>NC_089839.1:212151368-212458868 GCF_035609145.1 Eleutherodactylus coqui | reverse complement strand
TGAAGATTCAATTTCAAATTCAAGGTCTTCCTCCAGGTGGGACATGGTGGCGTGTGATTTTGACTAAATAAATAAAATCAAGGTACAAATAATTAATTGCAGTGCTATAACAGTTATGGAAAATGTAACTATTTCCCATTCCCATCTTACATATGTATATTTTGGAAAATTGCAGGCAGATTGTTGGATGTAAAACAGACAGATTACAAGCAGTAAGTAGGCAGATTGTAGGATGGATTACAGACAGATTCCAAGCAGTAAGTAGGCAGATTGCAGGCAGATTGTATGCCGATTGTAGGATGGATTACAGACAGATTGCAAGCAGTAAGTAGGCAGATTGTATGCAGATTCCAAGCAGTAAGTAGGCAGATTGTATGCAGATTGTATGCAGATTACAAGCAGTAAGTAGGCAGATTGTAGGATGGATTACAGACAGATTCCAAGCAGTAAGTAGGCAGATTGCTGGCAGATTGTATGCAGATTACAAGCAGTAAGTAGGCAGATTGTAGGATGGATTACAGACAGATTACAAGCAGTAAGTAGGCAGATTGTATGCAGATTACAAGCAGTAAGTAGGCAGATTGTAGGATGAATTACAGACAGATTACAAGCAGTAAGTAGGGCGATTGTAGGCAGATTGTAGGATGGATTACAGACAGATTACAAGCAGTAAGTATTCAGATTGTATGCAGATTGTAGGCAGATTGTAAAATGGATTACAGACAGATTACAAGCAGTAAGTAGGCAGATTGTAGGCAGATTGCAGGCAGATTGTATGCAGATTGTAGGAAGATTGTAGGATGGATTACAGACAGATTACAAGCAGTAAGTAGGCAGATTGTATGCAGATTGTAGGATGGATTACAGACAGATTACAAGCAGTAAGTAGGCAGATTGTATGCAGATTGTAGACAGATTACAAGCAGTAAGTAGGCAGATTGCGGGCAGATTGCAGGCAGAGTGTATGCAGATTGTAGGCAGATTGTAGGATGGAGTAAAGACAGATTACAAGCAGTAAGTATGCCGATTGTATGCAAATTGTAGGCAGATTGTAGGATGGATTACAGACAGATTACAGGCAGTAAGTAGGCAGATTGTATGCAGATCGTTTGACAAATTACAGGCAGATTGCAGGCAGATTGTAGGCAGATTGTAGGACGGATTACAGACAGATTACAAGCAGTAAGTAGGCAGATTGTAGGCAGATTGCAGGCAGATTGTATGCAGATTGTAGGCAGATTGTAGGATGGATTACAAGCAGTAAGTAGGCAGATTGCAGGCAGATTGTATGCAGATTGTGGGCAGATTGTAGTATGGATTACAGACAGATTACAAGCAGTAAGTAGGCAGATTGTATGCAGATTGTATGCAATTGTAGGATGGATTACAGACAGATTACAAGCAGTAAGTAGGCAGATTGTATGCAGATTGTAGACAGATTACAAGCAGTAAGTAGGCAGATTGCGGGCAGATTGCAGGCAGAGTGTATGCAGATTGTAGGCAGATTGTAGGATGGAGTAAAGACAGATTACAAGCAGTAAGTATGCCGATTGTATGCAAATTGTAGGCAGATTGTAGGATGGATTACAGACAGATTACAGGCAGTAAGTAGGCAGATTGTATGCAGATCGTTTGACAAATTGCAGGCAGATTGCAGGCAGATTGCAGGCAGATTGTAGGCAGATTGTAGGATGGATTACAGACAGATTACAAGCAGTAAGTAGGCAGATTGTAGGCAGATTGCAGGCAGATTGTATGCAGATTGTAGGCAGATTGTAGTATGGATTACAAGCAGTAAGTAGGCAGATTGCAGGCAGATTGTATGCAGATTGTGGGCAGATTGTAGTATGGATTACAGACAGATTACAAGCAGTAAGTAGGCAGATTGTATGCAATTGTAGGATGGATTACAGACAGATTACAAGCAGTAAGTAGGCAGATTGTATGCAGATTGTAGGATGGATTACAGACAGATTACAAGCAGTAAGTAGGCAGATTGTATGCAGATTGTATGCAGATTGTAGGATGGATTACAGACAGATTCCAAGCAGTAAGTAGGCAGATTGTATGCAGATTACAAGCTGTAAGTAGGCAGATTGTATGCAGATTGTAGGATGAATTACAAACAGATTCCAAGCAGTAAGTAGGCAGATTGCAGGCAGATTGTAGGCAGATTACAAGCAGTAAGTAGGCAGATTGCAGGCCGATTGCAGGCAGATTGTAGGCAGATTGTAGGATGGATTACAGACAGATTACAAGCAGTAAGTAGGCAGATTGTATGCAGATTGTAGGATGGATTACAGACAGATTCCAAGCAGTAAGTAGGCAGATTGCAGGCAAATTGTAGGCAGATTGTAGGATGGATTACAGACAGATTACAAGCAGTAAGTAGGCAGATTGTATGCAGATGGTAGGATGGATTACAGACAGATTACAAGCAGTAAGTAGGCAGATTGTATGCAGATCGTTTGACGGATTACAGACAGATTGCAGGCAGATTACAGGCACATTACAGGCAGATTACAGGCACATTACAGGCACATCGCAGGCAGATTGCATGTAGATTGTATGCAGATTGTAGATAGATTACAAGCAGTAAGTAGGCAGATTGCAGGCAGATTGCAGGCAGATTGTAAGCAGATTGTATGAAGATTGTAGGCAGATTGTAGGATGGATTACAGACAGATTACAAGCAGTAAGTAGGCAGATTGTATGCAGATTGTAGGATGAATTACAAACAGATTCCAAGCAGTAAGAAGGCAGATTGCAGGCAGATTGTATGCAGATTGTAGGCAGATTACAAGCAGTAAGTAGGCAGATTGCAGACAGATTGTATGCGGATTGTAGGATGGATTACAAACAGATTCCAAGCAGTAAGTAGGCAGATTGTATGCAGATTGTAGGCAGATTACAAGCAGTAAATTGGCAGATTGCAGACAGATTGCAGGCAGATTGTAGGATGGATTACAAACAGATTCCAAGCAGTAAGTAGGCAGATTGTATGCAGATTGTAGGCAGATTACAAGCAGTAAATTGGCAGATTGCAGGCCGATTGCAGGCAGATTGCAGGCAGATTGCAGGCAGATTGTAGGCAGATTGTAGGATGGATTACAGACAGATTACAAGCAGTAAGTAGGCAAATTGTATGCAGATTGTAGGATGGATTACAGACAGATTACAAGCAGTAAGTAGGCAGATTGTATGCAGATTGTAGGATGGATTACAGACAGATTCCAAGCAGTAAGTAGGCAGATTGCAGGCAAATTGTAGGCAGATTGTAGGATGGATTACAGACAGATTACAAGCAGTAAGTAGGCAGATTGTATGCAGATTGTAGGCAGATTACAAGCAGTAAGTAGGCAGATTGCAGGCAGATTATATGCAGATTGTAGGATGGATTACAGACAGATTACAAGCAGTAAGTAGGCAGATTGTATGCAGATTCCAAGCAGTAAGAAGGCAGATTGTATGCAGATTGTATGCAAATTGTAGGATGAATTACATATAGATTACAAGCAGTAAGTAGGCAGATTGCAGGCCGATTGCAGGCAGATTGTAGGCAGATTGTAGGATGGATTACAGACAGATTACAAGCAGTAAGTAGGCAGATTGTATGCAGATTGTAGGATGGATTACAGACAGATTCCAAGCAGTAAGTAGGCAGATTGCAGGCAAATTGTAGGCAGATTGTAGGATGGATTACAGACAGATTCCAAGCAGTAAATTGGCAGATTGTATGCAGATTACAAGCAGTAAGTAGGCAGATTGTAGGATGGATTACAGACAGATTACAAGCAGTAAGTAGGCAGATTGTATGCAGATTGTAGGATGGATTACAGACAGATTACAAGCAGTAAATAGGCAGATTGTATGCAGATCATTTGACGGATTACAGACAGACTGCAGGCAGATTACAGGCACATTACAGGCAGATTACAGGCACATTACAGGCACATCGCAGGCAGATTGCAGGCACATTGCAGGCAGATTGTATGTAGATTGTATGCAGATTGTAGATAGATTACAAGCAGTAAGTAGGCAGATTGCAGGCAGATTGCAGGCAGGTTGTATGCAGATTGTATGAAGATTGTAGGCAGATTGTAGGATGGATTACAGACAGATTACAAGCAGTAAGTAGGCAGATTGTATGCACATTGCAGGATGGATTACAGACAGATTACAAGCAGTAAGTAGGCAGATTGTATGCAGATTGTAGAAAGATTACAAGCAGTAAGTAGGCAGATTGTATGCAGATTGTAGGCAGATTGTAGGATGGATTACAGACAGATTACAAGCAGTAAGTAGGCAGATTGTATGCAAATCATTTGACGGATTACAGGCAGATTGCAGGCAGATTACAGGCACATTGCAGGCAGATTGTATGCAGATTGTAGACAGATTACAAGCAGTAAGTAGACAGATTGCAGGCAGATTGTATGCAGATTGTAGGCAGATTGTAGGATGGATTACAGACAGATTACAAGCAGTAAGTAGGCAGATTGCAGGCAAATTGTATGAAGATTGTATGCAGATTGTAGGATGGATTACAGACAGATTACAAGCAGTAAGTAGGCAGATTGTATGCAGATTGTAGGCAGATTGTAGGATGGATTACAGACAGATTACAAGCAGTAAGTAGGCTGATTGTATGCAGATTGTAAAATGGATTACAGACAGATTACAAGCAGTAAGTAGGCAGATTGTATGCAGATTGTAAACAGATTACAAGCAGTAAGTAGGCAGATTGCAGGCAGATTGTAGGCAGATTGTAGGATGAATTACTGACAGATTACAAGCAGTAAGTAGGCAGATTGTATGCAGATTCAAAGCAGTAAGTAGGCAGATTGTATGCAGATTGTATGCAGATTACAAGCAGTAAGTAGGCAGATTGTAGGATGGATTACAGACAGATTCCAAGCAGTAAATAGGCAGATTGCTGGCAGATTGTATGCAGATTACAAGCAGTAAGTAGGCAGATTGTAGGATGGATTACAGACAGATTACAAGCAGTAAGTAGGCAGATTGTATGCAGATTACAAGCAGTAAGTAGGCAGATTGTATGCAGATTGTATGCAGATTACAAGCAGTAAGTAGGCAGATTGTAAAATGGATTACAGACAGATTCCAAGCAGTAAGTAGGCAGATTGCTCGCAGATTGTATGCAGATTACAAGCAGTAAGTAGGCAGATTGTAGGATGGATTACAGACAGATTACAAGCAGTAAGAAGGCAGATTGTATCCAGATTGTAGGATGAATTACAAACAGATTCCAAGCAGTAAGAAGGCAGATTGCAGGCAGATTGTATGCAGATTGTAGGCAGATTACAAGCAGTAAGTAGGCAGATTGCAGACAGATTGTATGCGGATTGTAGGATGGATTACAAACAGATTCCAAGCAGTAAGTAGGCAGATTGTATGCAGATTGTAGGCAGATTACAAGCAGTAAATTGGCAGATTGCAGACAGATTGCAGGCAGATTGTAGGATGGATTACAAACAGATTCCAAGCAGTAAGTAGGCAGATTGTATGCAGATTGTAGGCAGATTACAAGCAGTAAATTGGCAGATTGCAGGCCGATTGCAGGCAGATTGCAGGCAGATTGCAGGCAGATTGTAGGCAGATTGTAGGATGGATTACAGACAGATTACAAGCAGTAAGTAGGCAAATTGTATGCAGATTGTAGGATGGATTACAGACAGATTACAAGCAGTAAGTAGGCAGATTGTATGCAGATTGTAGGATGGATTACAGACAGATTCCAAGCAGTAAGTAGGCAGATTGCAGGCAAATTGTAGGCAGATTGTAGGATGGATGACAGACAGATTACAAGCAGTAAGTAGGCAGATTGTATGCAGATTGTAGGCAGATTACAAGCAGTAAGTAGGCAGATTGCAGGCAGATTATATGCAGATTGTAGGATGGATTACAGACAGATTACAAGCAGTAAGTAGGCAGATTGTATGCAGATTGTAGGATGGATTACAGACAGATTCCAAGCAGTAAGTAGGCAGATTGCAGGCAAATTGTAGGCAGATTGTAGGATGGATTACAGACAGATTCCAAGCAGTAAATTGGCAGATTGTATGCAGATTACAAGCAGTAAGTAGGCAGATTGTAGGATGGATTACAGACAGATTACAAGCAGTAAGTAGGCAGATTGTATGCAGATTGTAGGATGGATTACAGACAGATTACAAGCAGTAAATAGGCAGATTGTATGCAGATCATTTGACGGATTACAGACAGACTGCAGGCAGATTACAGGCACATTACAGGCAGATTACAGGCACATTACAGGCACATCGCAGGCAGATTGCAGGCACATTGCAGGCAGATTGTATGTAGATTGTATGCAGATTGTAGATAGATTACAAGCAGTAAGTAGGCAGATTGCAGGCAGATTGCAGGCAGGTTGTATGCAGATTGTATGAAGATTGTAGGCAGATTGTAGGATGGATTACAGACAGATTACAAGCAGTAAGTAGGCAGATTGTATGCACATTGCAGGATGGATTACAGACAGATTACAAGCAGTAAGTAGGCAGATTGTATGCAGATTGTAGAAAGATTACAAGCAGTAAGTAGGCAGATTGTATGCAGATTGTAGGCAGATTGTAGGATGGATTACAGACAGATTACAAGCAGTAAGTAGGCAGATTGTATGCAAATCATTTGACGGATTACAGGCAGATTGCAGGCAGATTACAGGCACATTGCAGGCAGATTGTATGCAGATTGTAGACAGATTACAAGCAGTAAGTAGACAGATTGCAGGCAGATTGTATGCAGATTGTAGGCAGATTGTAGGATGGATTACAGACAGATTACAAGCAGTAAGTAGGCAGATTGCAGGCAAATTGTATGAAGATTGTATGCAGATTGTAGGATGGATTACAGACAGATTACAAGCAGTAAGTAGGCAGATTGTATGCAGATTGTAGGCAGATTGTAGGATGGATTACAGACAGATTACAAGCAGTAAGTAGGCTGATTGTATGCAGATTGTAAAATGGATTACAGACAGATTACAAGCAGTAAGTAGGCAGATTGTATGCAGATTGTAAACAGATTACAAGCAGTAAGTAGGCAGATTGCAGGCAGATTGTAGGCAGATTGTAGGATGAATTACTGACAGATTACAAGCAGTAAGTAGGCAGATTGTATGCAGATTCAAAGCAGTAAGTAGGCAGATTGTATGCAGATTGTATGCAGATTACAAGCAGTAAGTAGGCAGATTGTAGGATGGATTACAGACAGATTCCAAGCAGTAAATAGGCAGATTGCTGGCAGATTGTATGCAGATTACAAGCAGTAAGTAGGCAGATTGTAGGATGGATTACAGACAGATTACAAGCAGTAAGTAGGCAGATTGTATGCAGATTACAAGCAGTAAGTAGGCAGATTGTATGCAGATTGTATGCAGATTACAAGCAGTAAGTAGGCAGATTGTAAAATGGATTACAGACAGATTCCAAGCAGTAAGTAGGCAGATTGCTCGCAGATTGTATGCAGATTACAAGCAGTAAGTAGGCAGATTGTAGGATGGATTACAGACAGATTACAAGCAGTAAGAAGGCAGATTGTATGCAGATTACAAGCAGTAAGTAGGCAGATTGTAGGATGAATTACAGACAGATTACAAGCAGTAAGTAGGGCGATTGTAGGCAGATTGTAGGATGGATTACAGACAGATTACAAGCAGTAAGTATTCAGATTGTATGCAGATTGTAGGCAGATTGTAAGATGGATTACAGACAGATTACAAGCAGTAAGTAGGCAGATTGTAGGCAGATTGCAGGCAGATTGTATGCAGATTGTAGGAAGATTGTAGGATGGATTACAGACAGATTACAAGCAGTAAGTAGGCAGATTGTATGCAGATTGTAGGATGGATTACAGACAGATTACAAGCAGTAAGTAGGCAGATTGTATGCAGATTGTAGACAGATTACAAGCAGTAAGTAGGCAGATTGCGGGCAGATTGCAGGCAGAGTGTATGCAGATTGTAGGCAGATTGTAGGATGGAGTAAAGACAGATTACAAGCAGTAAGTATGCCGATTGTATGCAAATTGTAGGCTGATTGTAGGATGGATTACAGACAGATTACAGGCAGTAAGTAGGCAGATTGTATGCAGATCGTTTGACAAATTACAGGCAGATTGCAGGCAGATTGTAGGCAGATTGTAGGATGGATTACAGACAGATTACAAGCAGTAAGTAGGCAGATTGTATGCAGATTGTAGACAGATTACAAGCAGTAAGTAGGCAGATTGCGGTCAGATTGCAGGCAGAGTGTATGCAGATTGTAGGCAGATTGTAGGATGGAGTAAAGACAGATTACAAGCAGTAAGTAGGCAGATTGCAGGCAGATTGTAGGCAGATTGTAGGCAGATTGTAGGATGGATTACAAGCAGTAAGTAGGCAGATTGCAGGCAGATTGTATGCAGATTGTGGGCAGATTGTAGTATGGATTACAGACAGATTACAAGCAGTAAGTAGGCAGATTGTATGCAGATTGTATGCAATTGTAGGATGGATTACAGACAGATTACAAGCAGTAAGTAGGCAGATTGTATGCAGATTGTAGGATGGATTACAGACAGATTACAAGCAGTAAGTAGGCAGATTGTATGCAGATTGTAGACAGATTACAAGCAGTAAGTAGGCAGATTGCGGTCAGATTGCAGGCAGAGTGTATGCAGATTGTAGGCAGATTGTAGGATGGAGTAAAGACAGATTACAAGCAGTAAGTATGCCGATTGTATGCAAATTGTAGGCAGATTGTAGGATGGATTACAGACAGATTACAGGCAGTAAGTAGGCAGATTGTATGCAGATCGTTTGACAAATTACAGGCAGATTGCAGGCAGATTGCAGGCAGATTGCAGGCAGATTGCAGGCAGATTGTAGGATGGATTACAGACAGATTACAAGCAGTAAGTAGGCAGATTGTATGCAGATTGTAGGCAGATCGTAGGATGGATTACAGACAGATTACAAGCAGTAAGTAGGCAGATTGTATGCAGATTGCAGGATGGATTACAGACAGATTACAAGCAGTAAGTAGGCAGATTGTATGCAGATTGTAGAAAGATTACAAGCAGTTAGTAGGCAGATTGTATGCAGATTGTAGGCAGATTGTAGGATGGATTACAGACAGATTACAAGCAGTAAGTAGGCAGATTGTATACAGATTGCAGGATGGATTACAGACAGATTACAAGCAGTAAGTAGGCAGATTGTATGCAGATTGTAGAAAGATTACAAGCAGTAAGTAGGCAGATTGTATGCAGATTTTAGGCAGATTGTAGGATGGATTACAGACAGATTACAAGCAGTAAGTAGGCAGATTGTATGCAAATCATTTGACGGATTACAGGCAGATTGCAGGCAGATTACAGGCACATTGCAGGCAGATTGTATGCAGATTGTAGACAGATTACAAGCAGTAAGTAGACAGATTGCAGGCAAATTGTATGCAGATTGTAGGATGGATTACAGACAGATTACAAGCAGTAAGTAGGCAGATTGCAGGCAAATTGTATGCAGATTGTATGCAGATTGTAGGATGGATTACAGACAGATTACAAGCAGTAAGTAGGCAGATTGTATGCAGATTGTAGGCAGATTGTAGGATGGATTACAGACAGATTACAAGCAGTAAGTAGGCTGATTGTATGCAGATTGTAAAATGGATTACAGACAGATTACAAGCAGTAAGTAGGCAGATTGTATGCAGATTGTAAACAGATTACAAGCAGTAAGTAGGCAGATTGCAGGCAGATTGTAGGCAGATTGTAGGATGAATTACTGACAGATTACAAGCAGTAAGTAGGCAGATTGTATGCAGATTCCAAGCAGTAAGTAGGCAGATTGTATGCAGATTGTATGCAGATTACAAGCAGTAAGTAGGCAGATTGTAGGATGGATTACAGACAGATTCCAAGCAGTAAGTAGGCAGATTGCTGGCAGATTGTATGCAGATTACAAGCAGTAAGTGGGCAGATTGTAGGATGGATTACAGACAGATTACAAGCAGTAAGTAGGCAGATTGTATGCAGATTACAAGCAGTAAGTAGGCAGATTGTATGCAGATTGTATGCAGATTACAAGCAGTAAGTAGGCAGATTGTAGGATGGATTACAGACAGATTCCAAGCAGTAAGTAGGCAGATTGCTGGCAGATTGTATGCAGATTACAAGCAGTAAGTAGGCAGATTGTAGGATGGATTACAGACAGATTACAAGCAGTAAGTAGGCAGATTGTATGCAGATTACAAGCAGTAAGTAGGCAGATTGTAGGATGAATTACAGACAGATTACAAGCAGTAAGTAGGGCGATTGTAGGCAGATTGTAGGATGGATTACAGACAGATTACAAGCAGTAGGTATTCAGATTGTATGCAGATTGTAGGAAGATTGTAGGAAGATTGTAGGATGGATTACAGACAGATTACAAGCAGTAAGTAGGCAGATTGTATGCAGATTGTAGGATGGATTACAGACAGATTACAAGCAGTAACTAGGCAGATTGTATGCAGATTGTAGACAGATTACAAGCAGTAAGTAGGCAGATTGCAGGCAGAGTGTATGCAGATTGTAGGCAGATTGTAGGATGGAGTAAAGACAGATTACAAGCAGTAAGTATGCCGATTGTATGCAAATTGTAGGCAGATTGTAGGATGGATTACAGACAGATTACAGGCAGTAAGTAGGCAGATTGTATGCAGATCGTTTGACAAATTACAGGCAGATTGCAGGCAGATTGCAGGCAGATTGCAGGCAGATTGTAGGCAGATTGTAGGATGGATTACAGACAGATTACAAGCAGTAAGTAGGCAGATTGTAGGCAGATTGCAGGCAGATTGTATGCAGATTGTAGGCAGATTGTAGGATGGATTACAAGCAGTAAGTAGGCAGATTGCAGGCAGATTGTATGCAGATTGTGGGCAGATTGTAGTATGGATTACAGACAGATTACAAGCAGTAAGTAGGCAGATTGTATGCAGATTGTATGCAATTGTAGGATGGATTACGGACAGATTACAAGCAGTAAGTAGGCAGATTGTATGCAGATTGTAGGATGGATTACAGACAGATTACAAGCAGTAAGTAGGCAGATTGTAAGCAGATTGTAGACAGATTACAAGCAGTAAGTAGGCAGATTGTAGGATGGAGTAAAGACAGATTACAAGCAGTAAGTATGCCGATTGTATGCAAATTGTAGGCAGATTGTAGGATTGATTAACGACAGATTACAGGCAGTAAGTAGGCAGATTGTATGCAGATCGTTTGACAAATTACAGGCAGATTGCAGGCAGATTGCAGGCAGATTGTAGGCAGATTGTAGGATGGATTACAGACATATTACAAGCAGTAAGTAGGCAGATTGTAGGCAGATTGCAGGCAGATTGTAGGCAGATTGTAGTATGGATTACAAGCAGTAAGTAGGCAGATTGCAGGCAGATTGTATGCAGATTGTGGGCAGATTGTAGTATGGATTACAGACAGATTACAAGCAGTAAGTAGGCAGATTGTATGCAATTGTAGGATGGATTACAGACAGATTACAAGCAGTAAGTAGGCAGATTGTATGCAGATTGTAGGATGGATTACAGACAGATTACAAGCAGTAAGTAGGCAGATTGTATGCAGATTGTAGACAGATTACAAGCAGTAAGTAGGCAGATTGTATGCAGATTGTATGCAGATCATTTGACGGATTGCAGGCAGATTGCAGGCAGATTACAGGCACATTGCAGGCAGATTGTATGCAGATTGTAGACAGATAGTAGGATGGATTTCAGACAGATTACAAGCAGTAAGTAGGCAGATTGCAGGCAAATTGTATGCAGATTGTAGGATGGATTACAGACAGATTACAAGCAGTAAGTAGGCAGATTGTATGCAGACTGTATGCAGATCGTTTGACGGATTACAGGCAGATTGCAGGCAGATTGCAGGCAGATTGTATGCAGATTGCATGCAGATTGTAGACAGATTACAAGCAGTAAGTAGGCAGATTGCAGGCAGATTGTATGAAGATTGTAGGATGGATTACATACAGATTACAAGCAGTAAGTAGGCAGATTGCAGGCAGATTGTATGCAGATTGTAGGATGGATTACAGACAGATTACAAGCAGTAAGTAGGCAGATTGTATGCAGATTGTAGACAGATCGTAGGATGGATTACAGACAGATTACAAGCAGTAAGTAGGCAGATTGTATGCAGATTGCAGGATGGATTACAGACAGATTACAAGCAGTAAGTAGGCAGATTGTATGCAGATTGTAGAAAGATTACAAGCAGTAAGTAGGCAGATTGTATGCAGATTGTAGGATGGATTACAGACAGATTACAAGCAGTAAGTAGGCAGATTGTATGCAAATCATTTGACGGATTACAGGCAGATTGCAGGCAGATTACAGGCACATTGCAGGCAGATTGTATGCAGATTGTAGACAGATTACAAGCAGTAAGTAGACAGATTGCAGGCAGATTGTATGCAGATTGTTGGCAGATTGTAGGATGGATTACAGACAGATTACAAGCAGTAAGTAGGCAGATTGCAGGCAAATTGTATGCAGATTGTATGCAGATTGTAGGATGGATTACAGACAGATTACAAACAGTAAGTAGGCAGATTGTATGCAGATTGTAGGCAGATTGTAGGATGGATTACAGACAGATTACAAGCAGTAAGTAGGCTGATTGTATGCAGATTGTAAAATGGATTACAGACAGATTACAAGCAGTAAATAGGCAGATTGTATGCAGATTGTAAACAGATTACAAGCAGTAAGTAGGCAGATTGCAGGCAGATTGTAGGATGAATTACTGACAGATTACAAGCAGTAAGTAGGCAGATTGTATGCAGATTCCAAGCAGTAAGTAGGCAGATTGTATGCAGATTGTATGCAGATTACAAGCAGTAAGTAGGCAGATTGTAGGATGGATTACAGACAGATTCCAAGCAGTAAGTAGGCAGATTGCTGGCAGATTGTATGCAGATTACAAGCAGTAAGTAGGCAGATTGTAGGATGGATTACAGACAGATTACAAGCAGTAAGTAGGCAGATTGTATGCAGATTACAAGCAGTAAGTAGGCAGATTGTATGCAGATTGTATGCAGATTACAAGCAGTAAGTAGGCAGATTGTAGGATGGATTACAGACAGATTCCAAGCAGTAAGTAGGCAGATTGCTGGCAGATTGTATGCAGATTACAAGCAGTAAGTAGGCAGATTGTAGGATGGATTACAGACAGATTACAAGCAGTAAGAAGGCAGATTGTATGCAGATTACAAGCAGTAAGTAGGCAGATTGTAGGATGAATTACAGACAGATTACAAGCAGTAAGTAGGCAGATTGTAGGATGGATTACAGACAGATTACAAGCAGTAAGTATTCAGATTGTATGCAGATTGTAGGCAGATTGTAAAATGGATTACAGACAGATTACAAGCAGTAAGTAGGCAGATTGTATGCAGATTGCAGGATGGATTACAGACAGATTACAAGCAGTAAGTAGGCAGATTGTATGCAGATTGTAGAAAGATTACAAGCAGTAAGTAGGCAGATTGTATGCAGATTGTAGGATGGATTACAGACAGATTACAAGCAGTAAGTAGGCAGATTGTATGCAAATCATTTGACGGATTACAGGCAGATTGCAGGCAGATTACAGGCACATTGCAGGCAGATTGTATGCAGATTGTAGACAGATTACAAGCAGTAAGTAGACAGATTGTAGGCAGATTGTATGCAGATTGTTGGCAGATTGTAGGATGGATTACAGACAGATTACAAGCAGTAAGTAGGCAGATTGCAGGCAAATTGTATGCAGATTGTATGCAGATTGTAGGATGGATTACAGACAGATTACAAACAGTAAGTAGGCAGATTGTATGCAGATTGTAGGCAGATTGTAGGATGGATTACAGACAGATTACAAGCAGTAAGTAGGCTGATTGTATGCAGATTGTAAAATGGATTACAGACAGATTACAAGCAGTAAATAGGCAGATTGTATGCAGATTGTAAACAGATTACAAGCAGTAAGTAGGCAGATTGCAGGCAGATTGTAGGCAGATTGTAGGATGAATTACTGACAGATTACAAGCAGTAAGTAGGCAGATTGTATGCAGATTCCAAGCAGTAAGTAGGCAGATTGTATGCAGATTGTATGCAGATTACAAGCAGTAAGTAGGCAGATTGTAGGATGGATTACAGACAGATTCCAAGCAGTAAGTAGGCAGATTGCTGGCAGATTGTATGCAGATTACAAGCAGTAAGTAGGCAGATTGTAGGATGGATTACAGACAGATTACAAGCAGTAAGTAGGCAGATTGTATGCAGATTACAAGCAGTAAGTAGGCAGATTGTATGCAGATTGTATGCAGATTACAAGCAGTAAGTAGGCAGATTGTAGGATGGATTACAGACAGATTCCAAGCAGTAAGTAGGCAGATTGCTGGCAGATTGTATGCAGATTACAAGCAGTAAGTAGGCAGATTGTAGGATGGATTACAGACAGATTACAAGCAGTAAGAAGGCAGATTGTATGCAGATTACAAGCAGTAAGTAGGCAGATTGTAGGATGAATTACAGACAGATTACAAGCAGTAAGTAGGCAGATTGTAGGATGGATTACAGACAGATTACAAGCAGTAAGTATTCAGATTGTATGCAGATTGTAGGCAGATTGTAAAATGGATTACAGACAGATTACAAGCAGTAAGTAGGCAGATTGTAGGCAGATTGCAGGCAGATTGTATGCAGATTGTAGGAAGATTGTAGGATGGATTACAGACAGATTACAAGCAGTAAGTAGGCAGATTGTATGCAGATTGTAGGATGGATTACAGACAGATTACAAGCAGTAAGTAGGCAGATTGTATGCAGACTGTATGCAGATCGTTTGACGGATTACAGGCAGATTGCAGGCAGATTGCAGGCAGATTGCAGGCAGATTGTACGCAGATTGCATGCAGATTGTAGACAGATTACAAGCAGTAAGTAGGCAGATTGCAGGCAGATTGTATGCAGATTGTAGGATGGATTACAGACAGATTACAAGCAGTAAGTAGGCAGATTGTATGCAGATTGTAGGCAGATCGTAGGATGGATTACAGACAGATTACAAGCAGTAAGTAGGCAGATTGTATGCAGATTGCAGGATGGATTACAGACAGATTACAAGCAGTAAGTAGGCAGATTGTATGCAGATTGTAGAAAGATTACAAGCAGTAAGTAGGCAGATTGTATGCAGATTGTAGGCAGATTGTAGGATGGATTACAGACAGATTACAAGCAGTAAGTAGGCAGATTGTATGCAAATCATTTGACGGATTACAGGCAGATTGCAGGCAGATTACAGGCACATTGCAGGCAGATTGTATGCAGATTGTAGACAGATTACAAGCAGTAAGTAGACAGATTGCAGGCAGATTGTATGCAGATTGTTGGCAGATTGTAGGATGGATTACAGACAGATTACAAGCAGTAAGTAGGCAGATTGCAGGCAAATTGTATGCAGATTGTAGGATGGATTACAGACAGATTACAAGCAGTAAGTAGGCAAAGTGTATGCAGATTGTAGGCAGATTGTAGGATGGATTACAGACAGATTACAAGCAGTAAGTAGGCTGATTGTATGCAGATTGTAAAATGGATTACAGACAGATTACAAGCAGTAAGTAGGCAGATTGCAGGCAGATTGTAGGCAGATTGTAGGATGAATTACTGACAGATTACAAGCAGTAAGTAGGCAGATTGTATGCAGATTCCAAGCAGTAAGTAGGCAGATTGTATGCAGATTGTATGCAGATTACAAGCAGTAAGTAGGCAGATTGTAGGATGGATTACAGACAGATTCCAAGCAGAAAGTAGGCAGATTGCTGGCAGATTGTATGCAGATTACAAGCAGTAAGTAGGCAGATTGTAGGATGGATTACAGACAGATTACAAGCAGTAAGTAGGCAGATTGTATGCAGATTACAAGCAGTAAGTAGGCAGATTGTATGCAGATTGTATGCAGATTACAAGCAGTAAGTAGGCAGATTGTAGGATGGATTACAGACAGATTCCAAGCAGTAAGTAGGCAGATTGCTGGCAGATTGTATGCAGATTACAAGCAGTAAGTAGGCAGATTGTAGGATGGATTACAGACAGATTACAAGCAGTAAGAAGGCAGATTGAATGCAGATTACAAGCAGTAAGTAGGCAGATTGTAGGATGAATTACAGACAGATTACAAGCAGTAAGTAGGGCGATTGTAGGCAGATTGTAGGATGGATTACAGACAGATTACAAGCAGTAAGTATTCAGATTGTATGCAGATTGTAGGCAGATTGTAAAATGGATTACAGACAGATTACAAGCAGTAAGTAGGCAGATTGTAGGCAGATGGTAGGAAGATTGTAGGAAGATTGTAGGATGGATTACAGACAGATTACAAGCAGTAAGTAGGCAGATTGTATGCAGATTGTAGGATGGATTACAGACAGATTACAAGCAGTAAGTAGGCAGATTGTATGCAGACTGTATGCAGATCGTTTGACGGATTACAGGCAGATTGCAGGCAGATTGCAGGCAGATTGCAGGCAGATTGTATGCAGATTGCATGCAGATTGTAGACAGATTACAAGCAGTAAGTAGGCAGATTGCAGGCAGATTGTATGAAGATTGTAGGATGGATTACATACAGATTACAAGCAGTAAGTAGGCAGATTGCAGGCAGATTGTATGCAGATTGTAGGATGGATTACAGACAGATTACAAGCAGTAAGTAGGCAGATTGTATGCAGATTGCAGGATGGATTACAGACAGATTACAAGCAGTAAGTAGGCAGATTGTATGCAGATTGTAGAAAGATTACAAGCAGTAAGTAGGCAGATTGTATGCAGATTGTAGGCAGATTGTAGGATGGATTACAGACAGATTACAAGCAGTAAGTAGGCAGATTGTATGCAAATCATTTGACGGATTACAGGCAGATTGCAGGCAGATTACAGGCACATTGCAGGCAGATTGTATGCAGATTGTAGACAGATTACAAGCAGTAAGTAGACAGATTGCAGGCAGATTGTATGCAGATTGTTGGCAGATTGTAGGATGGATTACAGACAGATTACAAGCAGTAAGTAGGCAGATTGCAGGCAAATTGTATGCAGATTGTATGCAGATTGTAGGATGGATTACAGACAGATTACAAGCAGTAAGTAGGCAGATTGTATGCAGATTGTAGGCAGATTGTAGGATGGATTACAGACAGATTACAAGCAGTAAGTAGGCTGATTGTATGCAGATTGTAAAATGGATTACAGACAGATTACAAGCAGTAAGTAGGCAGATTGTATGCAGATTGTAAACAGATTACAAGCAGTAAGTAGGCAGATTGCAGGCAGATTGTAGGCAGATTGTAGGATGAATTACTGACAGATTACAAGCAGTAAGTAGGCAGATTGTATGCAGATTCCAAGCAGTAAGTAGGCAGATTGTATGCAGATTGTATGCAGATTACAAGCAGTAAGTAGGCAGATTGTAGGATGGATTACAGACAGATTCCAAGCAGTAAGTAGGCAGATTGCTGGCAGATTGTATGCAGATTACAAGCAGTAAGTGGGCAGATTGTAGGATGGATTACAGACAGATTACAAGCAGTAAGTAGGCAGATTGTATGCAGATTACAAGCAGTAAGTAGGCAGATTGTATGCAGATTGTATGCAGATTACAAGCAGTAAGTAGGCAGATTGTAGGATGGATTACAGACAGATTCCAAGCAGTAAGTAGGCAGATTGCTGGCAGATTGTATGCAGATTACAAGCAGTAAGTAGGCAGATTGTAGGATGGATTACAGACAGATTACAAGCAGTAAGTAGGCAGATTGTATGCAGATTACAAGCAGTAAGTAGGCAGATTGTAGGATGAATTACAGACAGATTACAAGCAGTAAGTAGGGCGATTGTAGGCAGATTGTAGGATGGATTACAGACAGATTACAAGCAGTAGGTATTCAGATTGTATGCAGATTGTAGGAAGATTGTAGGAAGATTGTAGGATGGATTACAGACAGATTACAAGCAGTAAGTAGGCAGATTGTATGCAGATTGTAGGATGGATTACAGACAGATTACAAGCAGTAACTAGGCAGATTGTATGCAGATTGTAGACAGATTACAAGCAGTAAGTAGGCAGATTGCAGGCAGAGTGTATGCAGATTGTAGGCAGATTGTAGGATGGAGTAAAGACAGATTACAAGCAGTAAGTATGCCGATTGTATGCAAATTGTAGGCAGATTGTAGGATGGATTACAGACAGATTACAGGCAGTAAGTAGGCAGATTGTATGCAGATCGTTTGACAAATTACAGGCAGATTGCAGGCAGATTGCAGGCAGATTGCAGGCAGATTGTAGGCAGATTGTAGGATGGATTACAGACAGATTACAAGCAGTAAGTAGGCAGATTGTAGGCAGATTGCAGGCAGATTGTATGCAGATTGTAGGCAGATTGTAGGATGGATTACAAGCAGTAAGTAGGCAGATTGCAGGCAGATTGTATGCAGATTGTGGGCAGATTGTAGTATGGATTACAGACAGATTACAAGCAGTAAGTAGGCAGATTGTATGCAGATTGTATGCAATTGTAGGATGGATTACGGACAGATTACAAGCAGTAAGTAGGCAGATTGTATGCAGATTGTAGGATGGATTACAGACAGATTACAAGCAGTAAGTAGGCAGATTGTAAGCAGATTGTAGACAGATTACAAGCAGTAAGTAGGCAGATTGTAGGATGGAGTAAAGACAGATTACAAGCAGTAAGTATGCCGATTGTATGCAAATTGTAGGCAGATTGTAGGATTGATTAACGACAGATTACAGGCAGTAAGTAGGCAGATTGTATGCAGATCGTTTGACAAATTACAGGCAGATTGCAGGCAGATTGCAGGCAGATTGTAGGCAGATTGTAGGATGGATTACAGACATATTACAAGCAGTAAGTAGGCAGATTGTAGGCAGATTGCAGGCAGATTGTAGGCAGATTGTAGTATGGATTACAAGCAGTAAGTAGGCAGATTGCAGGCAGATTGTATGCAGATTGTGGGCAGATTGTAGTATGGATTACAGACAGATTACAAGCAGTAAGTAGGCAGATTGTATGCAATTGTAGGATGGATTACAGACAGATTACAAGCAGTAAGTAGGCAGATTGTATGCAGATTGTAGGATGGATTACAGACAGATTACAAGCAGTAAGTAGGCAGATTGTATGCAGATTGTAGACAGATTACAAGCAGTAAGTAGGCAGATTGTATGCAGATTGTATGCAGATCATTTGACGGATTGCAGGCAGATTGCAGGCAGATTACAGGCACATTGCAGGCAGATTGTATGCAGATTGTAGACAGATAGTAGGATGGATTTCAGACAGATTACAAGCAGTAAGTAGGCAGATTGCAGGCAAATTGTATGCAGATTGTAGGATGGATTACAGACAGATTACAAGCAGTAAGTAGGCAGATTGTATGCAGACTGTATGCAGATCGTTTGACGGATTACAGGCAGATTGCAGGCAGATTGCAGGCAGATTGTATGCAGATTGCATGCAGATTGTAGACAGATTACAAGCAGTAAGTAGGCAGATTGCAGGCAGATTGTATGAAGATTGTAGGATGGATTACATACAGATTACAAGCAGTAAGTAGGCAGATTGCAGGCAGATTGTATGCAGATTGTAGGATGGATTACAGACAGATTACAAGCAGTAAGTAGGCAGATTGTATGCAGATTGTAGACAGATCGTAGGATGGATTACAGACAGATTACAAGCAGTAAGTAGGCAGATTGTATGCAGATTGCAGGATGGATTACAGACAGATTACAAGCAGTAAGTAGGCAGATTGTATGCAGATTGTAGAAAGATTACAAGCAGTAAGTAGGCAGATTGTATGCAGATTGTAGGATGGATTACAGACAGATTACAAGCAGTAAGTAGGCAGATTGTATGCAAATCATTTGACGGATTACAGGCAGATTGCAGGCAGATTACAGGCACATTGCAGGCAGATTGTATGCAGATTGTAGACAGATTACAAGCAGTAAGTAGACAGATTGCAGGCAGATTGTATGCAGATTGTTGGCAGATTGTAGGATGGATTACAGACAGATTACAAGCAGTAAGTAGGCAGATTGCAGGCAAATTGTATGCAGATTGTATGCAGATTGTAGGATGGATTACAGACAGATTACAAACAGTAAGTAGGCAGATTGTATGCAGATTGTAGGCAGATTGTAGGATGGATTACAGACAGATTACAAGCAGTAAGTAGGCTGATTGTATGCAGATTGTAAAATGGATTACAGACAGATTACAAGCAGTAAATAGGCAGATTGTATGCAGATTGTAAACAGATTACAAGCAGTAAGTAGGCAGATTGCAGGCAGATTGTAGGATGAATTACTGACAGATTACAAGCAGTAAGTAGGCAGATTGTATGCAGATTCCAAGCAGTAAGTAGGCAGATTGTATGCAGATTGTATGCAGATTACAAGCAGTAAGTAGGCAGATTGTAGGATGGATTACAGACAGATTCCAAGCAGTAAGTAGGCAGATTGCTGGCAGATTGTATGCAGATTACAAGCAGTAAGTAGGCAGATTGTAGGATGGATTACAGACAGATTACAAGCAGTAAGTAGGCAGATTGTATGCAGATTACAAGCAGTAAGTAGGCAGATTGTATGCAGATTGTATGCAGATTACAAGCAGTAAGTAGGCAGATTGTAGGATGGATTACAGACAGATTCCAAGCAGTAAGTAGGCAGATTGCTGGCAGATTGTATGCAGATTACAAGCAGTAAGTAGGCAGATTGTAGGATGGATTACAGACAGATTACAAGCAGTAAGAAGGCAGATTGTATGCAGATTACAAGCAGTAAGTAGGCAGATTGTAGGATGAATTACAGACAGATTACAAGCAGTAAGTAGGCAGATTGTAGGATGGATTACAGACAGATTACAAGCAGTAAGTATTCAGATTGTATGCAGATTGTAGGCAGATTGTAAAATGGATTACAGACAGATTACAAGCAGTAAGTAGGCAGATTGTATGCAGATTGCAGGATGGATTACAGACAGATTACAAGCAGTAAGTAGGCAGATTGTATGCAGATTGTAGAAAGATTACAAGCAGTAAGTAGGCAGATTGTATGCAGATTGTAGGATGGATTACAGACAGATTACAAGCAGTAAGTAGGCAGATTGTATGCAAATCATTTGACGGATTACAGGCAGATTGCAGGCAGATTACAGGCACATTGCAGGCAGATTGTATGCAGATTGTAGACAGATTACAAGCAGTAAGTAGACAGATTGTAGGCAGATTGTATGCAGATTGTTGGCAGATTGTAGGATGGATTACAGACAGATTACAAGCAGTAAGTAGGCAGATTGCAGGCAAATTGTATGCAGATTGTATGCAGATTGTAGGATGGATTACAGACAGATTACAAACAGTAAGTAGGCAGATTGTATGCAGATTGTAGGCAGATTGTAGGATGGATTACAGACAGATTACAAGCAGTAAGTAGGCTGATTGTATGCAGATTGTAAAATGGATTACAGACAGATTACAAGCAGTAAATAGGCAGATTGTATGCAGATTGTAAACAGATTACAAGCAGTAAGTAGGCAGATTGCAGGCAGATTGTAGGCAGATTGTAGGATGAATTACTGACAGATTACAAGCAGTAAGTAGGCAGATTGTATGCAGATTCCAAGCAGTAAGTAGGCAGATTGTATGCAGATTGTATGCAGATTACAAGCAGTAAGTAGGCAGATTGTAGGATGGATTACAGACAGATTCCAAGCAGTAAGTAGGCAGATTGCTGGCAGATTGTATGCAGATTACAAGCAGTAAGTAGGCAGATTGTAGGATGGATTACAGACAGATTACAAGCAGTAAGTAGGCAGATTGTATGCAGATTACAAGCAGTAAGTAGGCAGATTGTATGCAGATTGTATGCAGATTACAAGCAGTAAGTAGGCAGATTGTAGGATGGATTACAGACAGATTCCAAGCAGTAAGTAGGCAGATTGCTGGCAGATTGTATGCAGATTACAAGCAGTAAGTAGGCAGATTGTAGGATGGATTACAGACAGATTACAAGCAGTAAGAAGGCAGATTGTATGCAGATTACAAGCAGTAAGTAGGCAGATTGTAGGATGAATTACAGACAGATTACAAGCAGTAAGTAGGCAGATTGTAGGATGGATTACAGACAGATTACAAGCAGTAAGTATTCAGATTGTATGCAGATTGTAGGCAGATTGTAAAATGGATTACAGACAGATTACAAGCAGTAAGTAGGCAGATTGTAGGCAGATTGCAGGCAGATTGTATGCAGATTGTAGGAAGATTGTAGGATGGATTACAGACAGATTACAAGCAGTAAGTAGGCAGATTGTATGCAGATTGTAGGATGGATTACAGACAGATTACAAGCAGTAAGTAGGCAGATTGTATGCAGACTGTATGCAGATCGTTTGACGGATTACAGGCAGATTGCAGGCAGATTGCAGGCAGATTGCAGGCAGATTGTACGCAGATTGCATGCAGATTGTAGACAGATTACAAGCAGTAAGTAGGCAGATTGCAGGCAGATTGTATGCAGATTGTAGGATGGATTACAGACAGATTACAAGCAGTAAGTAGGCAGATTGTATGCAGATTGTAGGCAGATCGTAGGATGGATTACAGACAGATTACAAGCAGTAAGTAGGCAGATTGTATGCAGATTGCAGGATGGATTACAGACAGATTACAAGCAGTAAGTAGGCAGATTGTATGCAGATTGTAGAAAGATTACAAGCAGTAAGTAGGCAGATTGTATGCAGATTGTAGGCAGATTGTAGGATGGATTACAGACAGATTACAAGCAGTAAGTAGGCAGATTGTATGCAAATCATTTGACGGATTACAGGCAGATTGCAGGCAGATTACAGGCACATTGCAGGCAGATTGTATGCAGATTGTAGACAGATTACAAGCAGTAAGTAGACAGATTGCAGGCAGATTGTATGCAGATTGTTGGCAGATTGTAGGATGGATTACAGACAGATTACAAGCAGTAAGTAGGCAGATTGCAGGCAAATTGTATGCAGATTGTAGGATGGATTACAGACAGATTACAAGCAGTAAGTAGGCAAAGTGTATGCAGATTGTAGGCAGATTGTAGGATGGATTACAGACAGATTACAAGCAGTAAGTAGGCTGATTGTATGCAGATTGTAAAATGGATTACAGACAGATTACAAGCAGTAAGTAGGCAGATTGCAGGCAGATTGTAGGCAGATTGTAGGATGAATTACTGACAGATTACAAGCAGTAAGTAGGCAGATTGTATGCAGATTCCAAGCAGTAAGTAGGCAGATTGTATGCAGATTGTATGCAGATTACAAGCAGTAAGTAGGCAGATTGTAGGATGGATTACAGACAGATTCCAAGCAGAAAGTAGGCAGATTGCTGGCAGATTGTATGCAGATTACAAGCAGTAAGTAGGCAGATTGTAGGATGGATTACAGACAGATTACAAGCAGTAAGTAGGCAGATTGTATGCAGATTACAAGCAGTAAGTAGGCAGATTGTATGCAGATTGTATGCAGATTACAAGCAGTAAGTAGGCAGATTGTAGGATGGATTACAGACAGATTCCAAGCAGTAAGTAGGCAGATTGCTGGCAGATTGTATGCAGATTACAAGCAGTAAGTAGGCAGATTGTAGGATGGATTACAGACAGATTACAAGCAGTAAGAAGGCAGATTGAATGCAGATTACAAGCAGTAAGTAGGCAGATTGTAGGATGAATTACAGACAGATTACAAGCAGTAAGTAGGGCGATTGTAGGCAGATTGTAGGATGGATTACAGACAGATTACAAGCAGTAAGTATTCAGATTGTATGCAGATTGTAGGCAGATTGTAAAATGGATTACAGACAGATTACAAGCAGTAAGTAGGCAGATTGTAGGCAGATGGTAGGAAGATTGTAGGAAGATTGTAGGATGGATTACAGACAGATTACAAGCAGTAAGTAGGCAGATTGTATGCAGATTGTAGGATGGATTACAGACAGATTACAAGCAGTAAGTAGGCAGATTGTATGCAGACTGTATGCAGATCGTTTGACGGATTACAGGCAGATTGCAGGCAGATTGCAGGCAGATTGCAGGCAGATTGTATGCAGATTGCATGCAGATTGTAGACAGATTACAAGCAGTAAGTAGGCAGATTGCAGGCAGATTGTATGAAGATTGTAGGATGGATTACATACAGATTACAAGCAGTAAGTAGGCAGATTGCAGGCAGATTGTATGCAGATTGTAGGATGGATTACAGACAGATTACAAGCAGTAAGTAGGCAGATTGTATGCAGATTGCAGGATGGATTACAGACAGATTACAAGCAGTAAGTAGGCAGATTGTATGCAGATTGTAGAAAGATTACAAGCAGTAAGTAGGCAGATTGTATGCAGATTGTAGGCAGATTGTAGGATGGATTACAGACAGATTACAAGCAGTAAGTAGGCAGATTGTATGCAAATCATTTGACGGATTACAGGCAGATTGCAGGCAGATTACAGGCACATTGCAGGCAGATTGTATGCAGATTGTAGACAGATTACAAGCAGTAAGTAGACAGATTGCAGGCAGATTGTATGCAGATTGTTGGCAGATTGTAGGATGGATTACAGACAGATTACAAGCAGTAAGTAGGCAGATTGCAGGCAAATTGTATGCAGATTGTATGCAGATTGTAGGATGGATTACAGACAGATTACAAACAGTAAGTAGGCAGATTGTATGCAGATTGTAGGCAGATTGTAGGATGGATTACAGACAGATTACAAGCAGTAAGTAGGCTGATTGTATGCAGATTGTAAAATGGATTACAGACAGATTACAAGCAGTAAATAGGCAGATTGTATGCAGATTGTAAACAGATTACAAGCAGTAAGTAGGCAGATTGCATGCAGATTGTAGGCAGATTGTAGGATGGATTACAGACAGATTACAAGCAGTAAGTAGGTTGATTGTATGCAGATTGTAAAATGGATTACAGACAGATTACAAGCAGTAAATAGGCAGATTGTATGCAGATTGTAAACAGATTACAAGCAGTAAGTAGGCAGATTGCAGGCAGATTGTAGGCAGATTGTAGGATGAATTACTGACAGATTACAAGCAGTAAGTAGGCAGATTGTATGCAGATTCCAAGCAGTAAGTAGGCAGATTGTATGCAGATTGTATGCAGATTACAAGCAGTAAGTAGGCAGATTGTAGGATGGATTACAGACAGATTCCAAGCAGTAAGTAGGCAGATTGCTGGCAGATTGTATGCAGATTACAAGCAGTAAGTAGGCAGATTGTAGGATGGATTACAGACAGATTACAAGCAGTAAGTAGGCAGATTGTATGCAGATTACAAGCAGTAAGTAGGCAGATTGTATGCAGATTGTATGCAGATTACAAGCAGTAAGTAGGCAGATTGTAGGATGGATTACAGACAGATTCCAAGCAGTAAGTAGGCAGATTGCTGGCAGATTGTATGCAGATTACAAGCAGTAAGTAGGCAGATTGTAGGATGGATTACAGACAGATTACAAGCAGTAAGAAGGCAGATTGTATGCAGATTACAAGCAGTAAGTAGGCAGATTGTAGGATGAATTACAGACAGATTACAAGCAGTAAGTAGGCAGATTGTAGGATGGATTACAGACAGATTACAAGCAGTAAGTATTCAGATTGTATGCAGATTGTAGGCAGATTGTAAAATGGATTACAGACAGATTACAAGCAGTAAGTAGGCAGATTGTAGGCAGATTGCAGGCAGATTGTATGCAGATTGTAGGAAGATTGTAGGATGGATTACAGACAGATTACAAGCAGTAAGTAGGCAGATTGTATGCAGATTGTAGGATGGATTACAGACAGATTACAAGCAGTAAGTAGGCAGATTGTATGCAGACTGTATGCAGATCGTTTGACGGATTACAGGCAGATTGCAGGCAGATTGCAGGCAGATTGCAGGCAGATTGTATGCAGATTGCATGCAGATTGTAGACAGATTACAAGCAGTAAGTAGGCAGATTGCAGGCAGATTGTATGCAGATTGTAGGATGGATTACAGACAGATTACAAGCAGTAAGTAGGCAGATTGTATGCAGATTGTAGGCAGATCGTAGGATGGATTACAGACAGATTACAAGCAGTAAGTAGGCAGATTGTATGCAGATTGCAGGATGGATTACAGACAGATTACAAGCAGTAAGTAGGCAGATTGTATGCAGATTGTAGAAAGATTACAAGCAGTAAGTAGGCAGATTGTATGCAGATTGTAGGCAGATTGTAGGATGGATTACAGACAGATTACAAGCAGTAAGTAGGCAGATTGTATGCAAATCATTTGACGGATTACAGGCAGATTGCAGGCAGATTACAGGCACATTGCAGGCAGATTGTATGCAGATTGTAGACAGATTACAAGCAGTAAGTAGACAGATTGCAGGCAGATTGTATGCAGATTGTTGGCAGATTGTAGGATGGATTACAGACAGATTACAAGCAGTAAGTAGGCAGATTGCAGGCAAATTGTATGCAGATTGTAGGATGGATTACAGACAGATTACAAGCAGTAAGTAGGCAAAGTGTATGCAGATTGTAGGCAGATTGTAGGATGGATTACAGACAGATTACAAGCAGTAAGTAGGCTGATTGTATGCAGATTGTAAAATGGATTACAGACAGATTACAAGCAGTAAGTAGGCAGATTGTATGCAGATTGTAAACAGATTACAAGCAGTAAGTAGGCAGATTGCAGGCAGATTGTAGGCAGATTGTAGGATGAATTACTGACAGATTACAAGCAGTAAGTAGGCAGATTGTATGCAGATTCCAAGCAGTAAGTAGGCAGATTGTATGCAGATTGTATGCAGATTACAAGCAGTAAGTAGGCAGATTGTAGGATGGATTACAGACAGATTCCAAGCAGTAAGTAGGCAGATTGCTGGCAGATTGTATGCAGATTACAAGCAGTAAGTAGGCAGATTGTAGGATGGATTACAGACAGATTACAAGCAGTAAGTAGGCAGATTGTATGCAGATTACAAGCAGTAAGTAGGCAGATTGTATGCAGATTGTATGCAGATTACAAGCAGTAAGTAGGCAGATTGTAGGATGGATTACAGACAGATTCCAAGCAGTAAGTAGGCAGATTGCTGGCAGATTGTATGCAGATTACAAGCAGTAAGTAGGCAGATTGTAGGATGGATTACAGACAGATTACAAGCAGTAAGAAGGCAGATTGAATGCAGATTACAAGCAGTAAGTAGGCAGATTGTAGGATGAATTACAGACAGATTACAAGCAGTAAGTAGGGCGATTGTAGGCAGATTGTAGGATGGATTACAGACAGATTACAAGCAGTAAGTATTCAGATTGTATGCAGATTGTAGGCGGATTAAAATGGATTACAGACAGATTACAAGCAGTAAGTAGGCAGATTGTAGGCAGATTGTAGGAAGATTGTAGGATGGATTACAGACAGATTACAAGCAGAAAGTAGGCAGATTGTATGCAGATTGTAGGATGGATTACAGACAGATTACAAGCAGTAAGTAGGCAGATTGTATGCAGACTGTATGCAGATCGTTTGACGGATTACAGGCAGATTGCAGGCAGATTGCAGGCAGATTGTATGCAGATTGCATGCAGATTGTAGACAGATTACAAGCAGTAAGTAGGCAGATTGCAGGCAGATTGTATGAAGATTGTAGGATGGATTACATACAGATTACAAGCAGTAAGTAGGCAGATTGCAGGCAGATTGTATGCAGATTGTAGGATGGATTACAGACAGATTACAAGCAGTAAGTAGGCAGATTGTATGCAGATTGCAGGATGGATTACAGACAGATTACAAGCAGTAAGTAGGCAGATTGTATGCAGATTGTAGAAAGATTACAAGCAGTAAGTAGGCAGATTGTATGCAGATTGTAGGCAGATTGTAGGATGGATTACAGACAGATTACAAGCAGTAAGTAGGCAGATTGTATGCAAATCATTTGACGGATTACAGGCAGATTGCAGGCAGATTACAGGCACATTGCAGGCAGATTGTATGCAGATTGTAGACAGATTACAAGCAGTAAGTAGACAGATTGCAGGCAGATTGTATGCAGATTGTTGGCAGATTGTAGGATGGATTACAGACAGATTACAAGCAGTAAGTAGGCAGATTGCAGGCAAATTGTATGCAGATTGTAGGATGGATTACAGACAGATTACAAGCAGTAAGTAGGCAGAGTGTATGCAGATTGTAGGCAGATTGTAGGATGGATTACAGACAGATTACAAGCAGTAAGTAGGCTGATTGCATGCAGATTGTAAAATGGATTACAGACAGATTACAAGCAGTAAGTAGGCAGATTGTATGCAGATTGTAAACAGATTACAAGCAGTAAGTAGGCAGATTGCAGGCAGATTGTAGGCAGATTGTAGGATGAATTACTGACAGATTACAAGCAGTAAGTAGGCAGATTGTATGCAGATTCCAAGCAGTAAGTAGGCAGATTGTATGCAGATTGTATGCAGATTACAAGCAGTAAGTAGGCAGATTGTAGGATGGATTACAGACAGATTCCAAGCAGTAAGTAGGCAGATTGCTGGCAGATTGTATGCAGATTACAAGCAGTAAGTAGGCAGATTGTAGGATGGATTACAGACAGATTACAAGCAGTAAGTAGGCAGATTGTATGCAGATTACAAGCAGTAAGTAGGCAGATTGTATGCAGATTGTATGCAGATTCCAAGCAGTAAGTAGGCAGATTGTAGGATGGATTACAGACAGATTCCAAGCAGTAAGTAGGCAGATTGCTGGCAGATTGTATGCAGATTACAAGCAGTAAGTAGGCAGATTGTAGAATGGATTACAGACAGATTACAAGCAGTAAGAAGGCAGATTATATGCAGATTACAAGCAGTAAGTAGGCAGATTGTAGGATGAATTACAGACAGATTACAAGCAGTAAGTAGGGCGATTGTAGGCAGATTGTAGGATGGATTACAGACAGATTACAAGCAGTAAGTATTCAGATTGTATGCAGATTGTAGGCAGATTGTAAAATGGATTACAGACAGATTACAAGCAGTAAGTAGGCAGATTGTAGGCAGATTGTAGGCAGATTGCAGGCAGATTGTAGGAAGATTGTAGGAAGATTGTAGGATGGATTACAGACAGATTACAAGCAGTAAGTAGGCAGATTGTATGCAGATTGTAGGATGGATTACAGACAGATTACAAGCAGTAAGTAGGCAGATTGTATGCAGATTGTAGACAGATTACAAGCAGTAAGTAGGCAGATTGCGGGCAGATTGCAGGCAGAGTGTATGCAGATTGTAGGCAGATTGTAGGATGGAGTAAAGACAGATTACAAGCAGTAAGTATGCCGATTGTATGCAAATTGTAGGCAGATTGTAGGATGGATTACAGACAGATTACAGGCAGTAAGTAGGCAGATTGTATGCAGATCGTTTGACAAATTACAGGCAGATTGCAGGCAGATTGCAGGCAGATTGCAGGCAGATTGCAGGCAGATTGTAGGCAGATTGTAGGATGGATTACAGACAGATTACAAGCAGTAAGTAGGCAGATTGTAGGCAGATTGCAGGCAGATTGTATGCAGATTGTAGGCAGATTGTAGGATGGATTACAAGCAGTAAATAGGCAGATTGCAGGCAGATTGTATGCAGATTGTGGGCAGATTGTAGTATGGATTACAGACAGATTACAAGCAGTAAGTAGGCAGACTGTATGCAGATTGTATGCAATTGTAGGATGGATTACAGACAGATTACAAGCAGTAAGTAGGCAGATTGTATGCAGATTGTAGGATGGATTACAGACAGATTACAAGCAGTAAGTAGGCAGATTATATGCAGATTGTAGACAGATTACAAGCAGTAAGTAGGCAAATTGCGGGCAGATTGCAGGCAGAGTGTATGCAGATTGTAGGCAGATTGTAGGATGGAGTAAAGACAGATTACAAGCAGTAAGTATGCCGATTGTATGCAATTTGTAGGCAGATTGTAGGATGGATTACAGACAGATTACAGGCAGTAAGTAGGCAGATTGTATGCAGATCGTTTGACAAATTACAGGCAGATTGCAGGCAGATTGCAGGCAGATCGCAGGCAGATTGTAGGCAGATTGTAGGATGGATTACAGACAGATTACAAGCAGTAAGTAGGCAGATTGTATGCAGATTGTAGGCAGATCGTAGGATGGATTACAGACAGATTACAAGCAGTAAGTAGGCAGATTGTATGCAGATTGCAGGATGGATTACAGACAGATTACAAGCAGTAAGTAGGCAGATTGTATGCAGATTGTAGAAAGATTACAAGCAGTAAGTAGGCAGATTGTATGCAGATTGTAGGCAGATTGTAGGATGGATTACAGACAGATTACAAGCAGTAAGTAGGCAGATTGTATGCAGATTGCAGGATGGATTACAGACAGATTACAAGCAGTAAGTAGGCAGATTGTATGCAGATTGTAGAAAGATTACAAGCAGTAAGTAGGCAGATTGTATGCAGATTGTAGGCAGATTGTAGGATGGATTACAGACAGATTACAAGCAGTAAGTAGGCAGATTGTATGCAAATCATTTGACGGATTACAGGCAGATTGCAGGCAGATTACAGGCACATTGCAGGCAGATTGTATGCAGATTGTAGACAGATTACAAGCAGTAAGTAGACAGATTGCAGGCAGATTGTATGCAGATTGTAGGCAGATTGTAGGATGGATTACAGACAGATTACAAGCAGTAAGTAGGCAGATTGCAGGCAAATTGTATGCAGATTGTAGGATGGATTATAGACAGATTACAAGCAGTAAGTAGGCAGATTGTAGGCAGATTGTAGGATGGATTACAGACAGATTACAAGCAGTAAGTAGGCTGATTGTATGCAGATTGTAAAATGGATTACAGACAGATTACAAGCAGTAAGTAGGCAGATTGTATGCAGATTGTAAACAGATTACAAGCAGTAAGTAGGCAGATTGCAGGCAGATTGTAGGTAGATTGTAGGATGAATTACTGACAGATTACAAGCAGTAAGTAGGCAGATTGTATGCAGATTCCAAGCAGTAAGTAGGCAGATTGTATGCAGATTGTATGCAGATTACAAGCAGTAAGTAGGCAGATTGTAGGATGGATTACAGACAGATTCCAAGCAGTAAGTAGGCAGATTGCTGGCAGATTGTATGCAGATTACAAGCAGTAAGTAGGCAGATTGTAGGATGGATTACAGACAGATTACAAGCAGTAAGTAGGCAGATTGTATGCAGATTACAAGCAGTAAGTAGGCAGATTGTATGCAGATTGTATGCAGATTACAAGCAGTAAGTAGGCAGATTGTAGAATGGATTACAGACAGATTCCAAGCAGTAAGTAGGCAGATTGCTGGCAGATTGTATGCAGATTACAAGCAGTAAGTAGGCAGATTGTAGGATGGATTACAGACAGATTACAAGCAGTAAGTAGGCAGATTGTATGCAGATTACAAGCAGTAAGTAGGCAGATTGTAGGATGAATTACAGACAGATTAGAAGCAGTAAGTAGGCAGATTGTATGCAGATTGTATGCAGATTACAAGCAGTAAGTAGGCAGATTGTAGGATGGATTACAGACAGATTACAAGCAGTAAGAAGGCAGATTGTATGCAGATTACAAGCAGTAAGTAGGCAGATTGTAGGATGAATTACAGACAGATTACAAGCAGTAAGTAGGGCGATTGTAGGCAGATTGTAGGATGGATTACAGACAGATTACAAGCAGTAAGTATTCAGATTGTATGCAGATTGTAGGCAGATTGTAAGATGGATTACAGACAGATTACAAGCAGTAAGTAGGCAGATTGTAGGCAGATTGCAGGCAGGTTGTATGCAGATTGTAGGAAGATTGTAGGATGGATTACAGATTACAAGCAGTAAGTAGGCAGATTGTATGCAGATTGTAGACAGATTACAAGCAGTAAGTAGGCAGATTGCGGGCAGATTGCAGGCAGAGTGTATGCAGATTGTAGGCAGATTGTAGGATGGAGTAAAGACAGATTACAAGCAGTAAGTATGCCGATTGTATGCAAATTGTAGGCAGATTGTAGGATGGATTACAGACAGATTACAGGCAGTAAGTAGGCAGATTGTATGCAGATCGTTTGACAAATTACAGGCAGATTGCAGGCAGATTGTAGGCAGATTGTAGGATGGATTACAGACAGATTACAAGCAGTAAGTAGGCAGATTGTAGGCAGATTGCAGGCAGATTGTATGCAGATTGTATGCAGATTGTAGGCAGATTGTAGTATGGATTACAAGCAGTAAGTAGGCAGATTGCAGGCAGATTGTATGCAGATTGTGGGCAGATTGTAGTATGGATTACAGACAGATTACAAGCAGTAAGTAGGCAGATTGTATGCAGATGGTATGCAATTGTAGGATGGATTACAGACAGATTACAAGCAGTAAGTAGGCAGATTGTATGCAGATTGTAGGATGGATTACAGACAGATTACAAGCAGTAAGTAGGCAGATTGTATGCAGATTGTAGACAGATTACAAGCAGTAAGTAGGCAGATTGTATGCAGATTGTAGGATGGATTACAGACAGATTACAAGCAGTAAGTAGGCAGATTGTATGCAGATCGTTTGACAAATTACAGGCACATTGCAGGCAAATTGTATGCAGATTGTATTCAGATTGTAGACAGATTACAAGCAGTAAGTAGGCAGATTGCAGTCAGATTGTAGGCACATTGTAGGGTGGATTACAGACAGATTACAAGCAGTAAGTAGGCAGATTGTATGCAGATCGTTTGACAAATTACAGGCACATTGCAGGCAAATTGTATGCAGATTGTATTCAGATTGTAGACAGATTACAAGCAGTAAGGAGGCAGATTGCAGGCAGATTGTATGTAGATTGTATGCAGATTGTAGGATGGATTACAGACAGATTACAAGCAGTAAGTAGGCAGATTGTATGCAGATTGTAGGATGGATTACAGACAGATTACAAGCAGTAAGTAGGCAGATTGCAGTCAGATTGTAGGCACATTGTAGGGTGGATTACAGACAGATTACAAGCAGTAAGTAGGCAGATTGTATGCAGATCGTTTGACAAATTACAGGCACATTGCAGGCAAATTGTATGCAGATTGTATTCAGATTGTAGACAGATTACAAGCAGTAAGGAGGCAGATTGCAGGCAGATTGTATGCAGATTGTATGCAGATTGTAGGATGGATTACAGACAGATTACAAGCAGTAAGTAGGCAGATTGTATGCAGATTGTAGGATGGATTACAGACAGATTACAAGCAGTAAGTAGGCAGATTGTATGCAGATCGTTTGACAAATTACAGGCACATTGCAGGCAAATTGTATGCAGATTGTATTCAGATTGTAGACAGATTACAAGCAGTAAGGAGGCAGATTGCAGGCAGATTGTATGCAGATTGTAGGCAGATTGTAGGATGGATTACAGACAGATTACAAGCAGTAAGTAGGCAGATTGCAGTCAGATTGTAGGCACATTGTAGGGTGGATTACAGACAGATTACAAGCAGTAAGTAGGCAGATTGTATGCAGATTGTAGGATGGATTACAGACAGATTACAAGCAGTAAGTAGGCAGATTGTATGCAGATTGTAGGATGGATTACAGACAGATTACAAGCAGTAAGTAGGCAGATTGTATACAGATTGTATGCAGATTTTAGGCAGATTACAGACAGATTACAAGCAGTAAGTAGGCAGATTGCAGGCAGATTGTATGCAGATTGTAGGATGGATTACAGACAGATTACACGCAGTAAATAGGCAGATTGTAGGATGGATTACAGACAGAATACAAGCAGTAAGTAGGCAGATTGTATGCAGATTGTAGGATGGATTACAGACAGATTACAAGCAGTAAGTGGGCAGATTGTATGCAGATTGTAGACAGAGTGTAGGATGGATTACAGACAGATTACAAGCAGTAATGAGGCAGATTGTATGCAGATTGTATGCCGATCGTTTGAGGGATTAAAGGCGGATTGCAGGCAGATTACAGGCACATTGCAGACAGATTGCAGACAGATGACAGGCACATTGTAGGCAGATTGTATGCAGATTGTTGGATGGATTACAGACAGATTACAAGCAGTAAGTAGGCAGGTTGCAGGCAGATTATTTTCAGTATATAGGCAGTATATAGGAGGTGCTGAGGCAGTGCATCAACGGGGACTACATAGAGGGCTCGATGGAGGGGTTTATTTGCTGCAGGGAGCGGGTCGGGTGCTCTTATCTAGGCTTCTTTATGGAAAATGTCAGTGAGAAACATGTGGTGGCTGAATCCTCCCTTGCACGGCCTCTCAAATCACTCCACCTCCCTACTGCTCGTCGTGCCGTCCAACCAATGGGGTGGCTGGAATAGGCATTACAAGCAGTAGAGTTCCCCGCCTCCCGCGAGTACGTCATCGACTGAATCACGTGACCGGCGTCTCGGGAGCGCGCACGTCGGGCTCCGTCAAGCGAGGTGCACCATGGGAGAAAACCCCGGTGCACCTTGGGAACGGACCGGCGGCCATCTTTGGAAGAAATTTTATAAGTTGCAGAAACGCTGGAACGGTGAGTAGAAACCATCATTAAAAGCCATTTAAACTTGTGCATAGTAATGTTTGCTTTAGAAGGGGGACTGGGCAAAAAAAAAATTCACTTCTGCCTCGGGACAACCCCTTTAAGTTTCTTCTGTTGCTTTTGGTGGCCTATAGAAACCCCCTAACAGAATTTTGTTATTTTTTTCTCCCTGTATTTCTACCCACAGAGATTCCACCTGTTCATCTCCTTTAGCTATATCTTCTCGTAGCCTCAGCATTAGGTACAATTCTATGCGCTTTTTTTTTGACAATGAGTGTATATTATGCAGGCGAGGATCCGCTTTGCTAAATACTCTGTATCACACAACTCCTCTAATACCAGACAGCCATAGACAAGAGAAACAGTCCTTTCTCTAATCCTAAACAACCCCTTTAAAGTTTAGCATGGATTTGAAAGTGGCTTAATTCGGCTGGCAATTTACATCAAAATCCACATGTAGGCTTCTTTCACACAGATTACAAGCAGTAAGTAGGCAGATTGTATGCAGATTGCAGGATGGATTACAGACAGATTACAAGCAGTAAGTAGGCAGATTGTATGCAGATTGTAGAAAGATTACAAGCAGTAAGTAGGCAGATTGTATGCAGATTGTAGGCAGATTGTAGGATGGATTACAGACAGATTACAAGCAGTAAGTAGGCAGATTGTATGCAGATTGCAGGATGGATTACAGACAGATTACAAGCAGTAAGTAGGCAGATTGTATGCAGATTGTAGAAAGATTACAAGCAGTAAGTAGGCAGATTGTATGCAGATTGTAGGCAGATTGTAGGATGGATTACAGACAGATTACAAGCAGTAAGTAGGCAGATTGTATGCAAATCATTTGACGGATTACAGGCAGATTGCAGGCAGATTACAGGCACATTGCAGGCAGATTGTATGCAGATTGTAGACAGATTACAAGCAGTAAGTAGACAGATTGCAGGCAGATTGTATGCAGATTGTAGGCAGATTGTAGGATGGATTACAGACAGATTACAAGCAGTAAGTAGGCAGATTGCAGGCAAATTGTATGCAGATTGTATGCAGATTGTAGGATGGATTATAGACAGATTACAAGCAGTAAGTAGGCAGATTGTATGCAGATTGTAGGCAGATTGTAGGATGGATTACAGACAGATTACAAGCAGTAAGTAGGCTGATTGTATGCAGATTGTAAAATGGATTACAGACAGATTACAAGCAGTAAGTAGGCAGATTGTATGCAGATTGTAAACAAATTACAAGCAGTAAGTAGGCAGATTGCAGGCAGATTGTAGGCAGATTGTAGGATGAATTACTGACAGATTACAAGCAGTAAGTAGGCAGATTGTATGCAGATTCCAAGCAGTAAGTAGGCAGATTGTATGCAGATTGTATGCAGATTACAAGCAGGAAGTAGGCAGATTGTAGGATGGATTATAGACAGATTCCAAGCAGTAAGTAGGCAGATTGCTGGCAGATTGTATGCAGATTACAAGCAGTAAGTAGGCAGATTGTAGGATGGATTACAGACAGATTACAAGCAGTAAGTAGGCAGATTGTATGCAGATTACAAGCAGTAAGTAGGCAGATTGTAGGATGAATTACAGACAGATTAGAAGCAGTAAGTAGGCAGATTGTATGCAGATTGTATGCAGATTACAAGCAGTAAGTAGGCAGATTGTAGGATGGATTACAGACAGATTACAAGCAGTAAGAAGGCAGATTGTATGCAGATTACAAGCAGTAAGTAGGCTGATTGTATGCAGATTGTAAAATGGATTACAGACAGATTACAAGCAGTAAGTAGGCAGATTGTATGCAGATTGTAAACAGATTACAAGCAGTAAGTAGGCAGATTGCAGGCAGATTGTAGGCAGATTGTAGGATGAATTACTGACAGATTACAAGCAGTAAGTAGGCAGATTGTATGCAGATTCCAAGCAGTAAGTAGGCAGATTGTATGCAGATTGTATGCAGATTACAAGCAGTAAGTAGGCAGATTGTAGGATGGATTACAGACAGATTCCAAGCAGTAAGTAGGCAGATTGCTGGCAGATTGTATGCAGATTACAAGCAGTAAGTAGGCAGATTGTAGGATGGATTACAGACAGATTACAAGCAGTAAGTAGGCAGATTGTATGCAGATTACAAGCAGTAAGTAGGCAGATTGTATGCAGATTGTATGCAGATTACAAGCAGTAAGTAGGCAGATTGTAGAATGGATTACAGACAGATTCCAAGCAGTAAGTAGGCAGATTGCTGGCAGATTGTATGCAGATTACAAGCAGTAAGTAGGCAGATTGTAGGATGGATTACAGACAGATTACAAGCAGTAAGTAGGCAGATTGTATGCAGATTACAAGCAGTAAGTAGGCAGATTGTAGGATGAATTACAGACAGATTAGAAGCAGTAAGTAGGCAGATTGTATGCAGATTACAAGCAGTAAGTAGGCAGATTGTAGGATGGATTACAGACAGATTACAAGCAGTAAGAAGGCAGATTGTATGCAGATTACAAGCAGTAAGTAGGCAGATTGTAGGATGAATTACAGACAGATTACAAGCAGTAAGTAGGGCGATTGTAGGCAGATTGTAGGATGGATTACAGACAGATTACAAGCAGTAAGTATTCAGATTGTATGCAGATTGTAGGCAGATTGTAAGATGGATTACAGACAGATTACAAGCAGTAAGTAGGCAGATTGTAGGCAGATTGCAGGCAGGTTGTATGCAGATTGTAGGAAGATTGTAGGATGGATTACAGATTACAAGCAGTAAGTAGGCAGATTGTATGCAGATTGTAGGATGGATTACAGACAGATTACAAGCAGTAAGTAGGCAGATTGTATGCAGATTGTAGACAGATTACAAGCAGTAAGTAGGCAGATTGCGGGCAGATTGCAGGCAGAGTGTATGCAGATTGTAGGCAGATTGTAGGATGGAGTAAAGACAGATTACAAGCAGTAAGTATGCCGATTGTATGCAAATTGTAGGCAGATTGTAGGATGGATTACAGACAGATTACAGGCAGTAAGTAGGCAGATTGTATGCAGATCGTTTGACAAATTACAGGCAGATTGCAGGCAGATTGTAGGCAGATTGAAGGATGGATTACAGACAGATTACAAGCAGTAAGTAGGCAGATTGTAGGCAGATTGCAGGCAGATTGTATGCAGATTGTAGGCAGATTGTAGTATGGATTACAAGCAGTAAGTAGGCAGATTGCAGGCAGATTGTATGCAGATTGTGGGCAGATTGTAGTATGGATTACAGACAGATTACAAGCAGTAAGTAGGCAGATTGTATGCAGATGGTATGCAATTGTAGGATGGATTACAGACAGATTACAAGCAGTAAGTAGGCAGATTGTATGCAGATTGTAGGATGGATTACAGACAGATTACAAGCAGTAAGTAGGCAGATTGTATGCAGATTGTAGACAGATTACAAGCAGTAAGTAGGCAGATTGTATGCAGATTGTATGCAGATTGTAGGATGGATTACAGACAGATTACAAGCAGTAAGTAGGCAGATTGTATGCAGATCGTTTGACAAATTACAGGCACATTGCAGGCAAATTGTATGCAGATTGTATTCAGATTGTAGACAGATTACAAGCAGTAAGGAGGCAGATTGCAGGCAGATTGTATGCAGATTGTAGGCAGATTGTAGGATGGATTACAGACAGATTACAAGCAGTAAGTAGGCAGATTGCAGTCAGATTGTAGGCACATTGTAGGGTGGATTACAGACAGATTACAAGCAGTAAGTAGGCAGATTGTATGCAGATCGTTTGACAAATTACAGGCACATTGCAGGCAAATTGTATGCAGATTGTATTCAGATTGTAGACAGATTACAAGCAGTAAGGAGGCAGATTGCAGGCAGATTGTATGCAGATTGTATGCAGATTGTAGGATGGATTACAGACAGATTACAAGCAGTAAGTAGGCAGATTGTATGCAGATTGTAGGATGGATTACAGACAGATTACAAGCAGTAAGTAGGCAGATTGTATGCAGATTGTAGACAGATTACAAGCAGTAAGTAGGCAGATTGCGGGCAGATTGCAGGCAGAGTGTATGCAGATTGTAGGCAGATTGTAGGATGGAGTAAAGACAGATTACAAGCAGTAAGTATGCCGATTGTATGCAAATTGTAGGCAGATTGTAGGATGGATTACAGACAGATTACAGGCAGTAAGTAGGCAGATTGTATGCAGATCGTTTGACAAATTACAGGCAGATTGCAGGCAGATTGTAGGCAGATTGAAGGATGGATTACAGACAGATTACAAGCAGTAAGTAGGCAGATTGTAGGCAGATTGCAGGCAGATTGTATGCAGATTGTAGGCAGATTGTAGTATGGATTACAAGCAGTAAGTAGGCAGATTGCAGGCAGATTGTATGCAGATTGTGGGCAGATTGTAGTATGGATTACAGACAGATTACAAGCAGTAAGTAGGCAGATTGTATGCAGATGGTATGCAATTGTAGGATGGATTACAGACAGATTACAAGCAGTAAGTAGGCTGATTGTATGCAGATTGTAAAATGGATTACAGACAGATTACAAGCAGTAAGTAGGCAGATTGTATGCAGATTGTAAACAAATTACAAGCAGTAAGTAGGCAGATTGCAGGCAGATTGTAGGCAGATTGTAGGATGAATTACTGACAGATTACAAGCAGTAAGTAGGCAGATTGTATGCAGATTCCAAGCAGTAAGTAGGCAGATTGTATGCAGATTGTATGCAGATTACAAGCAGTAAGTAGGCAGATTGTAGGATGGATTACAGACAGATTCCAAGCAGTAAGTAGGCAGATTGCTGGCAGATTGTATGCAGATTACAAGCAGTAAGTAGGCAGATTGTAGGATGGATTACAGACAGATTACAAGCAGTAAGTAGGCAGATTGTATGCAGATTACAAGCAGTAAGTAGGCAGATTGTATGCAGATTGTATGCAGATTACAAGCAGTAAGTAGGCAGATTGTAGAATGGATTACAGACAGATTCCAAGCAGTAAGTAGGCAGATTGCTGGCAGATTGTATGCAGATTACAAGCAGTAAGTAGGCAGATTGTAGGATGGATTACAGACAGATTACAAGCAGTAAGTAGGCAGATTGTATGCAGATTACAAGCAGTAAGTAGGCAGATTGTAGGATGAATTACAGACAGATTAGAAGCAGTAAGTAGGCAGATTGTATGCAGATTGTATGCAGATTACAAGCAGTAAGTAGGCAGATTGTAGGATGGATTACAGACAGATTACAAGCAGTAAGAAGGCAGATTGTATGCAGATTACAAGCAGTAAGTAGGCTGATTGTATGCAGATTGTAAAATGGATTACAGACAGATTACAAGCAGTAAGTAGGCAGATTGTATGCAGATTGTAAACAGATTACAAGCAGTAAGTAGGCAGATTGCAGGCAGATTGTAGGCAGATTGTAGGATGAATTACTGACAGATTACAAGCAGTAAGTAGGCAGATTGTATGCAGATTCCAAGCAGTAAGTAGGCAGATTGTATGCAGATTGTATGCAGATTACAAGCAGTAAGTAGGCAGATTGTAGGATGGATTACAGACAGATTCCAAGCAGTAAGTAGGCAGATTGCTGGCAGATTGTATGCAGATTACAAGCAGTAAGTAGGCAGATTGTAGGATGGATTACAGACAGATTACAAGCAGTAAGTAGGCAGATTGTATGCAGATTACAAGCAGTAAGTAGGCAGATTGTATGCAGATTGTATGCAGATTACAAGCAGTAAGTAGGCAGATTGTAGAATGGATTACAGACAGATTACAAGCAGTAAGTAGGCAGATTGCAGTCAGATTGTAGGCACATTGTAGGGTGGATTACAGACAGATTACAAGCAGTAAGTAGGCAGATTGTATGCAGATTGTAGGATGGATTACAGACAGATTACAAGCAGTAAGTAGGCAGATTGTATGCAGATTGTAGGATGGATTACAGACAGATTACAAGCAGTAAGTAGGCAGATTGTATACAGATTGTATGCAGATTTTAGGCAGATTACAGACAGATTACAAGCAGTAAGTAGGCAGATTGCAGGCAGATTGTATGCAGATTGTAGGATGGATTACAGACAGATTACACGCAGTAAATAGGCAGATTGTAGGATGGATTACAGACAGAATACAAGCAGTAAGTAGGCAGATTGTATGCAGATTGTATGCAGATTGTAGGATGGATTACAGACAGATTACAAGCAGTAAGTGGGCAGATTGTATGCAGATTGTAGACAGAGTGTAGGATGGATTACAGACAGATTACAAGCAGTAATGAGGCAGATTGTATGCAGATTGTATGCCGATCGTTTGAGGGATTAAAGGCGGATTGCAGGCAGATTACAGGCACATTGCAGACAGATTGCAGACAGATGACAGGCACATTGTAGGCAGATTGTATGCAGATTGTTGGATGGATTACAGACAGATTACAAGCAGTAAGTAGGCAGGTTGCAGGCAGATTATTTTCAGTATATAGGCAGTATATAGGAGGTGCTGAGGCAGTGCATCAACGGGGACTACATAGAGGGCTCGATGGAGGGGTTTATTTGCTGCAGGGAGCGGGTCGGGTGCTCTTATCTAGGCTTCTTTATGGAAAATGTCAGTGAGAAACATGTGGTGGCTGAATCCTCCCTTGCACGGCCTCTCAAATCACTCCACCTCCCTACTGCTCGTCGTGCCGTCCAACCAATGGGGTGGCTGGAATAGGCATTACAAGCAGTAGAGTTCCCCGCCTCCCGCGAGTACGTCATCGACTGAATCACGTGACCGGCGTCTCGGGAGCGCGCACGTCGGGCTCCATCAAGCGAGGTGCACCATGGGAGAAAACCCCGGTGCACCTTGGGAACGGACCGGCGGCCATCTTTGGAAGAAATTTTATAAGTTGCAGAAACGCTGGAACGGTGAGTAGAAACCATCATTAAAAGCCATTTAAACTTGTGCATAGTAATGTTTGCTTTAGAAGGGGGACTGGGCAAAAAAAAAATTCACTTCTGCCTCGGGACAACCCCTTTAAGTTTCTTCTGTTGCTTTTGGTGGCCTATAGAAACCCCCTAACAGAATTTTGTTATTTTTTTCTCCCTGTATTTCTACCCACAGAGATTCCACCTGTTCATCTCCTTTAGCTATATCTTCTCGTAGCCTCAGCATTAGGTACAATTCTATGCGCTTTTTTTTTGACAATGAGTGTATATTATGCAGGCGAGGATCCGCTTTGCTAAATACTCTGTATCACACAACTCCTCTAATACCAGACACAGCCATAGACAAGAGAAACAGTCCTTTCTCTAATCCTAAACAACCCCTTTAAAGTTTAGCATGGATTTGAAAGTGGCTTAATTCGGCTGGCAATTTACATCAAAATCCACATGTAGGCTTCTTTCACACAGATTACAAGCAGTAAGTAGGCAGATTGTATGCAGATTGCAGGATGGATTACAGACAGATTACAAGCAGTAAGTAGGCAGATTGTATGCAGATTGTAGAAAGATTACAAGCAGTAAGTAGGCAGATTGTATGCAGATTGTAGGCAGATTGTAGGATGGATTACAGACAGATTACAAGCAGTAAGTAGGCAGATTGTATGCAGATTGCAGGATGGATTACAGACAGATTACAAGCAGTAAGTAGGCAGATTGTATGCAGATTGTAGAAAGATTACAAGCAGTAAGTAGGCAGATTGTATGCAGATTGTAGGCAGATTGTAGGATGGATTACAGACAGATTACAAGCAGTAAGTAGGCAGATTGTATGCAAATCATTTGACGGATTACAGGCAGATTGCAGGCAGATTACAGGCACATTGCAGGCAGATTGTATGCAGATTGTAGACAGATTACAAGCAGTAAGTAGACAGATTGCAGGCAGATTGTATGCAGATTGTAGGCAGATTGTAGGATGGATTACAGACAGATTACAAGCAGTAAGTAGGCAGATTGCAGGCAAATTGTATGCAGATTGTATGCAGATTGTAGGATGGATTATAGACAGATTACAAGCAGTAAGTAGGCAGATTGTATGCAGATTGTAGGCAGATTGTAGGATGGATTACAGACAGATTACAAGCAGTAAGTAGGCTGATTGTATGCAGATTGTAAAATGGATTACAGACAGATTACAAGCAGTAAGTAGGCAGATTGTATGCAGATTGTAAACAAATTACAAGCAGTAAGTAGGCAGATTGCAGGCAGATTGTAGGCAGATTGTAGGATGAATTACTGACAGATTACAAGCAGTAAGTAGGCAGATTGTATGCAGATTCCAAGCAGTAAGTAGGCAGATTGTATGCAGATTGTATGCAGATTACAAGCAGGAAGTAGGCAGATTGTAGGATGGATTACAGACAGATTCCAAGCAGTAAGTAGGCAGATTGCTGGCAGATTGTATGCAGATTACAAGCAGTAAGTAGGCAGATTGTAGGATGGATTACAGACAGATTACAAGCAGTAAGTAGGCAGATTGTATGCAGATTACAAGCAGTAAGTAGGCAGATTGTAGGATGAATTACAGACAGATTAGAAGCAGTAAGTAGGCAGATTGTATGCAGATTGTATGCAGATTACAAGCAGTAAGTAGGCAGATTGTAGGATGGATTACAGACAGATTACAAGCAGTAAGAAGGCAGATTGTATGCAGATTACAAGCAGTAAGTAGGCTGATTGTATGCAGATTGTAAAATGGATTACAGACAGATTACAAGCAGTAAGTAGGCAGATTGTATGCAGATTGTAAACAGATTACAAGCAGTAAGTAGGCAGATTGCAGGCAGATTGTAGGCAGATTGTAGGATGAATTACTGACAGATTACAAGCAGTAAGTAGGCAGATTGTATGCAGATTCCAAGCAGTAAGTAGGCAGATTGTATGCAGATTGTATGCAGATTACAAGCAGTAAGTAGGCAGATTGTAGGATGGATTACAGACAGATTCCAAGCAGTAAGTAGGCAGATTGCTGGCAGATTGTATGCAGATTACAAGCAGTAAGTAGGCAGATTGTAGGATGGATTACAGACAGATTACAAGCAGTAAGTAGGCAGATTGTATGCAGATTACAAGCAGTAAGTAGGCAGATTGTATGCAGATTGTATGCAGATTACAAGCAGTAAGTAGGCAGATTGTAGAATGGATTACAGACAGATTCCAAGCAGTAAGTAGGCAGATTGCTGGCAGATTGTATGCAGATTACAAGCAGTAAGTAGGCAGATTGTAGGATGGATTACAGACAGATTACAAGCAGTAAGTAGGCAGATTGTATGCAGATTACAAGCAGTAAGTAGGCAGATTGTAGGATGAATTACAGACAGATTAGAAGCAGTAAGTAGGCAGATTGTATGCAGATTGTATGCAGATTACAAGCAGTAAGTAGGCAGATTGTAGGATGGATTACAGACAGATTACAAGCAGTAAGAAGGCAGATTGTATGCAGATTACAAGCAGTAAGTAGGCAGATTGTAGGATGAATTACAGACAGATTACAAGCAGTAAGTAGGGCGATTGTAGGCAGATTGTAGGATGGATTACAGACAGATTACAAGCAGTAAGTATTCAGATTGTATGCAGATTGTAGGCAGATTGTAAGATGGATTACAGACAGATTACAAGCAGTAAGTAGGCAGATTGTAGGCAGATTGCAGGCAGGTTGTATGCAGATTGTAGGAAGATTGTAGGATGGATTACAGATTACAAGCAGTAAGTAGGCAGATTGTATGCAGATTGTAGGATGGATTACAGACAGATTACAAGCAGTAAGTAGGCAGATTGTATGCAGATTGTAGACAGATTACAAGCAGTAAGTAGGCAGATTGCGGGCAGATTGCAGGCAGAGTGTATGCAGATTGTAGGCAGATTGTAGGATGGAGTAAAGACAGATTACAAGCAGTAAGTATGCCGATTGTATGCAAATTGTAGGCAGATTGTAGGATGGATTACAGACAGATTACAGGCAGTAAGTAGGCAGATTGTATGCAGATCGTTTGACAAATTACAGGCAGATTGCAGGCAGATTGTAGGCAGATTGAAGGATGGATTACAGACAGATTACAAGCAGTAAGTAGGCAGATTGTAGGCAGATTGCAGGCAGATTGTATGCAGATTGTAGGCAGATTGTAGTATGGATTACAAGCAGTAAGTAGGCAGATTGCAGGCAGATTGTATGCAGATTGTGGGCAGATTGTAGTATGGATTACAGACAGATTACAAGCAGTAAGTAGGCAGATTGTATGCAGATGGTATGCAATTGTAGGATGGATTACAGACAGATTACAAGCAGTAAGTAGGCAGATTGTATGCAGATTGTAGGATGGATTACAGACAGATTACAAGCAGTAAGTAGGCAGATTGTATGCAGATTGTAGACAGATTACAAGCAGTAAGTAGGCAGATTGTATGCAGATTGTATGCAGATTGTAGGATGGATTACAGACAGATTACAAGCAGTAAGTAGGCAGATTGTATGCAGATCGTTTGACAAATTACAGGCACATTGCAGGCAAATTGTATGCAGATTGTATTCAGATTGTAGACAGATTACAAGCAGTAAGGAGGCAGATTGCAGGCAGATTGTATGCAGATTGTAGGCAGATTGTAGGATGGATTACAGACAGATTACAAGCAGTAAGTAGGCAGATTGCAGTCAGATTGTAGGCACATTGTAGGGTGGATTACAGACAGATTACAAGCAGTAAGTAGGCAGATTGTATGCAGATCGTTTGACAAATTACAGGCACATTGCAGGCAAATTGTATGCAGATTGTATTCAGATTGTAGACAGATTACAAGCAGTAAGGAGGCAGATTGCAGGCAGATTGTATGCAGATTGTATGCAGATTGTAGGATGGATTACAGACAGATTACAAGCAGTAAGTAGGCAGATTGTATGCAGATTGTAGGATGGATTACAGACAGATTACAAGCAGTAAGTAGGCAGATTGTATGCAGATTGTAGACAGATTACAAGCAGTAAGTAGGCAGATTGCGGGCAGATTGCAGGCAGAGTGTATGCAGATTGTAGGCAGATTGTAGGATGGAGTAAAGACAGATTACAAGCAGTAAGTATGCCGATTGTATGCAAATTGTAGGCAGATTGTAGGATGGATTACAGACAGATTACAGGCAGTAAGTAGGCAGATTGTATGCAGATCGTTTGACAAATTACAGGCAGATTGCAGGCAGATTGTAGGCAGATTGAAGGATGGATTACAGACAGATTACAAGCAGTAAGTAGGCAGATTGTAGGCAGATTGCAGGCAGATTGTATGCAGATTGTAGGCAGATTGTAGTATGGATTACAAGCAGTAAGTAGGCAGATTGCAGGCAGATTGTATGCAGATTGTGGGCAGATTGTAGTATGGATTACAGACAGATTACAAGCAGTAAGTAGGCAGATTGTATGCAGATGGTATGCAATTGTAGGATGGATTACAGACAGATTACAAGCAGTAAGTAGGCTGATTGTATGCAGATTGTAAAATGGATTACAGACAGATTACAAGCAGTAAGTAGGCAGATTGTATGCAGATTGTAAACAAATTACAAGCAGTAAGTAGGCAGATTGCAGGCAGATTGTAGGCAGATTGTAGGATGAATTACTGACAGATTACAAGCAGTAAGTAGGCAGATTGTATGCAGATTCCAAGCAGTAAGTAGGCAGATTGTATGCAGATTGTATGCAGATTACAAGCAGTAAGTAGGCAGATTGTAGGATGGATTACAGACAGATTCCAAGCAGTAAGTAGGCAGATTGCTGGCAGATTGTATGCAGATTACAAGCAGTAAGTAGGCAGATTGTAGGATGGATTACAGACAGATTACAAGCAGTAAGTAGGCAGATTGTATGCAGATTACAAGCAGTAAGTAGGCAGATTGTATGCAGATTGTATGCAGATTACAAGCAGTAAGTAGGCAGATTGTAGAATGGATTACAGACAGATTCCAAGCAGTAAGTAGGCAGATTGCTGGCAGATTGTATGCAGATTACAAGCAGTAAGTAGGCAGATTGTAGGATGGATTACAGACAGATTACAAGCAGTAAGTAGGCAGATTGTATGCAGATTACAAGCAGTAAGTAGGCAGATTGTAGGATGAATTACAGACAGATTAGAAGCAGTAAGTAGGCAGATTGTATGCAGATTGTATGCAGATTACAAGCAGTAAGTAGGCAGATTGTAGGATGGATTACAGACAGATTACAAGCAGTAAGAAGGCAGATTGTATGCAGATTACAAGCAGTAAGTAGGCTGATTGTATGCAGATTGTAAAATGGATTACAGACAGATTACAAGCAGTAAGTAGGCAGATTGTATGCAGATTGTAAACAGATTACAAGCAGTAAGTAGGCAGATTGCAGGCAGATTGTAGGCAGATTGTAGGATGAATTACTGACAGATTACAAGCAGTAAGTAGGCAGATTGTATGCAGATTCCAAGCAGTAAGTAGGCAGATTGTATGCAGATTGTATGCAGATTACAAGCAGTAAGTAGGCAGATTGTAGGATGGATTACAGACAGATTCCAAGCAGTAAGTAGGCAGATTGCTGGCAGATTGTATGCAGATTACAAGCAGTAAGTAGGCAGATTGTAGGATGGATTACAGACAGATTACAAGCAGTAAGTAGGCAGATTGTATGCAGATTACAAGCAGTAAGTAGGCAGATTGTATGCAGATTGTATGCAGATTACAAGCAGTAAGTAGGCAGATTGTAGAATGGATTACAGACAGATTCCAAGCAGTAAGTAGGCAGATTGCTGGCAGATTGTATGCAGATTACAAGCAGTAAGTAGGCAGATTGTAGGATGGATTACAGACAGATTACAAGCAGTAAGTAGGCAGATTGTATGCAGATTACAAGCAGTAAGTAGGCAGATTGTAGGATGAATTACAGACAGATTAGAAGCAGTAAGTAGGCAGATTGTATGCAGATTGTATGCAGATTACAAGCAGTAAGTAGGCAGATTGTAGGATGGATTACAGACAGATTACAAGCAGTAAGAAGGCAGATTGTATGCAGATTACAAGCAGTAAGTAGGCAGATTGTAGGATGAATTACAGACAGATTACAAGCAGTAAGTAGGGCGATTGTAGGCAGATTGTAGGATGGATTACAGACAGATTACAAGCAGTAAGTATTCAGATTGTATGCAGATTGTAGGCAGATTGTAAGATGGATTACAGACAGATTACAAGCAGTAAGTAGGCAGATTGCAGGCAGGTTGTATGCAGATTGTAGGAAGATTGTAGGATGGATTACAGATTACAAGCAGTAAGTAGGCAGATTGTATGCAGATTGTAGGATGGATTACAGACAGATTACAAGCAGTAAGTAGGCAGATTGTATGCAGATTGTAGACAGATTACAAGCAGTAAGTAGGCAGATTGCGGGCAGATTGCAGGCAGAGTGTATGCAGATTGTAGGCAGATTGTAGGATGGAGTAAAGACAGATTACAAGCAGTAAGTATGCCGATTGTATGCAAATTGTAGGCAGATTGTAGGATGGATTACAGACAGATTACAGGCAGTAAGTAGGCAGATTGTATGCAGATCGTTTGACAAATTACAGGCAGATTGCAGGCAGATTGTAGGCAGATTGAAGGATGGATTACAGACAGATTACAAGCAGTAAGTAGGCAGATTGTAGGCAGATTGCAGGCAGATTGTATGCAGATTGTAGGCAGATTGTAGTATGGATTACAAGCAGTAAGTAGGCAGATTGCAGGCAGATTGTATGCAGATTGTGGGCAGATTGTAGTATGGATTACAGACAGATTACAAGCAGTAAGTAGGCAGATTGTATGCAGATGGTATGCAATTGTAGGATGGATTACAGACAGATTACAAGCAGTAAGTAGGCAGATTGTATGCAGATTGTAGGATGGATTACAGACAGATTACAAGCAGTAAGTAGGCAGATTGTATGCAGATTGTAGACAGATTACAAGCAGTAAGTAGGCAGATTGTATGCAGATTGTAGGATGGATTACAGACAGATTACAAGCAGTAAGTAGGCAGATTGTATGCAGATCGTTTGACAAATTACAGGCACATTGCAGGCAAATTGTATGCAGATTGTATTCAGATTGTAGACAGATTACAAGCAGTAAGGAGGCAGATTGCAGGCAGATTGTATGCAGATTGTAGGCAGATTGTAGGATGGATTACAGACAGATTACAAGCAGTAAGTAGGCAGATTGCAGTCAGATTGTAGGCACATTGTAGGGTGGATTACAGACAGATTACAAGCAGTAAGTAGGCAGATTGTATGCAGATCGTTTGACAAATTACAGGCACATTGCAGGCAAATTGTATGCAGATTGTATTCAGATTGTAGACAGATTACAAGCAGTAAGGAGGCAGATTGCAGGCAGATTGTATGCAGATTGTATGCAGATTGTAGGATGGATTACAGACAGATTACAAGCAGTAAGTAGGCAGATTGTATGCAGATTGTAGGATGGATTACAGACAGATTACAAGCAGTAAGTAGGCAGATTGTATGCAGATTGTAGACAGATTACAAGCAGTAAGTAGGCAGATTGCGGGCAGATTGCAGGCAGAGTGTATGCAGATTGTAGGCAGATTGTAGGATGGAGTAAAGACAGATTACAAGCAGTAAGTATGCCGATTGTATGCAAATTGTAGGCAGATTGTAGGATGGATTACAGACAGATTACAGGCAGTAAGTAGGCAGATTGTATGCAGATCGTTTGACAAATTACAGGCAGATTGCAGGCAGATTGTAGGCAGATTGAAGGATGGATTACAGACAGATTACAAGCAGTAAGTAGGCAGATTGTAGGCAGATTGCAGGCAGATTGTATGCAGATTGTAGGCAGATTGTAGTATGGATTACAAGCAGTAAGTAGGCAGATTGCAGGCAGATTGTATGCAGATTGTGGGCAGATTGTAGTATGGATTACAGACAGATTACAAGCAGTAAGTAGGCAGATTGTATGCAGATGGTATGCAATTGTAGGATGGATTACAGACAGATTACAAGCAGTAAGTAGGCTGATTGTATGCAGATTGTAAAATGGATTACAGACAGATTACAAGCAGTAAGTAGGCAGATTGTATGCAGATTGTAAACAAATTACAAGCAGTAAGTAGGCAGATTGCAGGCAGATTGTAGGCAGATTGTAGGATGAATTACTGACAGATTACAAGCAGTAAGTAGGCAGATTGTATGCAGATTCCAAGCAGTAAGTAGGCAGATTGTATGCAGATTGTATGCAGATTACAAGCAGTAAGTAGGCAGATTGTAGGATGGATTACAGACAGATTCCAAGCAGTAAGTAGGCAGATTGCTGGCAGATTGTATGCAGATTACAAGCAGTAAGTAGGCAGATTGTAGGATGGATTACAGACAGATTACAAGCAGTAAGTAGGCAGATTGTATGCAGATTACAAGCAGTAAGTAGGCAGATTGTATGCAGATTGTATGCAGATTACAAGCAGTAAGTAGGCAGATTGTAGAATGGATTACAGACAGATTCCAAGCAGTAAGTAGGCAGATTGCTGGCAGATTGTATGCAGATTACAAGCAGTAAGTAGGCAGATTGTAGGATGGATTACAGACAGATTACAAGCAGTAAGTAGGCAGATTGTATGCAGATTACAAGCAGTAAGTAGGCAGATTGTAGGATGAATTACAGACAGATTAGAAGCAGTAAGTAGGCAGATTGTATGCAGATTGTATGCAGATTACAAGCAGTAAGTAGGCAGATTGTAGGATGGATTACAGACAGATTACAAGCAGTAAGAAGGCAGATTGTATGCAGATTACAAGCAGTAAGTAGGCTGATTGTATGCAGATTGTAAAATGGATTACAGACAGATTACAAGCAGTAAGTAGGCAGATTGTATGCAGATTGTAAACAGATTACAAGCAGTAAGTAGGCAGATTGCAGGCAGATTGTAGGCAGATTGTAGGATGAATTACTGACAGATTACAAGCAGTAAGTAGGCAGATTGTATGCAGATTCCAAGCAGTAAGTAGGCAGATTGTATGCAGATTGTATGCAGATTACAAGCAGTAAGTAGGCAGATTGTAGGATGGATTACAGACAGATTCCAAGCAGTAAGTAGGCAGATTGCTGGCAGATTGTATGCAGATTACAAGCAGTAAGTAGGCAGATTGTAGGATGGATTACAGACAGATTACAAGCAGTAAGTAGGCAGATTGTATGCAGATTACAAGCAGTAAGTAGGCAGATTGTATGCAGATTGTATGCAGATTACAAGCAGTAAGTAGGCAGATTGTAGAATGGATTACAGACAGATTCCAAGCAGTAAGTAGGCAGATTGCTGGCAGATTGTATGCAGATTACAAGCAGTAAGTAGGCAGATTGTAGGATGGATTACAGACAGATTACAAGCAGTAAGTAGGCAGATTGTATGCAGATTACAAGCAGTAAGTAGGCAGATTGTAGGATGAATTACAGACAGATTAGAAGCAGTAAGTAGGCAGATTGTATGCAGATTGTATGCAGATTACAAGCAGTAAGTAGGCAGATTGTAGGATGGATTACAGACAGATTACAAGCAGTAAGAAGGCAGATTGTATGCAGATTACAAGCAGTAAGTAGGCAGATTGTAGGATGAATTACAGACAGATTACAAGCAGTAAGTAGGGCGATTGTAGGCAGATTGTAGGATGGATTACAGACAGATTACAAGCAGTAAGTATTCAGATTGTATGCAGATTGTAGGCAGATTGTAAGATGGATTACAGACAGATTACAAGCAGTAAGTAGGCAGATTGCAGGCAGGTTGTATGCAGATTGTAGGAAGATTGTAGGATGGATTACAGATTACAAGCAGTAAGTAGGCAGATTGTATGCAGATTGTAGGATGGATTACAGACAGATTACAAGCAGTAAGTAGGCAGATTGTATGCAGATTGTAGACAGATTACAAGCAGTAAGTAGGCAGATTGCGGGCAGATTGCAGGCAGAGTGTATGCAGATTGTAGGCAGATTGTAGGATGGAGTAAAGACAGATTACAAGCAGTAAGTATGCCGATTGTATGCAAATTGTAGGCAGATTGTAGGATGGATTACAGACAGATTACAGGCAGTAAGTAGGCAGATTGTATGCAGATCGTTTGACAAATTACAGGCAGATTGCAGGCAGATTGTAGGCAGATTGAAGGATGGATTACAGACAGATTACAAGCAGTAAGTAGGCAGATTGTAGGCAGATTGCAGGCAGATTGTATGCAGATTGTAGGCAGATTGTAGTATGGATTACAAGCAGTAAGTAGGCAGATTGCAGGCAGATTGTATGCAGATTGTGGGCAGATTGTAGTATGGATTACAGACAGATTACAAGCAGTAAGTAGGCAGATTGTATGCAGATGGTATGCAATTGTAGGATGGATTACAGACAGATTACAAGCAGTAAGTAGGCAGATTGTATGCAGATTGTAGGATGGATTACAGACAGATTACAAGCAGTAAGTAGGCAGATTGTATGCAGATTGTAGACAGATTACAAGCAGTAAGTAGGCAGATTGTATGCAGATTGTAGGATGGATTACAGACAGATTACAAGCAGTAAGTAGGCAGATTGTATGCAGATCGTTTGACAAATTACAGGCACATTGCAGGCAAATTGTATGCAGATTGTATTCAGATTGTAGACAGATTACAAGCAGTAAGGAGGCAGATTGCAGGCAGATTGTATGCAGATTGTAGGCAGATTGTAGGATGGATTACAGACAGATTACAAGCAGTAAGTAGGCAGATTGCAGTCAGATTGTAGGCACATTGTAGGGTGGATTACAGACAGATTACAAGCAGTAAGTAGGCAGATTGTATGCAGATCGTTTGACAAATTACAGGCACATTGCAGGCAAATTGTATGCAGATTGTATTCAGATTGTAGACAGATTACAAGCAGTAAGGAGGCAGATTGCAGGCAGATTGTATGCAGATTGTATGCAGATTGTAGGATGGATTACAGACAGATTACAAGCAGTAAGTAGGCAGATTGTATGCAGATTGTAGGATGGATTACAGACAGATTACAAGCAGTAAGTAGGCAGATTGTATGCAGATTGTAGACAGATTACAAGCAGTAAGTAGGCAGATTGCGGGCAGATTGCAGGCAGAGTGTATGCAGATTGTAGGCAGATTGTAGGATGGAGTAAAGACAGATTACAAGCAGTAAGTATGCCGATTGTATGCAAATTGTAGGCAGATTGTAGGATGGATTACAGACAGATTACAGGCAGTAAGTAGGCAGATTGTATGCAGATCGTTTGACAAATTACAGGCAGATTGCAGGCAGATTGTAGGCAGATTGAAGGATGGATTACAGACAGATTACAAGCAGTAAGTAGGCAGATTGTAGGCAGATTGCAGGCAGATTGTATGCAGATTGTAGGCAGATTGTAGTATGGATTACAAGCAGTAAGTAGGCAGATTGCAGGCAGATTGTATGCAGATTGTGGGCAGATTGTAGTATGGATTACAGACAGATTACAAGCAGTAAGTAGGCAGATTGTATGCAGATTGTAGGCAGATTGTAGGATGGATTACAGACAGATTACAAGCAGTAAGTAGGCAGATTGTATGCAGATTGTAGGATGGATTACAGACAGATTACAAGCAGTAAGTAGGCAGATTGTATGCAGATTGTAGACAGATTACAAGCAGTAAGTAGGCAGATTGTATGCAGATTGTATGCAGATTGTAGGATGGATTACAGACAGATTACAAGCAGTAAGTAGGCAGATTGTATGCAGATCGTTTGACAAATTACAGGCACATTGCAGGCAAATTGTATGCAGATTGTATTCAGATTGTAGACAGATTACAAGCAGTAAGGAGGCAGATTGCAGGCAGATTGTATGCAGATTGTAGGCAGATTGTAGGATGGATTACAGACAGATTACAAGCAGTAAGTAGGCAGATTGCAGTCAGATTGTAGGCACATTGTAGGGTGGATTACAGACAGATTACAAGCAGTAAGTAGGCAGATTGTATGCAGATCGTTTGACAAATTACAGGCACATTGCAGGCAAATTGTATGCAGATTGTATTCAGATTGTAGACAGATTACAAGCAGTAAGGAGGCAGATTGCAGGCAGATTGTATGCAGATTGTATGCAGATTGTAGGATGGATTACAGACAGATTACAAGCAGTAAGTAGGCAGATTGTATGCAGATTGTAGGATGGATTACAGACAGATTACAAGCAGTAAGTAGGCAGATTGTATGCAGATCGTTTGACAAATTACAGGCACATTGCAGGCAAATTGTATGCAGATTGTATTCAGATTGTAGACAGATTACAAGCAGTAAGGAGGCAGATTGCAGGCAGATTGTATGCAGATTGTAGGCAGATTGTAGGATGGATTACAGACAGATTACAAGCAGTAAGTAGGCAGATTGCAGTCAGATTGTAGGCACATTGTAGGGTGGATTACAGACAGATTACAAGCAGTAAGTAGGCAGATTGTATGCAGATTGTAGGATGGATTACAGACAGATTACAAGCAGTAAGTAGGCAGATTGTATGCAGATTGTAGGATGGATTACAGACAGATTACAAGCAGTAAGTAGGCAGATTGTATACAGATTGTATGCAGATTTTAGGCAGATTACAGACAGATTACAAGCAGTAAGTAGGCAGATTGTATGCAGATCGTTTGACAAATTACAGGCACATTGCAGGCAAATTGTATGCAGATTGTATTCAGATTGTAGACAGATTACAAGCAGTAAGGAGGCAGATTGCAGGCAGATTGTATGCAGATTGTATGCAGATTGTAGGATGGATTACAGACAGATTACAAGCAGTAAGTAGGCAGATTGTATGCAGATTGTAGGATGGATTACAGACAGATTACAAGCAGTAAGTAGGCAGATTGTATGCAGATCGTTTGACAAATTACAGGCACATTGCAGGCAAATTGTATGCAGATTGTATTCAGATTGTAGACAGATTACAAGCAGTAAGGAGGCAGATTGCAGGCAGATTGTATGCAGATTGTAGGCAGATTGTAGGATGGATTACAGACAGATTACAAGCAGTAAGTAGGCAGATTGCAGTCAGATTGTAGGCACATTGTAGGGTGGATTACAGACAGATTACAAGCAGTAAGTAGGCAGATTGTATGCAGATTGTAGGATGGATTACAGACAGATTACAAGCAGTAAGTAGGCAGATTGTATGCAGATTGTAGGATGGATTACAGACAGATTACAAGCAGTAAGTAGGCAGATTGTATACAGATTGTATGCAGATTTTAGGCAGATTACAGACAGATTACAAGCAGTAAGTAGGCAGATTGCAGGCAGATTGTATGCAGATTGTAGGATGGATTACAGACAGATTACACGCAGTAAATAGGCAGATTGTAGGATGGATTACAGACAGAATACAAGCAGTAAGTAGGCAGATTGTATGCAGATTGTATGCAGATTGTAGGATGGATTACAGACAGATTACAAGCAGTAAGTGGGCAGATTGTATGCAGATTGTAGACAGAGTGTAGGATGGATTACAGACAGATTACAAGCAGTAATGAGGCAGATTGTATGCAGATTGTATGCCGATCGTTTGAGGGATTAAAGGCGGATTGCAGGCAGATTACAGGCACATTGCAGACAGATTGCAGACAGATGACAGGCACATTGTAGGCAGATTGTATGCAGATTGTTGGATGGATTACAGACAGATTACAAGCAGTAAGTAGGCAGGTTGCAGGCAGATTATTTTCAGTATATAGGCAGTATATAGGAGGTGCTGAGGCAGTGCATCAACGGGGACTACATAGAGGGCTCGATGGAGGGGTTTATTTGCTGCAGGGAGCGGGTCGGGTGCTCTTATCTAGGCTTCTTTATGGAAAATGTCAGTGAGAAACATGTGGTGGCTGAATCCTCCCTTGCACGGCCTCTCAAATCACTCCACCTCCCTACTGCTCGTCGTGCCGTCCAACCAATGGGGTGGCTGGAATAGGCATTACAAGCAGTAGAGTTCCCCGCCTCCCGCGAGTACGTCATCGACTGAATCACGTGACCGGCGTCTCGGGAGCGCGCACGTCGGGCTCCATCAAGCGAGGTGCACCATGGGAGAAAACCCCGGTGCACCTTGGGAACGGACCGGCGGCCATCTTTGGAAGAAATTTTATAAGTTGCAGAAACGCTGGAACGGTGAGTAGAAACCATCATTAAAAGCCATTTAAACTTGTGCATAGTAATGTTTGCTTTAGAAGGGGGACTGGGCAAAAAAAAAATTCACTTCTGCCTCCGGACAACCCCTTTAAGTTTCTTCTGTTGCTTTTGGTGGCCTATAGAAACCCCCTAACAGAATTTTGTTATTTTTTTCTCCCTGTATTTCTACCCACAGAGATTCCACCTGTTCATCTCCTTTAGCTATATCTTCTCGTAGCCTCAGCATTAGGTACAATTCTATGCGCTTTTTTTTTGACAATGAGTGTATATTATGCAGGCGAGGATCCGCTTTGCTAAATACTCTGTATCACACAACTCCTCTAATACCAGACACAGCCATAGACAAGAGAAACGGTCCTTTCTCTAATCCTAAACAACCCCTTTAAAGTTTAGCATGGATTTGAAAGTGGCTTAATTCGGCTGGCAATTTACATCAAAATCCACATGTAGGCTTCTTTCACACGGGCGACGCATTTTCATGCAGGTCACATCGTGTAGTATCCTAGAGTTGGGGTCCCACAGCATTGTTAAAGCCACGTAATGTAAATTATATGTCTTTAAATATGTTAAATGTGTGTATACCACTTTAAGTGCTCAATAATGTGTTAAATTTGTGTGTTTTCATACTAGCAAATCCCGCATGACTTGGCAGAACTCACCCTTAACTACTCTCACCCCTGTCAATCACCCCTAGCTAGTGCAGGGATTGGATAGTTAGCTTTCCCCTGACTCAGGATTGGATGGGAGTTAAGGTATAAAAAGTAGGGAGTGGGGTTAGCCAGTCTAGTCCTGGGGTTAGCTGAGTGAAGGAAACATCAAGTGCTCCATTGCTGAAAAAGGTTTGGAACCACTGGTCTAGGCTTTATGTATTGTTGTTTGGTGATTGCTAATTCCTTAGCAACTATGATTGACCATTTGTGGATATATAGATACAGTCGACCGAAAATCGCTACATTTGTGTGCAAGAGCACTAAAGCTCAATCCTGAATGGAGACACTGACTAGAGAAAGCTCACTATCACATCCATTCTTTCAATTATCAAAGGTACCAGGTCTCCGTGTGCCATACGGGTTTGCGCCAGAGCCTGTTGGGAAGGGTCACTATATATACCCACCCCCAAATAAGGTTACACTTGCAAAACCACATGCACTTGTATGAAGCTGCCCTTTAAGTGAATCTGGAAAAATTGGAAAACTGTTGTAGGTGTGTTCAAATTGGCAGCTGGTGGGGCTAATGCAAGCAGGTGGGATCGAATATTTCTGCTTCCTAAACATAAAAACACAATAAACTGCTTCTATGTGCAGCATGATAATTTTTACACTTTGTGCAAGGGCTCGGCGATAGGTCAAAAATTGCAATTTCGTATTTTTTTCAAACTTAAGGACAATTTTTGATTTTAATCTTGATTTTCATTTTTTTGCAAAAACAAGCTAAGGGAATGCCAAGACACATTTTTTACATAAAGGAATTGCATGATTATCAGAACTGTCCTTAGCTGTCACCATCAATTAGAAGGTTGAATTAGCACGGCTGTGTGCGGTCCATGTGAAGAATCAGTTGTTTTAAGAGCCTCATAGCTTATTATGGGACTGTGTAGACAGACAGCATATGGCTTGCAAATGTCCGAATGGGTCCTACAGCTACACTGAAAGGTCTTGTAGCGCTACTGAGTGATTTGTAGGTATTGAATGACAGCTGCAGCCCACATGATTGCATACAACTCAGGCCAGCTTCACACAGGTGATAGGCTATTTTGCGTTGCGAGAGTGAGTGAAAACGCATGAAAATGAAACCAATGATCTTCAATGGTTTCATTGTCATTTGTGATGCTTTCACTGCATACTCACAGCGCTAAGAAAAAGCAGCATTATCGCCCGTTGTTTTTAGTGGGGCTGGCGGGGATGAAGGAATCCTCTGCCATAGCTGTCACAGCTGTGATAGAGGTCCGCGATGCTATCCATTGCTTTCAATGGGGCTAGCGCTGCTGCAGCCCCATTGAAAGCCATGGGTTGCAGCAAAGCACCGCAGCAATGATTTTCGGGGAAAGGCATGAAATATAAGCCCTTTCCTGAAAATCCTCTTTAGTTGTAAAGAAAAGTAAAAAAAATATTAACTCATCTAGAAGAGCCGTCCGGCTCTTTTCTCTGGCCCTGCAGACGTCTTCTGTCTTCTGGAGGCCAGGGATTGAAAAAACCCCACCTCCAGAAAGCGCTGCCCCGATTAACTGAGCGCCATAACCAATCAGGGGCAACACCCAGCCATCATTGATTGACAGGTGAGCGCTGACTGTGATTGGCTGAGCGCTGTGGGAATCCGCAGAAAATGGAGCATGCTGTGATTTTTTTCAAGCTCATGCAATCCGCAAATCGAAAAAATGACATTTCCCCATGACATCATGACAGCATACGCTGGAGGTTGCTCACCTGCTGACCTGAAGGGACAGGAAGAGGCAGAGTATAAAAAGAACCTCCCCTCCACCAACACCAGTGTTTTTCCTGTCCCTTCAGGACAGCAACGGCAGAGCTCCAGCGACGCTGTCCCATGCCGGAGGAGGACTTACCGGCGAAGCGGCGGCGTTTTTCTTCTGGCAGCCCCGGCAACCCCAGTGGGAAGGACCCCATCTGGGCGCTTTCCGGGGACTGCGTGGGCCGGGGTCCAAGTACGGGCTGCCGGCACCACTGCGGCCGTCATTTCAGGCGGCGGCCGCCATCTCCGGGTCCAGGGCCGACAGGAGCGGTCCAGGGGGCGTGGTCTCGGCGGAATACAGCACGGTGACATCAGACGCTCCGCAAAGGGGGCGTGGCCTGCGAATGGGGCGTGGCCTGGCGCGGCCGGCGCCGAATTTAAAAATCTGCTGCCCCTGCATCAACTGGTGGTGTTTCTCCACGCTAAGGAACGATCCTAAGTACAGGAAGCGTTCCTGCAAGACGCAAGATGTCGGCCAGAGAGGACCCAGAGACCCTCCAAACTGTAAGTGGTCCGGTGGACCAACCTACACCTGCACTACATACACTTCCCGACTAACAGAGTTTCCCTTGTCTTACAGGACAGGGATACTCAAAAACCGAGGGAGGCTAGACGAAGGAGTAAAAAATGTCCAGTATGTCTAACCAAACTCGACGACTCCTGCACAAAAACGTTATGTGCTACCTGTTCCGCAAAAGTTATGCAGGAGGAAAAAACTTCCCTTATGGCCGAAATTCGGTCAGTCGTCCGGGAAGAATCGCAGTCCTCCCTCTCGGACCTCCAACCTGGGCCTTCCGGGGTTACACGCAGGTCGGTTCCGGCGGTGTCTGAGTCCGACTCCGACATAGCGGAAAATATGGATTTTGACGGGGAAGTGACGCAGGAGGACAAAAAATATCTTTTTTCTACCTCAGACATGGATCAACTGCTAAAAGCTGTACGCAGAACCATGCAGGTGGAGGAAGACGTGCAGCAACCCCGCACAGTCCAGGAGGATATGTTCGCGGGGTTACCCCCGCAACGGAATTCTTCATTCCCCGTAAACGCCACGCTCAAGCAGCTGATTCTAAATGAGTGGGAGAGCGTGGATCAGGCTCCGCTAATCCCTAGGGAATTCAAAGAATGCCTTTTATTTCCGGGAGATGAGGTGTCCTTTTTGGACGAGATACCAAAAGTCGATGCGGCAATTGCCATGGTATCCAGAAAGTCCGGATTACTCTTTGAGGATACGTCCCACTTAAAGGACCCGTTGGACCATAAGGTGGACACAACCATGCGTAAAGCCTGGTCTACCTCCGGTCTGATCATGAAATCCAACATCGCGGCCACTTCCGTGGCTCGTTCCATGGCAATCTGGTTGGACCAATTCGCAGCCCTAGTCGACCAAAAAGCCCCTAGGGAGGAGTTCGCAAGTGGCATCCCTCTGCTACGGATGGCAACAGGGTTTCTGGCGGATGCTTCAATGGAAACAGTCCGCTTCGGAGCCCGCATGGCAGCACTATCGAACACCGCCAGAAGGGCAGTGTGGGTAAAAGAGTGGTCGGGGGACTCAGCTTCCAAAAATAGGCTATGTACCCTACCGTTCCGGGGCGGGCGCATATTTGGACCAGACCTGGATCGTCTGCTGGAGAAAGCAGCTGACAAGAGTCACGGACTGCCTGCCACCAGACCACCCAAGAGACCCTTCACTCCTCATCCCTCGTCCACGTACGTCGGGAAGGGGAAGGCCGGAAGATGGTCTTATCCGAAGGGCGGAAGGGGTAAGACTTTAACTTTTGTCCCTCAGCCCATACTTTCGGGCCCGGTAGGGGGTATACTGGCTCGCTGTTCCAATAGCTGGCGTAGTATTACAACTAACGAGTGGGTACTGCACCTAGTGGCGGAGGGGTACAGGATCGAGCTACTATCCCGCCCCCTGGACAGATTTATGATAACCCCAACCCAGTCTCCAGGCCTAGAACAGGCTCTGTTGGAGGGCGTACGGAACCTGCAGGGTCTCGGCGCGGTTATCCTGGTCCCCAAGAAGGAACAGGGAAAAGGTTTCTATTCCCCCCTCTTTCTGGTTCCCAAACCAGATGGCTCCCACCGCACCATTATCAATCTCAAACAACTGAATAGATTCATTGAATATACGAAATTCAAAATGGAAACCATTAGAACTGCAACTCCTCTAATTGCCAGAGATAACGTAATGGCTACAATAGACCTTAAGGATGCCTATTTTCACATCCCTATTTACGCCAACTCACAAAAGTTCCTGAGGTTTGCGCTGAGGGTGGAGGGGGAAATCTGCCACTTTCAGTTCGTCTGCCTCCCATTTGGAATCTCCTCGGCTCCGCGAATTTTTTCCAAGGTCGTGATAGAAATGGTGGCCTTCTTACGAAATCAGGGTGTCATGATCATCCCCTACTTGGACGACTTCCTATTGATGGCAGATTCCCCGTCCACTCTGAGATCACACTTGGAGTCCACATTGCAATTATTTAAGGAGCTTGGCTGGATTATTAACGAGTCAAAATCCAACATGGAGCCAGAAACCAGGAAGAAATTCCTGGGTGTCATCCTGGATTCCAGTCTACAAAATTCGTCCCTTCCTCCCCTAAGAAAACATCTTATCATAGAGGAATGTTCCAACCTCTATAAAAAACATAGGGTAACGATAAGAGACGCAATGCGGATCCTGGGACTAATGACTTCGTGCATCGGCGTGGTCCCCTGGGCCCAGTTCCATAGTCGCGGACTCCAGTCACTAATTCTCCAGAATTGGGACAAGTTGCAGGCTTCGCTTGATCAGACAATCCCTATTTCTGCGGAAGCCAGAGCTTCACTCCGTTGGTGGGTGTCGTCGGACAACCTGTCTCAGGCATCCGATTGGAATTTGGACCCGGCAGTAATAATCACGACCGATGCCAGCGCCAAAGGGTGGGGGACCCACTTTGAAGGCGGTTATGTACAGGGGGCCTGGGACGTTCACGAGAAAGCTAGCTCATCGAACTTTAGGGAGCTTAAAGCGGTATGGAAATCCCTGCGTAGCCTGCAAACACGGTTAGTGGCGAAGCATGTGAGGATCTTCTCAGACAATATGACAACAGTATCACTCATTCGCCACCAGGGTACCACCAGGAATCCTCCACTACAACGACTGGCGGGGCGGATCCTTCAATGGGCGGAAGGCACAACAAAGTCCCTATCGGCCTTTCATATAAAAGGAGCCGAGAACTCAGCCGCGGACTTTTTAAGCAGAAGGAAAGTGGACCCAGGAGAGTGGGAACTCCATCCAGAGGTGTTCAGCCTTCTTGTGGAGAAGTGGGGGGTACCAGAAGTAGACCTCTTTGCGTCAAGCGCAAACACCAAATGCCGGCTTTTCTTTTCCAGAGGCGCAGAGAAACAGGCCTTGGGCACGGACGCTCTCTCTCACCCCTGGGATTGGGACCTAGCATATGCCTTTCCCCCTCTACCACTAATCCCGCTCCTGCTAAGGAAATTACTGCAGTCAACCCTAACAGTAATTTTTGTAGCACCATATTGGCCCAAAAGACCGTGGTTCCCCCTCCTGAGATCCCTGTCAGTGGGAGAGCCCTTCCACCTTCCAACAAGACCGGACCTACTGTCGCAGGGCCCTCTTCTTTACCCGGAAGTTCACAAGTTCAGGCTTACGGCCTGGAGCTTGAGCGGGTAAAGTTCCTAGGGAAGGGTCTTTCCCCTAATGTTATTTCCACCATTAGCGAGAGTCTTAAACCCTCGACACACAAAATCTACTCCAAAGTCTGGAAAAAATTTTCGGAGTGGTTAGGCCAGGACATCCAGCAGCTGGACCAGCCAGACGTCCGTAAAATCTTAGATTTTCTCCAGGTGGGCCTGGATAAAGGTTTGAGTCCGAATACCCTCAAAGTCCAAATTGCGGCCTTGGGGGCATTCTTCGATCTCGCGCTGGCGGAGCACGGGTGGATTAGGAGATTTCTTAGAGGGGCGAGCAGATTACATCCATTCACACGGCACCACCCTGGGATCTGACCATAGTCCTTCAGGCCTTCTGCGACCCCCCCCCCCCCCATTCGAACCGATTACGGATCTATCCATCGCCTGGCTGACGTACAAGGTAGCCCTGCTTGTGGCAGTTACGTCGGCCAGACGCGTGGGGGAAATCCAGGCCCTCTCACGAAGGGCCCCATATATGACTATCCACCCAGACAAAATAGTTTTTCTTTAGACTCGTCCTTCCAGCCTAAAGTATTGTCAGATTTCCACAAGGGCCAACCAATAGTTATTCCAGCCTTTTGCCAAAATTTCAAAAATGGAAAAGAACAAAAGCTCCATAATATAGACGTCAAAAGAGCGGTACTAGCGTACCTTGAGGCAACGGAAAGTTTCAGGAAGTCTGACAAACTTTTCGTTCAATTTCAGGGGCAGGCCAAAGGAAAGGCCGCTTCTAAAGATGCGATCGCCAGGTGGCTCAGGAGAGCCATCCAGGAGGCTTACAAGGCCAAGGGCATCCCCCCTCCAGAAGGATTGAAGGCCCACTCAACGAGAGCGGTGGCATCCTCTTGGGCAGAGAGAGCGCACGCGTCGATTGAGCAAATCTGTAACGCAGCCACATGGACTTCAGGCCATACTTTCATTAAACATTATAGGCTGGACTTTAAATATAGTCAGGACGCATCCTTCGGTAGGAAGGTGCTCCAAGCCGTAATCCCTCCCTAAAAAGCCCATGCCACTTATTTGGTATTCCTCCAGCGTATGCTGTCATGATGTCATGGGGAAAACGGGAATTTTTTCTAACCGATAATTCCCTTTCTGGAAGACATCATGACAGCATATGGGCTTTTCCCCCCCCCCTTACCAACATGGTTACCCTAGTTTGTCCATCACATGAGGTAATGTGTATGCTTTGACTTTGTTTTCTGAGGTGTGTGATGTCAATAAAAACACACCTTCTGGTTAAATAGCTGGTCACTGTGGTCATTTGGAACGCACTGGTGTTGGTGGAGGGGAGGTTCTTTTTATACTCTGCCTCTTCCTGTCCCTTCAGGTCAGCAGGTGAGCAACCTCCAGCGTATGCTGTCATGATGTCTTCCAGAAAGGGAATTATCGGTAAGAAAAAATTCCCGTTTTTCAGGTATTCAATTAACTGCGGATGCCTAATGATTGTCTATGGACTGACTGAATTGTGGATCGTAAGGGAACTTAATTATCAGCATCTTTTATAAGTTTTTCTAATAAGCTGTAATACATCAGTATAGTAGTGTATTAGAAAGCTACCGTGTTTTCCTGGAAAAAAGACACTGTCTTATATTATTTTTGCCCAAAAAAAGAGGCACAGTGTCTTAATTTTGAGGGAAGGCTTATAATACTCACCTAGTAGACAGCATTTGGGTCCCTCGCGCTGAACTGCAGCAGGCCTCTGTGTACTCCTGATCGCCGACAGAACATTCTCTTCCTGGTGGCGGGGCATGAATACCCCGCCTCCAGCAAACCATTGCTCTGATTGGATCATCGAATGCCGCGTCAGCCAGTCAGAGCCAGCACTCGATTAACCATTCAATCACATCATTGAATGGCTGTGATTGGTTAATTGAGTGCTGCTTCTCATTGGCTGACATGGTGCTCGATCAACCAATCAAAGCAATCGTTTGCTAAAGGCGGGGTACTCAAGCCCCGCTACCAGAAAGCGAATGCTCTGTCGGCGTTCAGGGGTACACAGAAGCCTGCAGCAGCACCACAGCCCAATGCAAGGACTGATACACAGTTTTTTTTTCATGTAGTTTAGCTATGGCTTATTTTGGGGGGAGGTCTTATATTTTTTTATTATTGGAGAAACACAGTATAAAGCTCAGCCAAGAGACTGAACTTCATAGGCCACCTGGCAGCTGGCAGACCCAGAGGCTATATTCACCAACCCATCAGAACCTCAGGTTCACATCACAGGGGTCCGATAAGTGACAGAGGGAGCCCCCTCCCTCTGTCAGCCATTTAGATGCCGCAATCACACTGACTGTGACTTGCAAAGGGGTTAAGCACCGGAAAGCTGAGGTTTCTTCGGTACCTGGTGTTACAACAAGTACCAGGTTGTTATCCGAGCAAACACCCCCCCCTGGCACAAGAGCCCAGCACCAAGCTTCTGATACAGCTGCCGGTGAGTGGTAAGGACAGGGAGGCAAACTCAGGATGACACCGGGCCCACAGTCCATGTTATCTGTGTAGCACCGCTCCTAGAAAAATACTCCTTAGAAAGGCACAAACTCTCTAACGGTCACTCACTCACTCCTGAAGACTTTAGGTCTGCATGGCGGACTCCAACAATTCAGTCATTCAGTGGAACTCCTGGGGATATTGGTCCCAGGGAAAAGGCCAAATCTCAGCCTTTTCCATCTTCACCACATGCAGGTTGAAAGTATCTGCATGCAGCCAGACTTCCCTCTCCTGCAGACGAAAACTCCAACAACCACCACAGAACTCCACAAAACAACTCAGAGCACTCTCCAGACTCAGAACTTCACTCCTTGTCCCTCAATCATACACCTTGAAAACACATTTATGGGACAAGGTCATATAACAAACAAAAGATACATTTCCAGACAGTAAGCCATTCAGTGCTGCAGCTATGCAATATACTCTGGTATTATTGTATCTTGTTACCACCAGGAAGTAGGGGTGGAGACAAGATTGTGGCTGCTTGACAGGTCGGTGATGCCCCCTGGTAGTGATTGGCTGCACGCATGCTCCCCTCCCTGAGCCTCACAGGTCCTGGCACTGAGGTCTCCTGCAGTAATTGCTCCTATGGGCGGCCAGCACTGCTGTCTGTGGCCGCCCATCTCCCCTTACCATGTCCCCTTTGCAGCCCCACTGTGAGTGTTCCCGGGGCCTGTACAGTGCCACCTGCAGTCCCCTTTACCGGCCCCGCTGTTAGTCGATCGGCAGCTGATGTTGTTGGGGAGAAAATTGTGCCCCACTATCTGCCGTTAGGCTCCTCATGCTGTGCGGGAGAAGGCAGCCGACAGACGCGTTGCTCTGCTGATGGGAACCCTGCAGAGCAGCACAGGGCCACCTGATGCAGTGGGGAAAGAAGGCAGCGGACAGACCAGCCGGTACATCTCAGCGCCACTGGGCCACCTGATGCAGTGGGGGGGGGGGGAGGTGGGGAAGCCTGCAGACAGAACCAGCGGTCGATGTGAGGGCTGATGAGCGCCGCTGGGGCGGATCATGCTGTGCTGCAGAAGAGACTGAAGCACCAGTGGGGCAAACCGCAGGACGCTCGGTGAGTCACCGGGGCTACTGCAGACGGGGACGCAGCTCACAGCCGCCATAGCGGGTACAAATCAATAGACAGACGCTGCACTGACGGAGGCCAGGAACAGCTGCAGCCTCTTAAATGCTTTTTGCCTGCCATGGAGGGGTAGGGGTTAGTTTTCCTATTAGGCTTACATTTATAGCTGTAAAGGCTTTTGCATTCACAGCTAATAATGTACACTTAACCGGATAACTAAGCCCAAACAATAAACTTCCAGGGCAGCCAAAATGTAGTTCAGAGGTTGCAGCTATATTACCTTCAAGGACCTTACAGAAGTCACAAATCACATTCTATTACACATAGAATGGGAAGCACTGAGCGAGGAGTTAATGACGAGAGAACGATTCTCAATGATGATCTACCTGTCTAAACGTTCTGCAGGAGCGCGAACAACTAGCGGTGATGTCAATCGCTCCTGCAGAACGTAGCCGACAGTTGCCCAGTATAAATGGGCCTTTAGAAACACGGATGTAGTTTGTGGGTAAGAGCATACGTAGTGTGCAGCTGTATGTTTCTATAGGGCGCTCTTGCACAAAGACAACTAAACCAATTGAGATACAAGAGGTCTTGTAAAATACTGCTGGAGAGAAAGTGTTCAAGGCGCCCAGAAGAATTGCAGCATGCGAGGAGTGAGCCCACAGCCAAGGAGATGGCAGGGATAGAGTTGTCACTTGTCACGGTGGTTCTACCATCTCCTCCCCTGTAAGGCTAGCACAGGACCTGTCCAAGTTACTACAGGGAGGAAGTCACTGGAAACTGCAGTGCGGTTTTAACTTACAACTCGTTGTCATGGGCATACGCCAACATTCCTTCCTCTGCGGTGAATCCGGATGATGGAATAATAGTCCAAACGCACAGGGGGTAGTTTGAAACAAAGCCAAAAATGGATGGCAGTGTAAGGCCGCCTGCAGACGAGCGGGTCGGATCCGGCAGCGAGAAATCTCGCCGCGCGATCCGACCCCAGAGCCTGCAGGGGCGAGCGCGTACTCACCCGCGCCTGGCGGCCCCGGCTCTTTGATGTGCCGGCTGCCGCGCAGCCGGCGCATGCGCAGACCGGAGCCGGCGGCCAGGTGAGTGCGTGCTCCGCACAAAATTAGAACATGCCGCGGTTTGTTTGCCGCGCGAGATTTCGCGCGGCGAAACCGCGGCCGTCTGCATAGGAGTGCGTATTGTAATGCACTCCTATGCAGACTTTCAGCGGCGGAAATCCCGCGGCGGGATTTCCGCTCGTCTGCAGGCGGCCTTACTTTACTTGTAAATCCAAACAGAACAGTTCAACAGGTACATGGGCCAAAACAAGTCATTGGTGCAGATGCAGCTGATGGTGCGACAGGGAGGAAATCACAGGATGAATATCCGGCCCACAGTCTTAGTGATTTGTGTGACTCCGCTCCTGGCCAAAACTCCTTTCCTCTCTCTTCCACCTCTCTACCGGTCAACACTCACTCTCAAAGGCAGCACTCAGCGCTGCATGGTGATCTCCTCTCATCCGCTCATTCTGTAGAACTTCTAGGGGTAGTAGTCCCAGGGTAACTTTTAGGCCATCGCTTGGCCTCCTCCATTATTCCACACAAAGACCATTCAGTGTCTGTGGGGGTCCAAATAACTCTGGCTCCTGCCAACTCCTCTTGCAAACACCAACACTGACTTTCCTAAACTCACTCTTTGCAGACTGACTTGCACATAATCTTTGCAAACACCTATATGAAGCATGGTCACATGACTTCCAAACTCACAACATAAAATGATACATTTACAGCAGACAGACAGCTCATTTGCAGACATTAACCCTTTCATTCCTGCAAACTCTAATACAGATTCTGCTGATTTATTCCCCATTCCAAGACAATGTACAAGACAATACAGACAACATATAGCAGACATTTTGGAGGGGCCCCTATTAGTTCTGGGCCACTACACAATCAGATCTCACAACTTATATCCCTAGCACTAGATACAAAATCAGAACTTTGGTCATCACAGCCTGCATCATCACGTCTCTTTATCTAAACCCTTTTGATACATGAAGTCTGTTATAGAATTCTATATCATTCCAAATACCTTTGACAGCTGTAAAATGGTTTTTGTCATTTTGCTCATATTAATAGCTTAGTTAATAATAGCTTAGTTAAGCACAAATCATATACAACGGAGGAGCGGCAGAGTCATTGGTCACAGTTTGATGTCAGTAAATGGTATTTAAGGACCAGACCCCCTGAAATGCAAACCCCAGAACAGACCCCTCTATGACTTCACAGCCCAGATTCTTTCGGTAATGGAGGCATCACACGAAAGTTTGTGCTGTGTATTTGTGCATCAACGAGGTTTGAGGAGGATCATAATCGGCGTGTTGCTTGTGCTTCTGCACATATAACTGTAATTTTTATGCACAAGGCCAATTCACACACGAGTGAATTTAATGGCTATTTAAGCCTAATAAGGTCCAGCTGTCTTTTTTTCCTGTGTTTTGCTCAGTGTCACACCCTTCCCTTGTGTATTATAGACATCTATAGCACTTTTGCTGAGAAAAATGCAGGAAAATAGAGCAGGACCTATTTTCGTGCATGTGTGCTTAAGAGTCCAGGCCCCGAGGCAGTAAAAGCAGCCCCAAACACTGATGCCCTCTCCACCATGTGTCGCAGCTGGGATGAGGTTCAGGTGTCGGGGTGTGGGTTCTTTTTCCTCCAGAAATAGCATTGGGTATTTTTGCTACAAAGTTCCAGTTTTGTCTTCTCTTTCCATAGAACATTTTCCCAGAACCATTGTGGAGCATCCAGGTGTCTCAGGAAAACTAGATAGGTCACAGTGTTTATTTGGATAACAGCGCCTTCCCTCGTGGTGTCCCTCCATTAATATTAATTGTGTTCACTTGGTTTTCTATTAGTGGACACATGGACTGAGTTTATTTAGAATCTAGAATCTTCTGTAGGCCTTTTGCTGTTACCCGTGGCTTCTTTGTCACCACTTTTAGGATTACCCATTATGCTCTTGGAGAGATCTTAGCAGGACACCCACCTCTAACCTGTTCACACTGCAGATATTTGCAGTGGATTTGGCACTGAAATTGCATCAAATCTGTGATAAATCCAAAATGCTCCATTGCTGTCATTGAAGTCTCACTTTTTTGTACCCACTGAAATGAATTTTCTTCTTTTGTACATAATTTCTCTAACCATGGATTGCTGTACAACTGATCTGGATTACGGTTTTCTCCAGGAGGTTTCGGGGTATTTTGTAGCTTCCAAATTGTACAGTGTGCACACATCATCGAGCAGATTAGACACAAGCTATCAGCCTCATATCCAAAATGGCTCTCTGGGCAGAAACACCCAGACAGCCCCTTTTATTGTAAAGCATAAAATGGGCGTGCAACAAATTACATCAGTAACATATAGGATTCTCATTTGTCGGATCATATAGAATTCCCCCTCCTTCCTGCCCACCTTCTCTCAAGTCCAATGTATAAGCAAGTCTTTGTCTTACAAACATGTGCTTAAAACTGAAAGTGAAAGTAGATATCTCTTTGTTGAAGAAGATTCTGTGTGGGGGATGGGGAGGACTGGGAAAACACTCAAGATGAACACATAAGCAGTAACATAACACTGTGATTTAACTCTTTCCTTATGCAGCAGAGTTCCACTTTAGGCTGAAGTCACAAAACACACATAATACGTCTAGTTTAGTACAAATCGATAGACATTTTATACTAACTAATCATCATGTCTATCACAATCCCCCCTTAAAATTTCTATCCTCTAACTCTCTATCTGATTTTCACAGTTCTCTGCGCATGAGCCTATAACTGGAGCGCGTTGAAGGTTCGTTTTAGAGTCTTCAAGGGGGTGTAGGACTTGTCCACTCCTTCTGGGGATGCATCCAGCAAACTCATTGTGGGAGAGGCTTTTCCAGCATCAGTTTCACAGGTCTCTCTGACACAGGGGATAACACAGCAGACTAGAACAGAAAAGGTAACCATCAGTTCACATACAACAGCGACGCCCGTCTGTGCCAGGATCCTTTACCACCCGCTTATCTATGGCGAGTGCTGGTCCCAAAAGTTAGCTCTTTTTAGTTAGTGCGGTCAGCTTCTTTAATGACAAGTGCGTCTTTACCCGTTGGTCACGTGTCGTCTAGGATGTGGGTACAAGTCTCCCCTATCATCTTACAGACACTCCCCTTTTTAGCTAAAGTCATATCTAAGGCCATTCTATTTTGAAAAGTCATAGTCGAGGTAGGTCCTATTGGTCGACTAGTCCCTATAAGGCGTCTCTAGTATAATTTATAAACCACTGCTAATTATAATAAACATAATTAATCCAGTCAACATTTATTTACCATAATGATCAGGAAAATGGACTCGAATCTAGTTTTAACTTGGTCTCTATTTTTTTAAAACTTGTCAGGTACCCCCCTTGGCTATCCTATGACGTCAATGTATACGTGTAGATCAAAACTACCACCAGGGGTCTCTCTTCTCGCTCTAGTATAATGTTACAATACTAGTAGCGTGCACAGGTACGCACGGCGTGGGACTCCCTAATCTTCACCCACACCAATGTCCCTCCTGGAGATAGTCCTAATGGTGAACACGTCCAGGTCGCCTCACCCTTGCGTCAGGGTTTTCCCACTGCCCGTAAGTCCCTACTCCTAGGAGGGGGGAATCCCTACCTCACCTCAGAGGGAGGCCATGGATTCCCTGGGCTCATTTCCGGGCATCCATACCCTCTATCTGTAAAAGTTAACACCCCACAGGGTGTGCCCTCGCCGGAACCTAAGGTCTTCTGCACTATCCCTAGGCAAATGGGAATTCCACTGACAATCCATCTTAGGAGATCGGGGCAGGTGCAGTACTAGTACATTTCTCCTTTTCTTTGGTAGCGTATGTGGTTGGCATTATCGGAACTGGCTCCCCATCTTTTTCAAACAAGGGAAATATTGGTGAGTTCCCCAAAAATCTCCCTCCACCCTGCCTATTTGCCTGGCAGGTGTAGTTTTCAGGGTAGTCAGTAATACTCTCTCTGGTGCAAAACACTTAAAGGGGTTGTCCCAAGCCGAAACGGGTTTTTTTTTTTCAACCCCCCCCCCCCCCCAGTTCGGCGCGAGACAACCCCGATGCAGGAGTTAAAAAAAAAAACGGGTAGTACTTACCCGAATCCCGGCGGTCCGGCGTCTTCATACTTACCTGGTGAAGATGGCCGCCGGGATCTTCTCCCTCGGTGGACCGCAGGGCTTCTGTGCGGTCCATTGCCGATTCCAGCCTCCTGATTGGCTGGAATCGGCACGTGACGGGGCGGAGCTACACGGAGCCGGCATCCTGCACGAGCGGCCCCATTGAGGAAAGAAGAAGACCCGGACTGCGCAAGCGCGTCTAATTTGGCCATTAGACGCCGAAAATTAGATGGCTCCATAGAAACGAGGACGCTAGCAACGGAGCAGGTAAGTGAAAAACTTCTTATAACATCTGTATGGCTCATAATTAATGCACAATGTACATTACAAAGTGCATTAATATGGCCATACAGAAGTGTATAGACCCACTTGCTGCCGCGGGACAACCCCTTTAAGTAGTTATAGAGTATTCCTTCTTTCACTTCTCACGGACAGTGTAATTAGTGGAAATGTTCGTGAAGAGACTAATAAACCACTCTTCAGCATCTACAGGGAGATTCAGGGGGACCATCCCCGAGTGTAGTCGGGCACTACCGCACACACAACAGTTAGACTTGTTGCTCCTGTTAGCATCGTACCTCATCAACTCCAATCAGAGATTCTGGTCAGAGTAGCCAGTCGCTACTGTCAAGGTGTCCGCAAAAGGAAGGGCCGGCTATGATCATCATGTTCGTCAAGGTCTTTATCTTACGGCGGAGGGGGTTAATTATGGGCACGGGACTAAGTGAAGGCTTCCATTCGGGTGCATCTACCATATCCCTTATTTTAAACTTCCCTAAGGGATCTGTCCTCCCGTACCGGTATGTCCCCAGACTATAAGTCCCTCCGTCCCCCGGGCTTGGATCTCCCATGGTTAATGTAAAAACCGCATTAAAACCAAGCAACATACTAAGTTCAGCCTTCCAATAACTGCTGTCCTTATTATTTTCAAGGAGGGTTATACGACTAATTAGGGATTTCCCGCTCTTATCTTTCTTATTTAAGGCACTTCGCGGTTTATAGGACCAGTCTATTCCTGTGTTACATCCCACTAATCCCCAATAACAGCAGTCTTCTCCCCAGACATTATCAGTGGCGCAAACATATTGTATTCCCCGGGTATGTAAGTCATATAACCAGCTGGACTGAGCTAAATCTGGCCTGCGGTGGGATCTTGCACCTAGACACGGGACCACAGTACAATAGTCGAAGGAATATGCGGCTACTTGAGCATTGGACGAGTTATACTAGAAGGTAACCATACCCTCATATTCTTCCGACTAAGGATTCCAGTTGCCACCCTCCTCTCTCACTAGCCCTAACCAGAGTAATGTCTTTGGCACAACTAAGACTGGTCTCCCGGATCTGAAGCTTTCTTACAGTATGAAGCATGGATCCATGTAAGTCTTTCGGCTAGTTTCACAGCTGTGGCAGTAGTCAGAAGCACCTGGTAGGGGCCATCAAATCGGGGCTCAGGAGGGTGCTTCCTGAGGAACGTCTTGACGCACACCCAATCCCCAGGCTGCAAGATATGTGTCCCAGTGTCTGCCTCTGAGTCTGGAAGAGAACACCTGTGCATAGGCTTTGGTTAGTTCTTTAACAACGGAAATCACATACTTAGTCAACACATCAGATTGTAATTGTAACTACTGAGGATAGTAACGACCTAGCCTTGGGGCTAGCCCAAACAATCTCGTAGGGAGATAATGTATAATCCCCCCTGGGTTCATATCTAACACTGTATAAGGCTATTGGATGACAGTCTTTCCAAAGTGGCGTCATTTTTAAGTATCTTACTTTTTAGTGTGCCACTACGTCTCTCCACCTTTCCACTACTCTAAAGATGGTACAGTATGTAAAAGGCCTGGGATACACCCAGAGCAGACATGACATGTTACATTCACCTGCGAAGTTTATACCTCTGTCTGACTCTGAATCACTTCTGGTACCCCATATTCACAGTTTACCTCGTTCATGAGCTTCTTTGCGGTTACCTACTTGTTTGCCTTGGTAACAGGGTCAGCCTCCAACCTGCAAAGACATCAACAACAACAAGCACGTATTCATACTTCCCAACAAGTGGGAGCTGAACGTAGTCAATTTGCAATCCCTGAAATGGGTAGAGTGGTCTAGGCAAGTGTGATGTGGCAAATTTACTTCTGCCCTGACTCACCTATGGCATAGTTCATGCTAAACTGGACAAATGATGCAGCAGCTACAGAGAACCTAGAAGTCGCCCATCCTCTTTCAAGCGTCGTCGTCATTGCTGCTTTACTAGGTGGGTCTTTCCGTCCATCAGCTGGGCCATCATGAGATACAGGAACTGTGGTAGGCAAGTGCTGTTGACTGTTCACCATACGCTGTCCTGTTTCTGCTGCTCCCATATTAGTCCATTTATTCTTTCCTTCCTTACTGGCTTGTAACTGTAAAAGTCTTTAGCATATCAAAGTCCAAATTTTTGTCAATGTCCAAAGTTTTTACCACTGACTCATGCCGTCAGTATCTTTTCTTCTTTCTTCCACGGCTTGAGGGCCGCTGCCTTTGCTGTGCTGTCAGCGAGGGTGTCGTCTCTCGCCTCTCCAATGTAGGAATCGGTGCGAACTCTCAACTTTGTCAGGTAGAAGTAGGACCTCCATGAGACTCTGTACTGCTGCACCATTCTCAATTGGTTGTCCTGCTAAGGTAAAAACTGTCTGGCCTTCCATATTGGGCCGTAATCATGAGCTATGCCAAATGTATACCAAGAGTCAGTGTAAAGGGTTGCCGTCTTACCTCTCGCCACTCTACACGTCTCAGTGAGGGCCTTCAATTCCGATTTTTGTACTGGGACATGCGGAGACAGAGCTTCTGCTTCTAGGACATCTTGTTGTGTGATCACTGCATATCCGATGTGGAGTCATCAATCCTCACCCTGGTACTATCTGCAAAAAGCTCAACATATGCATTATCAACAGAGGTTCTGGTAACTGTTTGCATATCTGCAGTTTCTTACTGTATTAGTACTAAATAATCGTGCTGATGTTCTATTTCACATGGCTCGGAATCTTGTTATCTTATTCCATTTATTTATTTATTTTAAAAACCCAATAGCTGATCTACAACACCTAGATCATCTATGACCCAGATCACCTATGCCTCCCCCCTTTTGAACTGGAATACTCAATGGCAAAAAGAGTAATTGCGTTCAAACTAGTAAACCAAGAGGCATAAAAACAAGCACTTTGTAGGTCAAGGTGACATTGTATGCAGCGAAGTCTGAGCGAAAATATCCTTTAGATTTTTTTATTTTTTTTTCAGGTCGCAGTTAGCATTTTTTAACACAAGGGGGCGCAACACAAGTAAAATTTTACGTCACCCAGTGTAATAGTATTTCAGGGAATGGCCAGTGTTTAGCTTTTACTCTCCTGTCGGAATATAATTATATGCTTCAATGTAGACTGACACTAGAATATACAAAAGACTTAAAGAAAAACTAAAGAATACGGATGAATTAACATCCTACTCTGGGCAATTCAGTCCCTCTTTCTTCACATAAAAAGTAAAATTACTTCATCAAATTGCGTGAAAAAGTTTGCTGGGTGACTGTAGGGAAATTATTTCGTCTGTAGGAGCCTTCCATAACATCCTCTGTCTGAGCATCCATTGGAGAAGCCGGCAGTGGAAAACAGAGCCCCTAAGAACATGAGAGAGCGTCCCCTGTCATGTATTCCTGGTCTCTGCCCCCATGCATCAACTCCAATCTTCCATGCACTATAAACCAGCTTAGTCATCTACTATGTCCCAAGCTGCATCTTCACAAAGGTTTGTTTCCCTGAACTTATCACACATCCAAAGTGGCCACATCTTGGAGCGTAAGAAAGTCTGGTCAAACAAAACCTTACTTCAGACAATCATGATGTTAGCACTGGATACAGTGGCATTGGGGAATATAGGCCTCCCAAGTGCAGCAAAATGGCCGCCAGAGGCAGAAAGGGGGGGGGCTACAGATCTCCCAGGTGAGGCAAAATTGCTGCCGGAGGAAGGGTCGGGGCCAGGGGCAGCAGATCTCCCAGGTGAGGCAAAATGGCCGCTAGAGGAGGAAGGGGCGGGGCCAGGTCCTGTCCCAGATGGGGAGGGACCGGAAGTAACATCACACACCCTGAAAGTGAGCACATGGGGGGAAGTGCTGCAGAGTCACACTATGTGGGGTTGTAAACATTGCAAGCACGGCCGCCATTACAGGGAGGGGCTGTAGTCAACACAAAGGCATTACATTGTTCATTAGCAATACACATACCCCACTACATGCTTTCTCCTCTTGAATCTCTTATCTACGTTATACCAAAAAACTAGCTAAAAACGCCTTTCTTTCTGCTAGGCTTCCTGCTCATCTTCTGAAAACTTTCTACAGTCTATCTTATCTGTCCATACTCATTTCTGCTTATCTGTCCATGACCTGACATTTCTTTCTGCAACTTTTCCGGATCCTTCTCTTTGTATAACATTTTCTACATGTTTTGCATATTCCAAAACATCCTGTACTGATCTCTCATTCTATTCTGCCTGCTTATTCTAACCTATTCGAAGTTTCTGGACACAGTAGTGTTTCTCTTGTAAAATCTGCTTTTTTCAAATCCTTCCAATGTAACCTCTCTTTCCCACTCAGATTACAATGCACATTAATTCCACAAAATACAAGACAAAGGGAACGGAAGGGTTAATTGAGAAATGCTCTCAGTGGTTTAACTTCAGTCCACTCTCTTATCAGCACCCCTCCCCCCAATAATAAACACTGCACATTCTTTCTATAATACCAAACAGACGGGATTACTGGAGAATACCCACAACGGCTCAAGGTATATATCTCATCTACCTTTACAGGACATTTTAGCTATACACATAGACTGACGATTATTTTCAATGACGAAGAGTTTCTGGAAGCTTCAGCCGTCACACCACAGCTATACTTCTCCGCGTATATACCTTTTAACATATGAGAACTTAACACGCTCAATCATAAAGGTAAATTCCCGCGTATCATAAATCTTAACCTCACACTAGTTACCTAGGAGCAAGTGTCTCCCCGGCGTGCTCCCTCAGACTTAAACAGCCGAGTCCGCCCTTCTGACACATTAACCCTCACAGAATTTATCTCTTGGTCTTGTATACACAATGTATAACCGTCTCAGACACAACAGCCACAGCATACAAAATACCCCTAGACAGGTAACATGGTGGTTTTTCGGGTGGACAGAACTAGAGTTATTACCTGTCTTTCAGTGAAGGTCCAGTCTGGATCAGATACAGGCAGATTTAGCAGTTAGAAATCAGTTTGACACAGGTAGATAAAGCAATCTTACCGTGTTCTGTAGATTTTGGGCCCCTGAGTTCCGCATGCTATCTGCCGGTCTCTATACGTTCCAGGCTGTGACTTCACAGATCCACCCGCGCACCCAGGGACGACACTGATCTGGATTATGGTTTTCTCCAGGAGGTTTTGGGGTATTTTGTAGCTTCCAAATTGTACAGTGTGCACACATCATCGAGCAGATTAGACACAAGCTATCAGCCTCATATCCAAAATGGCTCTCTGGGCAGAAACACCCAGACAGCCCCTTTTATTGTAAAGCATAAAATGGGCGTGCAACAAATTACATCAGTAACATATAGGATTCTCATTTGTCGAATCATATAGAATTCCCCCTCCTTCCTGCCCACCTTCTCTCAAGTCCAATGTATAAGCAAGTCTTTGTCTTACAAACATGTGCTTAAAACTGAAAGTGAAAGTAGATATCTCTTTGTTGAAGAAGATCCTGTGTGGGGGATGGGGAGGACGGGGAAAACACTCAAGATGAACACATAAGCAGTAACATAACACTGTGATTTAACTCTTTCCTTATGCAGCAGAGTTCCACATTAGGCTGAAGTCACAAAACACACATAATACGTCTAGTTTAGTACAAATCGATAGACATTTTATCCTAACTAATCATCATGTCTATCAACAACAAGTTACTTAACAATTTTTTGCAGCTTTTTCAACCTTTTGTGTCTCTGTGTCATGTATTGTGAGATCTTCTGAAAGTTGCTTGCATTAACCAGTCTTTCTTGAAAAGGCTTTGTGCACTTTTAATTAATGGGCAAGGCACCTGTTTAACTCACACTTCCATCTCCTTTCCTTAAAGGGGTTTTCTCATTAAAAAAAATCTATACTCACCTATTCCTCCACAGGCAGTCTTTTTACAGCATCTTCTCCTTGCTTACCTTCTGCAATCACCAGGCTCATGTCTCCTCCAGCCAGATCGGTTTGTTATAAAGCCGGTATTCCTCACATTCTTCAGTGAAGGTCACGTGACTGTGACATAGGCTTCACTGGCTAGGAAGGATTCCTGATCTATTGCCGAGATTACATGCATGAGCAGTCTATGCAGAAGCTTGGCACTCCACCTGTGATGTAGCGTACATTGGCTGGCAGGAACCAGACTGCCTGTGAATGTACGCATCATCACAGGAAGCAGAGGAATCAGGCAGCTGAAGGTGAGATGACCCCCCTGGACTGCAGGAGACAGGAGATCAAGGAGATGAAGATCTTATAAGTAGACTGACAGAGAAGAAATAGGTAAGTATAGATATTTTTTCTTTTTAATGACAGAAAACCTTTTTATTAAAACTCTTTTTGCCAATTAGGTCTTGAAAAAGTCACAGAGGCTCACTTACGGCCCATTTACAGGGCAAGATAGTTTTTCAAACGATTGGAAGTTTTGGTGATCTTTTTGCACAAAGTGTTAATGGATATTTATGTCCATTAACACTTTATCATATTCATTTGCATGTAAAGGGGCCTCCAGGAGCTGTTTGCAAAGCCCAGCATGTGATTACTCACACTCCCAGCTGTAGACAGAGCTGTACCGCTCTCTCCAGGGCTGCCAGCAGAATACAATGTAATCCCTGGCTCCTGTGGACAACACAGCATGCAGTCTGTTGAGAGATTCAATATCTCTCTCAACTTAAAATCATTGTTCAGACAAAAAGTGCATGATGGCAGCATTTACATGTAACGATTATCACCCATTTTCACTTGTTTGAACGAATTTTGAGTGATAGTATTGCGTGTAAACGGGCCTTTACTTTTTTGCCTGCACTGTGAATATTTAGTTAAAGAGGATCTGTCACTAGAAAAAAAAATCAATGCTTACCCATTCCTCCCCAGGCAGCCTACTTACTGCATCTTCTTCTCGTTGATCTTTTTCTCGCTCTTGCAGTCCCCCAGGTCACCTCACCTCCAGCCAGCCGATTCTTTTTAAATGAATGTAATTATCGACACCATGAACATCCATCCACAGTCAGAGGAGAAGCTGGATAGATGTATGCTTGTCGTCCGGGCTCTGACTCCAAGGAATTCACCAGTAATCGTCAAGTCAAGTAGAGAGCAAGCACTACTCAGGACACTTCTTGGTAGAAAATCACATCTGTAGATGTATCGTTATTCGGTCCACTAAAACAACATTTCGACCAACTTGTGTGGTCTTTATCAAGCTTGAGTGTCGCTTGCTCTCTATTTGTCTAACCGATTCTTCGCTGTCTCGTCGCAAGAGTTTATATACTATTGCAGAGAGACAGAGCACATGCGCAGTCTCTGCAATAGCTCGGCATTCCCTGCTAGGTAGTTAACGTTACGTCACTACTAGTGATGAGCGAACGTACTCGTCCGAGCTTGATACTCGGGCGAATATTAGGGTGTTCAGGATGCTCGTTACTCTTAACGAGCACCACGCGGTGTTCTGGTTACTTTCAGTTTCCTCTCTGAGACGTTAGCGCGCTTTTCTGGCCAATTGAAAGACAGGGAAGGCATTACAACTTCCCCCTGTGACGTTCAAGCCCTAAACCACCCCCCTGCTGTGAGTGGCTGGGGAGATCAGATGTCACCCGAGTATAAAAGTCGGCCCCTCCTGCGGCTTGCCTCAGATGCGTTGTGAGTTAGCTGAGGGAAAGTGCTGCTGCTGGTGCTGCTGTGGGGAGAGTGTTAGGAGTGAGTGTAGGCTTCAAGAACCCCAACGGTCCTTCTCAGGGCCACATCTATCCGTGTGCAGTACTGTGGAGGGTGCTGTTAGCAGTGTTGCACAATTTTTTTTTTTTTCAAAATCGGCTGTCTGCAGAGCATTGCGCCCTGCAGTAATAGTCCAGGGACAGAAGTGGTGGTTAGGTAGGGAGAGTGTTAGGAGTGAGTGTAGGCTTCAAGAACCCCAACGGTCCTTCTTAGGGCCACATCTATCCGTGTGCAGTACTGTGCAGGCTGCTGTTAGCAGTGTTGCATATTTTTTTCTTTTCAAAATCGGCTGTCTGCAGAGCATTGCGCCCTGCAGTAATACTACAGGGAGAGAATTGTGTAGGCAGGGCCAGAAGACATATTTTATTGATTGAATATAGTCAGTGGGCCCTCCCTTTCAAAAAAAGGGAAAAATTGTATTTGTCCTGCAGTCTTGTGCCAATTTATTTCCTGCCTGGGAAAAGTCACGGCTCTGCTGCACTTCATATAACTGCATTTCTGTGGAACACATATCTTATCTGATTGAATATAGTCAGTGTGCCCTCCCTTTCAAAAAAAGGGAAAAATTGTATTTGTCCTGCAGTCTTGCGCCAATTTATTTCCTGCCTGGGAAAAGTCACCGCTCTGCTGCACTTCATATAACTGCATTTCTGTGGAACACATATCTTATCTGATTGAATACAGTCAGTGTGCCCTCCCTTTCAAAAAAAGGGAAAAATTGTATTTGTCCTGCAGTTTTGCGCCAATTTATTTCCTGCCTGGGAAAAGTCACCGCTCTGCTGCACTTCATATAACTGCATTTCTGTGGAACACATATCTTATCTGATTGAATATAGTCAGTGGGCCCTCCGTTTCCAAAAAAGGGAAAAATTGTATTTGTCCTGCAGTCTTGCGCCAATTTATTTCCTGCCTGGGAAAAGTCACCGCTCTGCTGCACTTCATATAACTGCATTTCTGTGGAACACATCTTATCTGATTGAATATAGTCAGTGGGCCCTCCGTTTCCAAAAAAGGGAAAAATTGTATTTGTCCTGCAGTCTTGCGCCAATTTATTTCCTGCCTGGGAAAAGTCACCGCTCTGCTGCACTTCATATAACTGCATTTCTGTGGAACACATATCTTATCTGATTGAATATAGTCAGTGGGCCCTCCGTTTCCAAAAAAGGGAAAAATTGTATTTGTCCTGCAGTCTTGCGCCAATTTATTTTCTGCCTGGGAAAAGTCACCGCTCTGCTGCACTTCATATAACTGCATTTCTGTGGAACACATATCTTATCTGATTGAATATAGTCAGTGGGCCCTCCGTTTTCAAAAAAGGGAAAAATTGTATTTGTCCTGCAGTCTTGCGCCAATTTATTTCCTGCCTGGGAAAAGTCACCGCTCTGCTGCACTTCATATAACTGCATTTCTGTGGAACACATATCTTATCTGATTGAATATAGTCAGTGGGCCCTCCGTTTCCAAAAAAGGGAAAAATTGTATTTGTCCTGCAGTCTTGCGCCAATTTATTTCCTGCCTGGGAAAAGCCACCACTCTGCTGCACTTCATATAACTGCATTTCTGTGGAACACATATCTTATCTGATTGAATATAGTCAGTGGGCCCTCCGTTTCCAAAAAAGGGAAAAATTGTATTTGTCCTGCAGTCTTGCGCCAATTTATTTCCTGCCTGGGAAAAGTCACCGCTCTGCTGCACTTCATATAACTGCATTTCTGTGGAACACATATCTTATCTGATTGAATATAGTCAGTGTGCCCTCCCTTTCAAAAAAAGGGAAAAATTGTATTTGTCCTGCAGTCTTGCGCCAATTTATTTCCTGCCTGGGAAAAGTCACCGCTCTGCTGCACTTCATATAACTGCATTTCTGTGGAACACATATCTTATCTGATTGAATATAGTCAGTGTGCCCTCCCTTTCAAAAAAAGGGAAAAATTGTATTTGTCCTGCAGTCTTGCGCCAATTTATTTCCTGCCTGGGAAAAGTCACCGCTCTGCTGCACTTCATATAACTGCATTTCTGTGGAACACATATCTTATCTGATTGAATATAGTCAGTGTGCCCTCCCTTTCAAAAAAAGGGAAAAATTGTATTTGTCCTGCAGTCTTGCGCCAATTTATTTCCTGCCTGGGAAAAGTCACCGCTCTGCTGCACTTCATATAACTGCATTTCTGTGGAACACATATCTTATCTGATTGAATATAGTCAGTGTGCCCTCCCTTTCAAAAAAAAGGGAAAAATTGTATTTGTCCTGCAGTCTTGCGCCAATTTATTTCCTGCCTGGGAAATCACTGGTAATACAGCATGCTGAGGGGTAGGGGTAAGCCTAGAGGACGTGGACGTGGCCGAGGACGCGTAGGCCCAAGTGAGGGTGTGGGCACAGGCCGAGCTCCTGATCAAGGTGTATCGCAGCAGACTGCTGCGCGATTAGGAGAGAGGCACGTTTCTGGCGTCCCCACATTCATCGCCCAATTAATGGGTCCACGCTGGAGACCTTTATTAGAAAATGAGCAGTGTGAGCAGGTCCTGTCGTGGATGGCAGAAAGTGCTTCGAGCAAGCTATCATCCACCCACAGTTCTGCACCGTCCAGTGCTGCAAATCCAAATCCTCTGGCTGCTACTCCTTCTTCCTCCCAGCCTCCTCACTCCACTACAATGACACATGCTCAGGAGCGGGAGGACTCCCAGGAACTGTTCTCGGGCCCCTGCTCAGATTGGGCAGCAGTGGTCCCTCTCCAAGCAGAGGAGTTTATCGTCACTGATGCCCAACCATTCGAAAGTTCCCGGGGTCCGGGGGATGAGGCTGGGGACTTCCGGCAACTGTCTCAAGACCTTTCAGTGGGTGAGGAGGACGATGAGGATGAGACACAGTTGTCTTGCAGTGAGGTAGTAGCAAGGGCAGTAAGTGCGAGGGAGGAGCGCACAGAGGATTCGGAGGAAGAGCAGCAGGACGATGAGGTGACTGGCCCCACCTGGTGTGCAACGCCTACACAGGACAGGTCTTCAGAGGGGGAGGCAAGGGCAGCAGCAGGGCAGGTTGCAAGAGGCAGTGCGGTGTCCAGGGGTAGAGGCAGGGCCAGACCGAATAATCCACCAACTGTTTCCCAAAGCGCACCCTCGCGCCATGCCACCCTGCAGAGGCCGAGGTGCTCTAAGGTCTGGCAGTTTTTTACAGAGACGCCTGACGACCGACGAAAAGTGGTTTGCAACCTTTATCGCGCCAAGATCAGCCGGGGAGCCACCACCAACAGCCTCAACACCACCAGCATGCACAGACATATGATGGCCAAGCACCCCACAAGGTGGGACGAAGGCCGTTCACCGCCTCTGGTTTGCACCGCTGCCTCTCCCCCTGTGCCCCAACCTGCCACTGAGATCCAACCCCCCTCTCAGGACACTGGCACTACCGTCTCCTGGCCTGCACCCACACCCTCACCTCCGCTGTCCTCGGCCCCATCCACCAATGTCTCGCACCGCACCGTCCAGCCGTCGCTAGCGCAAGTGTTGGAGCGCAAGCACGCCACCACGCACCCGCACGCTCAAGCGTTAACCGTCCACATAGCCAAATTTATCAGCCTTGAGATGCTGCCGTATAGGGTTGTGGAAACGGAGTCCTTCAAAACTATGATGGCGGCGGCGGCCCCGCGCTACTCATTTCCCAGTCGCCACTACTTTTCCCGATGTGCCGTCCCAGCCCTGCACGACCACGTCTCCCGCAACATTGTACGCGCCCTCACCAACGCGGTTACTGCCAAGGTCCACTTAACAACGGACACGTGGACAAGCACAGGCGGGCAGGGCCACTACATCTCCCTGACGGCACATTGGGTGAATTTAGTGGAAGCTGGGACAGAGTCAGAGCCTGGGACTGCTCACGTCCTACCCACCCCCAGAATTGCGGGCCCCAGCTCGGTGGTGGTATCTGCGGCGGTGTATGCTTCCTCCACTAAAGCATCCTCCTCCTCCTCCGCAACCTCTGTCCCGCAATCAAGATGTGTCAGCAGCAGCACGTCGCCAGCAGTCGGTGTCGCGCGTCGTGGCAGCACAGCGGTGGGCAAGCGTCAGCAGGCCGTGCTGAAACTACTCAGCTTAGGAGAGAAGAGGCCCACGGCCCACGAACTGGTGCAGGGTCTGACAGAGCAGACCGACCGCTGGCTTGCGCCGCTGAGCCTCCAACCGGGCATGGTCGTGTGTGACAACGGCCGTAACCTGGTGGAGGCTCTGCAGCTCGGCAGCCTCACGCACGTGCCATGCCTGGCCCATGTCTTTAATTTGGTGGTTCAGCGCTTTCTGAAAAGCTACCCACACTTCTCATACCTGCTCGGAAAGGTGCGCCGGGTCAGCGCATATTTCCGCAACTCCAAGACGGACGCTGCCACCCTGCGGACCCTGCAACATCGGTTTAATCTGCCAGTGCACTGACTGCTGTGCAACGTGCCCACATGGTGGAACTCTACGCTCCACATGTTGGCCAGGCTCTATGAGCAGCGTAGAGCTATAGTGAAATACCAACTCCAACATGGGTGGCGTAGTGGGAGTCAGCCTCCTCAATTCTTTACAGAAGAGTGGGCCTGGTTGGCAGACATCTGCCAGGTCCTTGGAAACTTTGAGGAGTCTACCCAGATGGTGAGCGGGGATGCTGCAATCATTAGCGTCACCATTCCTCTGCTATGCCTCTTGAGAAGTTCCCTGCAAAGCATAAAGGCAGATGCTTTGCACTCGGAAACTGACGGTTGGGAAGACAGTATGTCGCTGGATAGTCAGAGCACCCTCATGTCTATATCTCAGCGCATTGAGGAGGAGGAGGGGGAGGAGCATGAGAAGGAGGGGGAAGAGACAGCTTGGCCCACTGCTGAGGGTACACATGCTGCTTGCCTGTCATCCTTTCAGCGTGTGTGGCCGGAGGAGGAGGATCCAGAAAGTGATCTTCCTAGTGAGGACAGCCATGTGCTGCGTACAGGTACCCTGGCACACATGGCTGACTTCATGTTAGGATGCCTTTCTCGTGACCCTCGCGTTACACGCATTCTGGCCACTACGGATTACTGGGTGTACACACTGCTCGACCCACGGTATAAGGAGAACCTTTCCACTCTCATTCCCGAAGAGGAAAGGGGTTCCAGAATGATGCTATACCACAGGGCGCTGGTGGACAAACTGATGGTAAACTTCCCATCCAACAGCGCTAGTGGCAGAAGGCGCAGTTCCGAGGGCCAGGTAGCAGGGGAGGCGCAGAGATCAGGCAGCATGTACAGCGCAGGCAGGGGAACATTCTGCAAGGCCTTTGCCAGCTTTATGGCTCCCCAACAAGACTGTGTCACCGATCCCCAGTCAAGGCTGAGTTGGCGGAGCACTGTAAAAGGATGGTGAGGGAGTATGTAGCCGATCGCACGACCATCCTTGGTGACGCCTCTGCCCCCTACAACTACTGGGTGTCGAAGCTGGACACGTGGCCTGAACTTGCGCTGTATGCCCTGGAGGTGCTTGCTTGTCCTGCAGCTAGCGTCTTGTCGGAGAGGGTGTTTAGTGCGGCTGGGGGAATCATCACAGATAAGCGTACCCGCCTGTCAACCGACAGTGCCGACAGGCTTACACTCATCAAGATGAACAAAGCCTGGATTTCCCCAGACTTCTCTTCTTCACCAGCGGACAGCAGCGATACCTAAGCAATACGTAGGCTGCACCCGCGGATGGAAGCATCGTTCTCTATCACCATCAAAAACGGGGACATTTTTGCTTCATCAATCTGTGTATAATATTCCTCCTCCTCCTCCTCCTGCTCCTCCTCCTGAAACCTCACATAAACACGCCGAACAGGCAATTTTTCTTAGGCCCACAAGGCTCAGTCATATAATATTTCTAAACAATTTTTATACGTTTCAATGCTCATTAAAGCGTTGAAACTTGCACCTGAACCAATTTTTATTTTAACTGGGCTGCCTCCAGGCCTAGTTACCAATTAAGCCACATTAACCAAAGCGATTAATGGGTTTCACCTGCCCTCTTGGTTGGGCAATTTTTCTGAGGTACATTAGTACTGTTGGTACACCAATTTTTGGGGGCCCTCGCCTACAGTGTAATCCAATTAATTTTTTGCCCACCTGCATTACAGCTGACGTTACATCAGCTGTGTTGGGCACTGCAATGGGATATATTTATGTACCGCCGGTGGGTTCCAGGGAGCCACCCATGCCATGGGTCCACATGGAGTTGTAACTACATGTGTCCACTTCTAAAGAGCCCCAGTCTGACTGGGGCATGCAGTGTGGGCCGAAGCCCATTTGCATTAAACATGACATTACCTCAGCTGTGATGGGCAATGCAATGGGATATATTTATGTACCGCCGGTGGCTTCCTGGCACCCACCCATGCTGTCGGTCCACACGGAGTTGTAACTACATGTGTCCACTTCTAAAGAACCCCAGTCTGACTGGGGCATGCAGTGTGGGCCGAAGCCCACCTGCATTCAATCGGACCTTACCTGAGCTGTGCTGGGCACTGCAATGGGATACATAAATGTACAGCCGGTGGGTTCCAGGGAGCCACCCATGCTTTGGGTGCACACGGAATTCCCATTGCGGAGTTGTACCTGCCTGTGACTATTTATAAAAAACCGCGGTCTGACTGGGGCATGCAGACACCTTGACAGAATGAATAGTGTGTGGTACATAGGATCCCTATTGCTATGCCCACGTGTGCAGCTCCTGATGGTGGTGGTACAGGATTATATTTCTCATTGCTTCTGTACAGCATTGTGGGCTATCGCCCCGCCCCTTTTAAAGAGGGTCGCTGCCTAGCCGTGCCAACCCTCTGCAGTGTGTGCCTGCGGTTCCTCCTCATGGCAGACGCACTTATAAATAGACATGAGTGTGGCGTGGCATGAGGGCAGCTGAAGGCTGCGTAGGGACAATTTCGTGTGCGCTGTGGACACTGGGTCGTGCAGGGGGGGGGGGTTGGGCAGCATGTAACCCAGGAGAAGTGGCAGCGGAGTGTCATGCAGGCAGTGATTGTGCTTTGTTGGAGGTAGTGTGGTGCTTAGCTAAGGTATGCATTGCTAATGAGGGCTTTTCAGATGTAAAAGTTGTTGGGAGGGGGGGGGCACTCTTGCCGCTATTGTGGCTTAATAGTGGGACCTGGGAACTTGAGATGCAGCCCAACATGTAGCCCCTCGCTGCCCTATCCGTTGCTGTGTCGTTCCCATCACTTTCTTGAATTGCCCCGATTTTCACAAATGGAAACCTTAGCGAGCATCGGCGATATACAAAAATGCTCGAGTTGCCCATTGACTTTAAAGGAGATGTCCCGAGGCAGCAAGTGGGGTTATACACTTCTGTATGGCCATAATAATGCACTTTGTAATATACATTGTGCATTAATTATGAGCCATACAGAAGTTATAAAAAGTTTTTTACTTACCTGCTCCGTTGCTAGCGTCCTGGTCTCCATGGTGCCGACTAATTTTTGGCCTCCGATGGCCAAATTAGCCGCGCTTGCGCAGTCCGGGTCTTCTGCTGTTCTCTATGGGGCTCCGTGTAGCTCCGTGTAGCTCCGCCCCGTCACGTGCCGATTCCAGCCAATCAGGAGGCTGGAATCGGCAGTGGACCGCACAGAAGAGCTGCGGTCCACGAAGATAGAGGATCCCGGCGGCCATCTTCAGCGGTAAGTATTGAAGTCACCGGACCGCCGGGATTCAGGTAAGCGCTGTGCGGGTGGTTTTTTTAACCCCTGCATCGGGGTTGTCTCGCGCCGAACGGGGGGGGGGGGTTTAAAAAAAAAAAAACCCGTTTCGGCGCGGGACATCTCCTTTAATGGGGTTCGTTACTCGAAACGAACCCTCGAGCATCGCGATAACTTCGTCCCGAGTAATGAGCACCCGAGCATTTTGGTGCTCGCTCATCTCTATAGATTATGCATTACAGGTAGCGATCTGAATAATGCCGGGCTCACACGGCCGTATGTGGAATCCGCTTGTGGAGGCCCGCAGCGGATGCCGGTTGTGAGGCCAGCTGTGTCCCTGCGTACGGCCGCGTAATATACTGCACATAACAACTGCATACTCACAGTACACAGTACTCATGCACAGTACACCTTTTTTTGTTTATATTTCCCAGGCCCTTACTTAGTGATCACATAGGTAACGGCAGCCCGTACACAATGTAATTACGAATGGGCTGCAGGTATATCCACGACCATAGAGCACAACGGGTTCTATGTTGCAAATATCCGTTCTGTTTTACATAGTATCGACCAGCCAATGCATTTGATTCATCTGCGTATTGCCGCGGATCAAAGACATACAGAATCCGCAATTTCTATCTGGTCGTGTGAGACCAGTCTAAGGTAGATCGCTAAGTTTTTATCATGTAACAGGGGACCGCTCAACGAGGCCACCGGTCACTGCTCCAGGCAATGGTCTGTCTTTGATAGTCGGAAGCACGAGAATTTTAAATTTCCTAAGCCTCGCTGGCTCCTGCGCATGTTTCAGTCATTCTGCTGGCAGGCGCATGCACAGAAGTCGGGAAAGGTCCGTGAAGGATTATCACGTCAGGGTTCAAATGCGGAGGGCTCTGGTAAAGCGTTTCATCTCCTCACCATTCAGGAAAAATTAAAGGGGTTGTCTCGCGAAACCAAGTGGGGTTATACACTTCTGTTTGGCCATATTAATGCACTTTGTAATATACATCGTGCATTAAATATGAGCCATACAGAAGTTATTCACTTACCTCTCTGTAGCTAGCGTCCTCGTCTCCATGGTTCCGTCTAAATTCGCTGGCAGCTTGCTTTTTTAGACGCGCTTGCGCAGTCCAGTCTTCTCCTTTCAGCACGAGCCGCTTCAGTGTGCTCCCCGCTACAGCTCTTCTGCGCATGCGCAGACGAGCTGTCACTGCTCGGGAGCGCGCTGGAGCGGCCATTCTGTACCATCCTCTGTTAGAGGAAGGTGCAGAGCCGCCCAGCTGTCCCGAGAAGCCGCCCAGCTGTCCCGCCGCCCAGGTAAGTGATGAGCCGGGGGGGGGGGGCGCCGCTGTGATGGGGGGGCCGCCGCTGTGCCGGGGGGCCGCCGCTGTGCCGGGGGGGGCCGCCGCTGTGATGGGGGGGGCTGCCGCTGTGATGGGGGGCTGTCGCTTTGCCGGGGGGGGGGGCTGCGCCGGTTACCTGCTGCCTGGCGGTGGGTGACTGGTCGGCCGCGTTCAATCCAGGGGTCCGGTCGGCGGCTGCGGGGCGTCTGGTTGTCAGGGAGACACAGCTGGTAGCGTCTCGGGAGCGCGCACGTCGGGCTACAGCAAGCGATGGGAAAAGAGCCGGTGGCCATCTTGGGAAACTTTTTATAAGTTGCTGAAACGCTGGAACTGTAAGTAGAAACCAGCTAGAAAAGTCATTTACAGGGAGGCTTAGTAATGTATGCTTAATTAGGGGGACTGGGCAAAAAAAAAATTCACTTCTTCCTCGAGACAACCCCTTTAAACTTCAACTTTTTTAAACTTTTATGTGATCGCCGTTATCCAATGGGATCAGGTATCACTCACCATGGCTCTCAGTCACTGCAGCAGGTTCTTGGTCACCTTTAGTAGCCAAGAGCAAGGAGACTTTAAATTACTGCAGCAATCTGCAGCTTTAATACATCTGTCCGACAGTTTGACGACAGGCGCATGTGCAGAAGCTGCGGTAAGGTCCGTGGATAAATCGGGGGGCCTTAGGTACATAATTTCATCTCCACTCATGGATATGATCTTGAGGGGAGATGAAACAAACTTTTTTTTTTTTTTTTTACTTTACATGATGGATATCTAATGGATAACAGTGATCATGTGACCAGGGACTGCATACCACGGCGCTCAGTGACATCTTTTTGCTCTCTGCCACTCATGCTAGCTGGGAGCAGGGAGTTTTTAATTCTCCCAGGCTCTCCGGCCTTCTGCGCATGTGCCCAACATTGTGGGACATCATGGAGGATTGAGGTGAGTGGTTTATTTCCCTTTTTGTTTACTTTTATGCGATCGCCATTATCCATTGGCTAAATCAGTTTTAGCTTAGTGTCTGAAGGAGGCAGACCTCTTGCTCTGCAGGTCTTCTTTTTTTAAATTTTTTTTCTTCTTCTCTTCTAGCTAGGCATCGGGGATTGGCTAACAAGTGGGGAAGGGTCAAAAAGTGCTGCCAAACACACTGTTATCCACTCCTCTAAGAAGACAAAATGGACCAGAGCATCACTAATGACTCTGCTTCCCGCCAGCAATAATGGGGTCATCTGAATGTTCCGGACTCCTACCCCCAATTCCAGTGACCTGTCAATGCGATGTCACTGAAGCAGTGATCCTGCTGGTGGCTGGGGGAGCTGAAGGGAAGAGGATTACGATACATGAGTAGACGACAGTAGGTGAATATTGCACCATCGTACCTCCACTTCTTTTCCCCTTCTCACCTTCCCCCTTGGATCCATCCACCACTGCGCAGATGACTGTAGTTGATGGCACGCTCTTCCCTCCCCCATCAGTGCAGCGATGATGTACCTTCGGGGCAGGGGGCAATATCTGGGGTCCCATTAGTATGCAGGGAAGGGGTGCAATTACCCCTCATCCCTGCACTATCCTTCACCATCCCCTCTCAGTCCAGTCGGGTTACGCTCTAGCGAGCCCCTGGCCTCTAGAACCCTAGAGGGTTCAACTAGGGACCTCCCTCTGCCCATGCGGCTACTTGAAGATGGAGCCGCCTCCAGCCTAAGCTTAACTCGAGACTCCGGCTGTAGGCTGGTGTAGGCAGCAACTGGGGGCAGGACTGCCAACTGATGGTGTTTGGGTGAAAATTGCCCCCCTCCCTGCGTGAATCCTCTAGGTATCCGGCCTGGCCCTTGCTCCCAGCTGTGAGTGCTACTGGCCTTGCCTCCAGGCAGGCAGGCAGGGTGGGCTCAAATCAAACCCTTGGCTCCTAGGCCTGCTTAGGCCGTGTCATAGGCGGGGCTCCGGATGCTGCACGACCCAACAGTGGTGCTGCCTTCTGATGGGGCTCAGATTGAGTCCATGGCTTCTAGGCCTGGTAGACCGTGATGCAGCTGGGGCTCTGGATGGTGTGCAGGGAGGGGGTGGAACCTTCTTCTCTCCATGCGTGTTTCACTTACAGCACCAAAAATCAAGCCTCTCCCCCTCAGCCTTCCAGGCCTGTTTAGACTGCAAGGGAGGGGGGAGGAGTATAGAAAGCCATCAGGGTTCTAACCTCCAGGTGGACAATCGGCCGTCATCTGTAAAGCGAGAGACGGGTTATAGCTAATCTGCCTTCATACATTGAATCATAGTATGAGGCGGCGTATTTGCTCCCCTCTTTCTGAGGTGCAAATATCCTGCTGATACTTGCCTTTTCCCTGCAGCTGAACTGCGGCTGCAGGGAAAAGGCGAGTATCCTTTTTTTTAATTTTTACACATTTTAGAATGTTTTTCAGGGAAGGGCTTATATTTTTAAGCCCTTCCTGAAAATTCATCCCGTACTCGCTGCTTTAAGTATATGTTCTCAATGGGGTCGGCGCTGATGCAGCCGGCCCCATTGAGAGCATATATAGAACACAGCGATGCGCAGAACGCAGATAGGCGCGTTCTGCGAATCGTTGTTTCCTATAATTGATCGCACATCCGCATAAAAAGCGGACATGTGACCGATCCCATTGGGATGCATTTGGTCTGTAGATCTGCAGATTGGACCAAAAACGGTCGTGTGACCGAGGCCTTAGTGAGTTATGTACACACGGTGAACACAATACATTAGGTTTCCCATTGAGTGCATCCAGCCAATGTGGTTATGTGTCTTTTAGGCTCATTCACACTTCTTATCAGTTAAGATTTTCATCTCGGCTCTGAATTGACTCTCCGATCAGCCTGACGTTGAAGCCGTTCTGAAGCGGCTTTGTGATCTGTATGCTTTACATGGAATAGTCACAAATGCTGGTGACTTCTTACAACATGGGTACCTATCAGGTAAACAGCTGGACGTGGTCACTACAGCTTACCTGGGCCTCCTGGCTGAGCTCTGGTGAGTAGCCACAAGGTTTGGTGCAGGTTGGCACCTGAAGTGCAGAGACTAGAGTTTCATCCTATTGATATTAATAGACTGAAATTAAGAGAAACTTAAATTTACTCAACTGTAAAACATTTCCTTTTTCTATTTGTAGTAAGGTGCAGTTCTACTGGTTGATGCTTCTGATTTCACAGATGAACAGTTGTTATCCGCCCTTGGGATGTATGATGTATGTGTATCATAGCCTGCTGGAATGAGCTCAGAAAAACCCTGAGAACTAGAAGGTGAGATCTGAGTGAGATGATTGCTCACATTCCAGACCTACTGTCTTTTAAAGACCAGAATCATAAAGTCCACAGGATAGGGGATGACTTCTTGATTGGTGGGCCTCTCACTTCTGAGATCCCCCCCCCCCCCAACAATCCCAACAATGGGGGGTCCTGCGTCCACCGTCCTCCTTACTGTGGGTTTACTACACCCACCGCAGTGAGGAGGACACTGAATGAGGTGACGGTTGTACTAGCATGCTGCCGCTCAATTCATTTTCAATGGCACTGCGGGAGATAGCTTAGCAGGTACTCAGGTATTTCCTTTAGGCGCTTTGAAATAAATGGAGCAGCGGCTGTTTATGCTTGGCCATTCATTCTGACGTCACTGTACGGCATGAAGCGATTCCGCAGTGACAGGCAGAGGGGGACATGGGCCCCCGATTCTTGAGATGGGTGAGCGTCTCAGCGGCGAGACTCCTATTGATCAGCAAGTTATGCCCTGTCCTGTGGATAGGAGATAAGTTGTGATCGTCAGGCCAAGTTAAAGGGGTTGTACATATATTCCTTGTATATATAGTGGATGGTGCTAGATTTAATTTTATAGACATGTTACATCATTTCCTGTTAAACTGAGAGCAGCACCCAAGAGGGTATGGCACACTGGCCTTCACCCTGTGGCATTGCTATTTGCAAAAATCTTATAGCTTTACCTTCCTGACTTTTAGGTCTTAAAAAACGTTCAAAAATGATTCTGTTGCATTTTGTGGCTAAAGTAGATAAAAATATTGTGGTGTTGATAATATACCTGTTTTATTTTTGTACAGGCAAATCCAGTATTCAGACTTACCTGAAGCCAAACCTGCAAAGCAGTCCATCGAAAATCTGAAGAGGACTCGCTTAGAAGACGCAGACGCCACAGAATGTGATTTTGAAGTTTCCCATGTTTTTGTCATATTTATGTGTCGCAGCTCAGGGATGCTTTCTAGTGTTTTACTCTGATATGCTGAAAGTCATGGGATAGTACCATGTTTCCTTGAAAATAAGACCTATCCCTAAAATAACCTCTACCCTGATTTTCAGAGGAGAAGCTTGAAATATGAGCCCTACCGAAAAAAAATAAGCCCTAAATATACTACCCGCTATCCGGGTCCCTCCCGCTGGTCTCCACAGTTCCTACAGGCTTGCTGGTAACAGGATTTGAAAACCTTGCCTCGAGCAAGTGATTGCTTTGATTGGTTCTCGAGTGCCGTGGCTCAGCCAATCACTGCGGTGTTCAAAGAACCAATGACAGCCATTGCATTGATTGGTTGTGATTGGTTCATCGCGCACTGGAGTGATTGGCTGAGCTGACGTGCTCGAAAACCAATTACAGCAATCGCTGGCTGTAAGCAGGGGTTTTCAAAACCTGTTACCAGCAAGCAATATTTTGTCAGCAGCTGAGAACTGCACAGAAGCCTGAAGGAGCTGTGGAGACCAACAGGAGGGACCTGGGCGGTGCCTGATAGGTAAGTATAAAACATCCCCTGAAAATAAGACAGGGTCTTATTTTAGGGGAAACACGGTCGTATATAAATTGATTATGAAGTGGTGTTATCTGAGATGACAGCTTGGGAACACCCACACTTGTATAAGTTGTGAGGTGCGAGATATTATCTTGTGAGACTGAACACTGGCCAACGTGCTCATGGCGAAGTAAATTATCGGAGTTCAAACGATGTATGATAGTTGGCTCCAGATGATGGGACATTCCATTTCCAATGTGATACAGGCATTAAACCTGTTAGGCTGCCTGTCCACTGGCAATGATCCATGGGTGGTTTATCGCCCGAGGATCATGCTCTTTAAAGCTTTCCCTAGGGTTCCTATGGAAAGCGCAGCGCTGGCGTCAATGAGTGATGAATCATAGTGATTCTCCGCTCGCGGGATTTAAATAGTGGCAAGCTACAATTGCCGCGATTCTCCGCGATGAGCCTATCTATTAGAAAGACTCATCTCAGAGACCTGTCAGTGCTCCCTCCCCCTCCCCCGCGGTGGAATATCGCTAGTGATTTTCCGCCTTAGCAATGGACAGGTGGCCTTAGTGACCAAGCCTGTTTGCGCCTTAATGTCGGCCAAATTATGGAAATCTGACATTTGTCACTTAGAATAACCATTCATATCCAAGTGATTCTGACATTCTTTTTTCACCACATATTGTGCTTCATTTAGGTGGAAAAATAGACAGAATTTGTGCACAGTTATTAAAAGTGCCAAAATTGGGAAGATTTTGAAAAAAATGTCATTTTTTTCACATTTTTAACAGCAATATGTCAAATATGGGCAAACATACTGTACAAATTTTTGATGAGATATATATTTCCATCTTTAATTTTCCATTTTTTAACCATTTAGTAGACAAACAAATTTAACATTAATTATAAACATTTTGAGGAACACTTTGTTTTCCTGCACCAAGCCAAGATTGCAAAGGCTCATGGGTGTCAGAATGATAGATATCCCCAATGACCCCTTTTAAAAAAATACATATTTTAATGTATTCACTGAGGGCTGTCAGGAGTATTTTGACCCCACAGTTTCTTTTCAGGAATTCATGCAATTTAGAGAAGAAAAAAAAAATTTCATGTTTTTGCAAATGTATGTCATTTTAAAGACAGGATTTGTTTCTATAGTGCACATGAAAATGAGGATTTGCACCCCAAAATGGATACCCCAGTTAGTCCTGTTTTCAGAAACCTATCCGTTATGGCCCTAATCCTATATCTCTATGCACAACCGTGCACAAAACAAAGGGCCTTCCGTAACTGCCTATTTCAAGCTTTAAATACCATACTAGCAATTCTGGACGTCAATGGGCTGGTACTTGGAGCACGTAAATAGTCATGTCATGATACATATGGGCGTCACGTGATCAATTACAGCATCATGATACAGCCACATTTTGTCCATAGGACATTTGGGAATGTCGATAGACAACAGTTATGGTTTCTAAGGTCTGAGGGTGTGTGGCGGTCTTTTCCCTTTTGCCTTTAGGGTCTGTCCGCTGTGCACTGGGTGATTGCCCTTCTCCTTCAATTAAGCATCATCTTTTTTATCCCTAACATTGGCCTGGGTGCTGTTCTCACACTCTTCTACTTTTACTTTAAATGATACCAGCGATCATGTGACTGGAAGCCGCTGTATGCGGTGATATCTCTCTTCTCCAGGCTACACAATCTAGCCGGGAGCAGAGGCATTTTAAATTTCCCGGGGTGCAAGCCTTTCTGTACAGAAGGTGATGTCAGGTCCAGGGAAGGATATGGCGATCGTGTGAGGGGGTGCTTCCCGTGGCCCCCCATGACCGCTCCAGGTTGTCAGTTAGCTATATCCACAGCCCACGTGGCTTTAATCCCCAGAGCCAGAGTGTTTTTATGGACCTTGACATTAAAGCCTACTAAAGCGGAACGTAAACAGTCTATGGGGTGGTAATAAGAGGTTAATGAAAAGTTAGTTAATAGGAAGAAATGAAGGAAAAAGAATGAAAGAAAAAGGTTTCCTTCTTTTTCCCTGTATTTCCTTCTTTTGACTTCTTATTGTTCCGTCTTTTTCCTTTTTTCTCTTCTAGTGGGTTCAGCCAAGACAAACCACCCGAGGTATTCAGGTTCTATCCTAAACGGATCGAATGCTTAGGTTTGCGCAGCACAAATGTTTAATATATATGTTTTTCTGGGCTCAGGGCTGCACTAGGAATAGTACGGTATCAGTAGAACATGGAACATGGCTTTTAAAGAATGAGTCCATTTGATGTACTGGAGCAGAGGGTGTTCTTCTGAGGCGAGGCAGAGAAGTACTTTTCACAGGAGGCCTTGGATAGTTTCATAACACACTTTCATACTGATCATCTCATTAAAGAGAATTTTTAACTAAATGTATGCTATATTGTTTTAATTTTCATCTAACTGCAAATCCAGCATTACAGTCCATTGGGAAATAATGTAGTGGCTTTTTTTGTGTATGTTCAACACCTTTTTCTTACTGCTCACAGTAAAGGTCCATTTACACGTAACGACTGTCAGGCAAAAAGTGAAAGTCTGTTATGTTATGTGAATGGAGGGCGGCGGGGGAGCAACAAGAGAGAAATCTTCTGCACTGCCCCGCCCCCTGCTGGCTGCTCCGTGAGCGAGCTAGCATTAGTAGCTCCCGTGTGACAGCACTGGAGTGCGGACACACAGGGACGAGTGTCAGGCATCGTTTGCCCGACAGTAGTCCCATGTAAATGGACCCTAACTATCTCAACAATTTGCAGTACAATAGCTCTTTGGTGGGATCAGACCAGATGGGCTAGCCTTTGTGCATCAATGAGCCCTGGTTGCCCATTACATGTTCACTGTTTGCCCTTCAATGGCCAACGTTTGGTGGGTTCTATCCATTGTACACCAGGGACACCCCAAAAGACCTGCCATTTTGGAGATGCCCTGACCGAGTAATCTAGCAATCATTATTTGGCCCTTTGCATAGTCGCACAGATCCTTACTCTTTCCCAGCTTTCCTCCTGCCAACAAACAGACATCAAGAAGTGACTGTATATGACTGCTTAAGGCTAAGACTACACGATGACTTTGCCATCACACCTAATTATTGTAAATGGGGTCGTGTTGAGGCCTGTGACGAAAGTGATAGGACCTGGAGTGGAGCTAGAGGCTCATGGGTGCGGGAACAAAAGTTCAGATAAGTCCCCCCATCCCTATACCCCTTAGGCTAGTTTTACAAGGGCGATTGCAGTTTTGCTCATGAGATGTCTGAGCATTAGCGATTCTTTTTTCCACAAAAGCATCGCTGCCACTTGTAAGTTCGTGCGTGCGATGCAATAAAACGAAGGCTCCATAGGGAAACATGGGCAATAAAAAAGAGCAAAATGCAGCAATTTTTTTACCATGCAACTTCGCATGGTGTGAAGATATTGCAAATGTGAACGAAACAATTGAAAAGCATGGATTTCATACTTCAGTGTTTTCATGAACTCTTGTATCGCGCCATTTTATCGCCCGTGTGAAACTGACCTTATGGTATGTTCCCAAGTAGTGGAAAACAGCTCTTGTTTGCATCGAACAATCCACCCAAAATTCTACGTGAATTGGAAGACTGAAATCTGCTGCGGATACGCATTAAAAACCTGCATCAAAAACCTTCACCAACGGCACGGATTTGGTAATTTTTTTCCATTGTGGTTTTTTGATACGGAACTTGGGGTGAATTGTCTGCTGTGGACAACCTGCACCATTTTCCATGTGTGGAAACATACGCTTAGGCAATTCTCACACACATTGCTTTTTATATCGTTTACTGCGGCAAAACCCTGGTTTATGGTAGATGATGACCACTCAAACTCCTGGGAATGTAAAGTCAGGCTATGCAGACTGTCGCATGATGGACTTATTCCTCCCATGGATGGAAGTGTTAATTACTGGTACATACCATGCCTGAGCATTGTAAATTCATGAATGGGTGAGTGAGAGCTGCCTCTGATTGGTGAGGGCTGTGACCAATCAGAAGCAGCCCATTCAGCAGGTGGGGATTTTAAATCCCCTCCTGCTAAATACTACACAGAGCAGTTCAGGAGAACTGCCGGCCGGAAGCGGCTGAACTCCGGCTGCAGGGAAAAGGTGAGTATCCTTTTTTTTTTATTTTTACACATTTTAGGATGGTTTTCAGGGAAGGGCTTATATTTTTAAGCCCTTCACGAAAATTCATCCCGCGCTCGCCGGCAGCCCATTGCTTTCAATGGAGCTGGCTGTATTGTCGGCTCCATTGAATTCAATGGGCGAACATTGTTCTCCTATGCCACAGCTGTGGCAGAGGATAGCGGGCAGTGCGGGGCAGTTTCATTGAATCAGCGAATTGCGCGCCCCGGTCACGCGATTTGCGGTTGCGCATCCGTTATGCGATCCGCAAATCGCGAGAAAAAACGCCCGTGTGACAGAGGCCTAAAGCTGTGTTTACATGTGCATTTTTAGGTTTCTTAAATCTCATCTACATGGCTTGTAGTGTAAATGCTGTAGATTTTCCATATGGAAATTCCATCCCGTGTGAAAATCCCCTTAGGGCAGTCAGGGAGATGCGAGAAAAAAATATATTTCACATTCTCCGTATACATTGCAAAAACAAGTATCATACATTCATTTCTAAAACACTCCTAACTGAGGTTAAAGGGAAAGGGTAACTAAGGTAACCTTACAGTTCTTCTTACTCGTGATGCCACTGTTCCTTCCTCTGTGGTGAACCTTGGGACGGAAATAAAGTCGGCCATGCACAAAGATAACTTTCTGAGGAAAACAGGGATAGTCAGTAATGCCCATTTACTTAAGTCCAACAAAGATGCAACAACAACAGTGTCACTCTAGAAGAATACTTTACATTTTCAGAAGGTGGTGTGACAGGGAGGACTCTCGGGGTAAACCAGTTAATCCACAGTCTCAGTTATTTGTAAGATTCTGCTTCTGGCAACACTCTCTCTCCTCTCGTAATCTCTACTGGTCATACAGCAAATGTGGAGCGATATGCCAAAAGATACCATACAGAATCTGTATGCCTCCACATCTTACATCTAAGCTAGAAACAGTACAATAGGGTACTAGAGCCTCCATGCCCTCCTGTATCACATATTGTATTGAAGCTAGAGGTGGCCCAGCAAGGTACTAGAGCCTCCATGCCCACCCGTATCACATGTTGCATCCAAGCTATAGACAGTACAACAGGGTACTAGAGTCTCCATGTCAAACCCATATCACATCTTGCATCCAAGCTAGAGGTAGATCAACAGGTTACTAGAGCCTCGATGCCTACCCATATCACATCTTGTATCCAAGCTTAAGGCAGCCAAATAGGATACTAGAGCCTCCATGCCCACCCGTATCACATGTTGCATCCAAGCTAGAGCCAGCCCAACAGGATACTATAGCCTCCATACCCACCCGTATCACATCTTGCATCCAAACAAGAGGTGGTACAACAGGATACTAGAGCCTTTATGCCCACAAAATATCACATCTTGCATCCAAGCATGAGGTGGACCAACAGGGTACTAAAGCCTACATGCCCGCCCGTATCACATCTTGCATCCAGGCTAGAGGCGATACAACAGGGTACTAGAGCCTCCCTTCAAATGTTCAGATTCCATAATAAATTATGCTTTTGCTCTGATATTCTAATCACTTACTTATATCAATATTACAATCGCACAAAAGTTCCATTCGATTCTGACAACTCCTTCTACATAGGATGCTAGGCTGAATGAAGACCATGTCCATCTAGTTCAGCCTGTTTCAACCCCTAGTTGATCCAGGCAAAGGCAAAAACCCCAAGAGGCAGAAGCCAATTAGCCCATTTGGGGGAAAATTCCTCCCCGACTCCGTAATGCCAGTCAGAATAATCCATGGATCAACCTTTGATAGTTCTCACCTAAATATAAGACCCGGAACTACAAAACCGCTGGTCATCTAATGTCTAATTCCTGTAATATTCTTCCGCTCAAGAAAGACGTCTAGTCCCCTCTTAAACGCCTCCATGGATTTTGCCATCACGATGTCCTCAGGCAGACAGTTCCACAGTTTCACTGCTCTTACAGTAAAGAACCCCCTTCTGTGTTGGTGATGAAACCTGCTTTCCTCTAGACGTAGAGGATGCCCTCTTGTTACTGACGCAGTCCTTTGAATAAACAGCTCATGGGAGAGATTCTTGTATTGTCCCCTAATAAATTTATACATAGTTATTTGATCGCCCCTTAGCTGTCTTTTTTCCAGGGTGAAAAGTCCTAATTTTGATAGTCTCTCTGGGTATTCCAGTCCTCTCATTCCATTTATTATTTTTTGCCATTTTTTGAAGCCCCTCAAGCACTGCAACATTTTTTCTGAGCACCGGTGTCCAGAACTGTACACAGTACTCCATGTGGGGCCTGACAAAGTGCCTTATATAGGGGAAGAATAGTGTTCTCGTCCTTCATCCCTACACCTCTTTTAATGCACCCCAAGACTCTATTAGCTTTTGCAGCAGCTGACTGGCATTGGTTGCTCCAGTTATATCTACAATCCACTAGTACCCCCAGGCCTTTTTCCATATTGCTTTTCCCTAGCAGTACTCCATTTAGTGTATATTGGTGACATCCGTTTCTCCTGCCCATGTGCATAACCTTACATTTATCCACATTGAACTTCATTTGCCAGTTCCTTTTGTAGCCGCACATTGTCTTCCATTATATTAATTGTCTTATATAATTTTATATCATTTGCAAATATTGATATTTTACTGTGCAGTCCCTCTATCAGATCGTTGATAAATATATTGAACAGAATGGGGCCTAGTACTGAGCCCTGTGGAACCCCACTAGCGACGGTGGCCCAATCAGAGTATTAACCATTTATTACCACCCTCTGCTTTCTATCTCTTGAACAATTCCTTACCCAGATACACACTTTTTCGCCCAGTCCGAGTTGCCTCATTTTATATATCAGCCTATTATGCAGCACGGTGTCAAATGCTTTAGAGAAAACCAGACATACGAGATCAATAGACTCTCCCAGGTCAAGCTTAGACTTACTTCATCGTAGAAGCAGATCGGATTAGACTGACATGATCGATCCCTAATGAACACATGCAGGTTAGAAGTTATTCCGTTGTTCTCCTTGAGGTATTCGAGGATGGAGTCTCTCAGAAACCCCTTGAATATTTTTTCCAGTTATTGAAGTGAGACTTACCGGCCTGTAGTTACCAGGCTCTCTTTTGGACCCCTTTTTGTAAATTGGAACCACGGTCTTGATAGTGTCTATAAATATAAGAAATAGTGGTCTAGCTATCACATCACTTACTTCCCTTAGAACCCTTGGGTGTATTCCATCTGGACCCGGCGATTTATCGATTTTAATCCTCTGTAACCTGCTCTGCACTTCCTCCTGTGTTAGCTATGCAATATGTAGCGGTGGGTTCATTTTATTCCCCTGCATCTCATGTGACATTTCCTTTTCATTGGTGAATACACTTGAAAAGAAACCATTTAATAGGTTTGCCTTCTCCCCATCAACTTCTATGATTTTGCCTGCATTATTTGTTAAAGTTCAGTGCTCTCAGTGCAAATCCCTTTGCTCTCAATATAGTTGAAGAACAGTTTAGGGTTTTGCTCTCTTTGGCGATCAGTCTTTCTGCCTCCTCCTTAGCAATTTTAATCCTTTCTTTACATATTTTGGTTTTTTCCCTGTATGATTGCAGCGCTTCTTTACTGCCTTCTTGGTTTAATAGTTTAAACGCTTTATTATTTTCATTTATTGCCCCCCTTACAGTCTTGTCGAGCCACACTGGTTTCCTTCTACTTGTAGTTCTTTTGTTTTAAAGGGTATGAACTGCTCACATGAGGTGATTAGGATGTTTTTAAACTTTTCCCATTTGTCTGTACTGATATTTTTGAGGATGCTGTCCCAACTAATGTTACCGATAATTCTCAGCTGATCAAATTTTGCTTTACTAAAGTTTAGTTTTTTTGTCATTCCCTGGTAAGGTTTCTTATTGAATGACAGCTGGAAATTAATTATATTGTAGTCACTATTTCCCAAGTGCCCCTCAACCTGCACCCCTATTATTCGGTCTGGTTTGCTAGTTAATACTAAGTCCAGAGTTGCCCTTCCTCTAGTTGGCTCCTGCACAAGTTGGGTAAGGTAGTTATCTTTAATTGTTTTCAAGAACTTATCACCCTTGTGAGATTTGCAGGTTTCGTTTTCCCATATTATATACGAATAATTAAAGTCCCCCATGATAATTACTTCATTGCGGGTTGACAACTCTTCTATCCACCTTAATAATAAGATTTCAGTTTCTTCTGTTGCTTATGGTGGTCTATAGAAAACCCCTATCAGGATTTTGTTATTTTTTTCTCCCTGTATTTCTACCCACAGAGATTCCACGTGTTCATCTCCTTTAGCTATATCTTCTCGTAGCTTCAGCGTTACGTACAATTCTAGGCGTTTTTGTTTTTTTTGACAATGAGTGTTGTTTGACAATGAAAGTTATGCAGGCGAGGATCCGCTTTGCTAAATACTCTGTATCACACAACTCCTCTAATACCAGACACAGCCATAGACAAGAGAAACGGTCCTATCTCTAATCCTAAACAACCCCTTTAAAGTTTAGCATGGATTTGAAAGTGGCTTAATTCGGCTGGCAATTTCACATCAAAATCCACATGTAGGCTTCTTTCACATGAGCGACGCATTTTCATGCAGGTCACATCATGTAGTATCCTAGAGCTGGGGTCCCACAGCATTGTTAAAGCCACTTAATGTAAATTATGTGTGTATGTCTTTAAATATGTTAAATGTGTGTATACCACTTTAAATGTTCAATAATGTGTTCAATCTGTGTGTTTTCATAAAAGCAAATCCTGCATGACTTGGCAGAACTCACCCTTAACTACTCTCACCCCTGTCAATCACCCGTAGCTAGTGCAGGGATTGGATAGTTAGCTTTCCCCTGTCTCAGGATTGGATGGGAGTTAAGGTATAAAAAGTAGAGTGGTTGGGGTTAGCCAGTCTAGTCCTGGAGTTAGCTGAGTGAAGGAAACATCAAGTGCTCCATTGCTGAAAAAGTTTTGGAACCACTGGTCTAGGCTTTATGTATTGTTGTTTGGTGATTGCTAATTCCTTAGCAACTATGCTTGAGCATATGTGGATATATAGATACAGTCGACCGAAAATCGCTACATTTGTGTGCAAGAGCACTAAAGCTCAATCCTGAATGGAGACACTGACTAGAGAAAGCTCACTATCACATCCATTCTTTCAATTATCAAAGGTACCAGGTCTCCGTGTGCCATACGGGTTTGCGCCAGAGCCTGTTGGGAAGGGTCACTATATATACCCACCCCCAAATAAGGTTACACTTGCAAAACCACATGCACTTGTATGAAGCTGCCCTTTAAGTGAATCTGGAAAAATTGGAAAACGGTTGTAGGTGTGTTCAAATTGGCAGAAGGTGGGGCTAATGCAAGCAGGTGGGATCTAATATTTCTGCTTCCTAAACATAATAAACTGCTTCTATGTGCAGCATGATAATATTTACACTTTGTGCAAGGGCTTGGCGATAGGTCAAACATTACAATTTAATTTTTTTCAAACTTAAGGACAATTTTTGATTTTAATCTCAATTTTCATTTTTTTGCAAAAACAAGCTAAGGGAATGCCAAGACACATTTTTTACATAAAGGAATTGCATGATTATCAGAACTGTCCTTAGCTGTCACCCTCAATTATAAGGTTGAATTAGCACGGCTGTGTGCGGTCCATGTGAAGAATCAGTTGTTTTAAGAGCCTCATTGCCTATTATGGGACTGTGTAGACGGACAGCATATGGCTTGCAAATGTCTGAATGGGTCCTACAGCTACACTGAAAGGTCTTGTAGCGCTACTGAGTGATTTGTAGGTATTGAATGACAGCTGCAGCCCACATGATTGCATACAACTCAGGCCAGCTTCACACAGGTGATAGGCTATTTTGCGTTGCGAGAGTGAGTGAAAATGCATGAAAATGAAACCAATGGTTTCATTCTCATTTGTGATGCCTTCACTGCATACTCACAGTGCTAAGAAAAAGCAGCATTATCGCCCATTGTTTTTAGTGGGGCTGGCGGGGATGAAGGAATCCTCTGCCATAGCTGTCACAGCTGTGATAGAGGTCCACGATGCTATCCATTGCTTTCAATGGGGCTAGTGTGCTGCAGTCCCATTCAAAGCAATGGGTTGCAGCCAAGCACCGCAGCAATGATTTTCGGGGAAGGGTTTGAAATATAAGCCCTTTCCTGAAAATCCTCTCTAGCTGTAAAGCAAAGTAAAAAAAAAATAACTCCTCTAGAAGAGCCATCTCACTCTTCTCTCGGGCCCTGGCAGACGTCTTCTGTCTTCTGGAGGCCAGGGGTTGAAAAATCCCCACCTCCAGAAAGCGCTGCCCTGATTGGCTGAGCGCCTTAACCAATCAGGGGCAGCACCCAGCCATCATTGATTGACAGGTGAGTGCTGCCTGTGATTGGCTGCGATTTTTTTCGAGCCCATGCAATCCGCAAATCAGAAAAATGACATTTTCAGGTATTCAATTACCTGCGGATGCCTAATGATTGTCTATGGGCTGATTGAACTGTGGATCGTAAGGAAACTTAATTATCAGCATCTTTTATACATTTTTCTAATAAGCTGCAATACATCAGTATAGTAGTGTATTAGAAAGCTACCGTCTTTTCCTGAAAAAAAGACACTGTCTTATATTATTTTTGCCCCACAAGAGGCACAGTGTCTTAATTTTGGAGGAATGCTTATAATACTCACCTAGTAGACAGCATTTGGGTCCCTCGTGCTGAACTGCAGCAGGCCTCTGTGTACTCCTTAACGCCGACAGACCATTCTCTTTCTGGTGGTGGGGCATGAATACCCCACCTCCAGCAAACCATTGCTCTGATTGGTTCATCAAACGCCACATCAGCCAGTCAGAGCCAGCACTCGATTAACCATTCAATGACATCATTGAATGGCTGTGATTGGTTAATTGAGCGCTGCTTCTGATTGGCTGACATGGCGCTCGATCAACCAATCAGAGCAATCACTTGCTGAAGGCGGGGTACTCAAGCCCCGCTACCAGAAAGCGAATGCTCTGTCAGCGTTCAGGAGTACACAGAAGCCTGCAGCAGCACCACAGCCCAGTGCAAGGGACCAATACACAGTTTTTTTTAATGTAGTTTAGCTACGGCTTATTTTGGGGGGAGGTCTTATATTTTTATTATCGGAGAAACACAGTATAAAGCTCAGCCAAGAGACTGAACTTCATAGGCCATCTGGCAGCTGGCAGACCCAGAGGCTGTATTCACCAACCCATCAGGACCTCACGTTGACATCACAGGGGTCCAATAAGTGACAGAGGGAGCCCCCTCCCTCTGTCAGCCTTTTAGATACCACAATCACACTGACCGCGACTTGCAAAGGGGTTAAGCACCGGAAATCTGAGGTTTCTTCGGTACCTAGTGTTACAACAAGTACCAGGCTGTTATCCGAGCATACACTCCCCCTGGCACAGGAGCCCAGCACCAAGCTTCTGATACAGCTGCCGGTGAGTGGTAAGGACAGGGAGGCAAACTCAGTATGACACCGGGCCCACAGTCCATGTTATCTGTGCAGCAGCGCTCCTGGAAAAATACTCCTTAGAGTGGCACAAACTCTCTAACAGTCACTCACTCCTGAAGACTTTAACTCTGCATGGCGGACTCCAACATTTCAGTCATTCAGTGGAACTCCTGGGGATATTGGTCCCAGGAAAAGGCCGAATCTCAGGCTTTTCCATCTTCACCACATGCAGGTTGAAAGTATCTGCATGCAGCCAGACTTCCCTCTCTTGCAGACCAGAACTCCAACAACCACCACAGAACTCCACAAAACAACTCAAAACTCTCTCCAGACTCAGAACTTCACTCCTTCTCCCTCAATCATACACCTTGAAAACACATTTATGGTACAAGGTCATATAACAAACAAAAGATACATTTCCAGACATAGCCCAGACAGTAAGCCATTCAGTGCTGCAGCTATGCAATATACTCCGGTATTATTGTATCTTGTTACCACCAGGAAGTAGGGGTGGAGACAAGATTGTGGCTGCTTGACAGGTCGGTGACGCCCCCTCGTAGTGATTGGCTGCACGGCATGGTCCCCTCCCTGAGCCTCACAGGTCATGGCACTGAGGTGTCCTGCAGTAATTGCTCATATGGGCGGCCAGCGCTGCTGTCTGTGGCCGCCCATCTCCCCTTACCATGTCCCCTTTGCGGCCCCACTGTGAGTGTTCCCGAGGTCTGTACAGTGCCACCTTCAGTCCCCTTTACTGGCCCTCGTGCCCCGTTAGTCGATCGGCAGCTGATGCTGTTGGGGAGAAACTTGTGCCCCACTGCCTGCCGTTAGGCTCCTCATGCTGTGCGGGAGATGGCAGCCGACAGACGCATTGCTCTGCTGATGGGAGTGCTGCAGAGCGGCGCAGGGCCGCCTGATGCAGTGGGGGAAGAAGGCAGCGGACAGACCAGCCGATACATCTCAGCGCCGCTGGGCCACCTGATGCAGTGGGGGGGGGGGGGAGGAGGTGGGGAAGGCTGCAGACAGAACCAGCGGTCGATGTGAGGGCTGATGAGCGTCGGTGGGGCAACCCATGCTGTGCTGCAGAAGAGACTGAAGCACCGGTGGGGCAAACCGTAAGTCGCTCGGTGAGTCACCGGGGCTATTGCAGACGGGGACGCAGCTCACAGCCGCCATAGCGGGTACAAATCAATAGATGCACGCTGCACTGACGGAGGCCAGGAACAGCTGCAGCCTCTTAAATGCTTTTTGCCTGCCGTGGAGGGTTAGGGTTAGTTTTCCTATTAGGCTTACATTTATAGCTGTAAAGTCTTTTGCATTCACAGCTAATAATTTACACTAAACTGGATAACTAAGCCCAAATAATAAACCTCCAGGGCGGCCAAAATGTAGTTCAGAGGCTGCAGCTATAGGACCTTCAAGGACCTTATAGAAGTCACCAATCACATTCTATTATACATAGAATGGGAAGCACTGAGCGAGGAGTTAATGACAAGAGAACGATTCTCAATGATGATCTACCTGTCTAAACATTCTGCAGGAGCGCGAACAACTAGTGGTAACGTCACCCGCTCCTGCAGAACGTGTAGCCGACAGTTGTCCAGTATAAATGGGCCTTTAGAAACACGGATGTAGTTTCTGGGTAAGAGCATAAGTATTGTGCAGGAGCTATATGTTTCTATAGGGCGCTCTTGCACAAAGACAACTAAACTAATTGAGATACAAGAGGTCTTGTAAAAACCTGCTGGAGAGAAAGTGTTCAGGGCGCCCAGAGGAATTGCAGCATGCGAGGAGTTAGCCCACAGACAAGGAGATGGCAGGGATAGAGTTGTCACTTGTCACGGTGGCCCTACCATCTCCTCCCCTGTAAGGCTAGCACAGGACCTGTCCAAGTTACTACTGGGGGGAAGTCACTCGAAACCGCGGTGCGGCTTTAACTTACAACTCGTTGTCATGGGGATACACCAACATTCCTTCCTCTGTTGTGAATCCAGATGATGGAATAATAGTCCAAACGCACAGGGGGTAGTTTGAAACAAAGCCAAGAATGGATGGCAGTGTTACTTTACTTGTAAATCCGAACAGAACAGTTCAACAGGTACAGGAAATCACAGGATGAATATCCGGCCCACAGTCTGTTATTTGCGTGACTCCGCTCCTGGCCCAAACTCCTTTCCTCTCTCTTCCACCTCTCTACCAGTCAACACTCAGGGCTCCCACCCACTGGTGATATTTTCTCCACTGCGATGCAATTCTAAAGTTAAAGTCTCGCATCGCAGTGCGAGAAAAAAATCGGCATGACACCGGGATATCGGCATCAAGCCAACATATCGCCAGTCCTTTCAATGGGGCCAGCGGCAGCAGCGCTAGCCCCATTGAAAAGACATGGAGAATGCCGGGGACTTCTGCCACAGCTGTGACAGCTGTGGCAGAAGACCCCGGTATTCTATTCCATTGCTTTCAATGGGATTGGCACAGCTGCCAATCCCATTGAAAGCACTGCTTTGGCATGCCCCGTGGAATGATTATCGGGGAAGGGCTTGAAATATAAGCCCTTCCCCAATAATCATTAATAAGTGTGAACATTTTTTTTTTAAATTATACTCACCTCTCCTGCTCTCAGCCGCGTCCTCCTGCTGGCTCCCCGGCACTGCTACTTAGCTCTTTCAGCAGTCGGGGATTTAAAAATCCCCACCTCCTGAAAGGGCTGTACAGATTGGTTGAGGGCTCAGCCAATAGCAGCTACTGCTTAGCTATTGGCTGAGCGCTCAGCCAATCACACAGCCCTTGGCTATTCATTCATGAATAGCTATATCTTAGCGATGCGAGCTTGCGCTGCGATGGGACATTTTTCTTGTGCTCTCGCAGCGCAAGAAAGAAAATATCGCCAGTGGGTGGGAGCCCTCACTCTCAAAGCCAGCACTCAGCACTGAATAGTGATCTCCTCTCATCCGCTGCAATCCAAGCTTCCTAAAGTGAACTTCGAGCATCAGCATAGACCGATAGTGGCACATAACCACCCATACGTCCATAGCTTCACAATAGGTCTTGTCTCTGAATGTGCTATCACCTGTTATGACTGCTAAATGCTCATTATGCGATTCATGTTGTTCAGCTGTGCTGCATACCTCTGGCCCTATGACCACCCTGGAGGGGTGGGTATATACCAACTCCATGACTTGTGATTGGTTCTATGTTATACATGTTGGGATATTTAAGTATGGGGGGTGGTATGCTGCTTTATGCTTGACAAAGATCCAGGGTTTGCAAGGATCGAAACATTGCAGCTATGTTTTACCATTGAGGAATAAACTGTTTTTTACCTTCTAAAAAAACCTTGGAGTGCTGATTCAACATAACCCACACGGATGTCCTGCTATTTCTGGTCTTTGGGTCCGGACCATTGCTGTGGATCGTGCACCTCATAAGGCCTGCAAGTGCAATTTGGACTTGTATCGGAAGTGCTGTTCCCTATCTCAATTCTTTCTTAAGTCTATGTAACAGCACACCAACCATGTCTAGTCTATGTAACAGCACACCCCACCGCGACAAGTCTATGTGACAGCACATCCCACCGCGACAAGTCTATGTGACAGCACACTCAATTACGACAAGTCTATGTGACAGCACACCCCACCGTGACAAGTCTATGTAACAGGACACTCCACAGCGACAAGTCTATGTAACAGCACACCCCACCAAATCAAGTCTATGTATAAGCACATCCCACCGCGACAAGTCTATGTGACAGCACATCCCACCACGACAAGTCTATCTAACGGCCCACCCCACCATGCCAAGTCTATGTGACAGCACCCCGACCCCGGCATGAAGTCTATGTGACAGCACACCCCAGCGCGACAAGTCTATATGACAGCACACTCCACAGCGACAAGTCTATGTGACAGCACCCGCCGCCCCAAACTAGTTACAGCTGGGTGCCCGCACCCCCCGACTAGTGACAGCTCGGCGCCCGCACCCCTCAACTACTGACAGTTCAGCACTCGCACCCACACCCCCGACTACTGACAGTTCGCACCCCCCCAGCAACTACTTACAGCTCGCACCTGCAACCCCCCTGCAACTACTGACAACTCGCACCTCCCCCACGACTACTGACAGCTCGCACCCCCGCCCCGTTGCGACTACTAACTGCTCGCATCTTCACCCCCCCACGCGACTACTGACAGCTTGCTCCTGCACTCCCCCCCCCCCCCGCAGCGACTCCTGACAGCTCGCACCCGCACCATTCCCCCAGGCGACTACTGACAGCTCGCACCCGCACCCCCCCCCCCCCCGCGACTACTGACAGCTCGCACCCCCTTCCCCTTCGCGACTACTGACAGCTCGCACCCACACACACCCCCTGAGACCACTCGCCCTCCTCCCCTCAGATTCTTACCTCAGCTGATAATCTAGCGGCTGTGCATCCCAGAGCTTCCTGAAGCAGCGCACGATCCTGGCAGAAGAACTTCTACTGAGCATGTGTGGAGCAGAAGAAGCTCGTCCCAGTCCAGTCAAGACCTGGAGCCAGCCCGACAAGAAGAGGAGAAGACTTGTCGTATCCATGGACAACAGGAGAAGCAACACAGGGGGGGCACCCCTAAAGGTAAGTGAATAACTTCTGTTTGCCTAATTTACAGTGCGCAATGTATATTACAAAGTGCATTGCATTGGGCAAACAGAAGGGATGCCATGATTTCTTTATGGCCGGACAACCCCTTTAAGAGTCCAAGCCCCGAGGCAGCAAAGCAGCCCCAAACCATGATGCCCTCTCCACCATGTGTCGCAGCTGGGATGAGGTTCAGGTGTCGGGGTGCAGGGTTTTTTTCCTCCAGAAATAGCATTGGGTATTTGCTCTCTATTTGTCTAACCGATTCTTTGCTGTCTCGCCGCAGAGTTTATATACTATTGCAGAGAGACAGAGCACATGCGCAGTCTCTGCAATAGCTCGGCATTCCCTGCTAGGTAGTTAACGTTACGTTACTACTCATGTAGCGAACATTAGCCGGCAGGAAGAAGAATGCTGGCAATGGACACATCATAACAAGAAGAAAATCTGGACGGTTTGCGGTGGGGTGACCCGGGGACTGTAGAAGATGCTGTAAGAAGATGGTCTGGGGAGAAATAGGTAAGTATTGATTTTTTATTTTTATTTTTTTTAAATACCAAAACCCATTTAATGTGCTTCAACCTGTGCCAGTCAATGTACTGATGCCTCCATCCTGTGCCAGTCACTGTAATGACACTTCAACCCTGTGCCACGCACTGTACTGATGTCTCCACTCTGTACCAATCACTGTACGGACTCCTCCACCCTGTGCCAGTCATTGTACTGGTTGCCGTCCACTGTAGATTACAATATAAACTCCTCATTCTCAACCATAATGCTCTCCACAGTGCTGCACTTCCCTATATCTTCTCCATATCTACCACCCTACCCTGCTCTGCAACCTGCTACTGATTGGGCTCCAAGGATGCCTTTACATGGGTCAACTGTCATTCTAATAGTCACTTGGAATAGTCGCTTGAGTGACTTGTTAGCATATGAATAAATATTGTTTTTGCATTTTAGACAGAACCAATGTTCTTGATTTGTTCATTTTTGCGGGTGCTGAAGCGCTTCTCTGCAAAATTATTGGCTCGTTGTTCGAAGACAAATGATTACCTGTTTATACCAGATGATAATTAAAGGGGTTGTCCCGCGGCAGCAAGTGGGTCTATACACTTCTGTATGGCCATATTAATGCACTTTGTAATGTACATTGTGCATTAATTATGAGCCATACAGAAGTTATAAGAAGTTTTTCACTTACCTGCTCCGTTGCTAGCGTCCTCGTTCCCATGGAGCCGACTAATTTTCGCCGTCTAATGGCCAAATTAGCCGCGCTTGCGCAGTCCGGGTGCTCTGCTGTCTTCAATGGGGCCGCTCGTGCAGAATGTCGGCTCCGTGTAGCTCCGCCCCGTCACGTGCCGATTCCAGCCAATCAGGAGGCTGGAATCGGCAATGGACCGCACAGAAGCCCTGCGGTCCACAGAGAGAGAGGATCCCGGCGGCCATCTTCAGCAGGTGAGTATGAAGACGCCGGACCGCCGGGATTCGGGTAAGTACTACCCGGTTTGTTTTTTTAACCCCTGCATCGGGGTTGTCTCGCGCCGAACGGGGGGGGGTTACAAAAAAACAAAAAACGTTTTGGCGCGGGACAACCCCTTTAACCAATCAGGGACTACTTTTAGGTGAGCTTAAACCAAGTGACTAGTGAACCAATTCTCATCATCCTGCTGGTGGCCATGTTTACACGGAGCAATCATCGCTTACATTCGCTCTTTAGAGAAATTTTTTGAAAGAAAGTTGTCCTGTGTAAAGACACCCTAAACTCATCAGACGGAGAACAGAAAGATTGGAAGAAACACAAACTAAGGATTTGTTTTAAGTAGAGAAATTCTTTTATAACTTTTTTCAATTTTTTAAATTAAATATAGGGAAGGAGGAGTACAATAGGACAAAGAAGGCTGGGGTAAAAAAGCAAAGAGATGGAGGGATATCAATCAGTGGCGTAACCATAGAGGATGCAGGGGATGTGCTTGCTCCTGGGCCCAGGAGCCTTAGGGGTCCCATAAGGCCACTCTTTTCCATATGGGGAGCCCCGTACTATAAATAAAGCATTATATTTGGGGGCCCTGGTACAGATTTTGTATTGGGGCCCAGAAGCTTCAAATTATGCCTCTGATATCAATGGTAAAAGGGGGAAAGGGTAAGAAAAGGAAGAAGGGTAAGGGGAAGGTAGGAATTAGAATGAAATTTTAAGGTGTTTTCTTTTTCATGAAGACTCGGTTTTTCTCTCAGGGGCATCAGGCTGGTTTCAGGTGTAGACTGGGCCCTAGAAGAATAATGAAACATGAGAATACCTGAGTGGATGCGAGTAACAAAGCGATCTGTTATATCATCACAATAACATTATAATGAGCCACCCTTATAAACGACATACCCGCGTGAAAGTACTCCCAGAGTGAGAAAATCGTGCGAGTTTTGTGCATTGTGATATGCACAAAACTTCCTTGAAAATACAACCCGTTATTCGTGAGCGGTGAATTTAGATGGGCGACTTTTCTCTCACAGCGATGGTGTAAGACGGAAAAATCACAGCATGTTCTACTCTCATGCAGATGTGCGTCTCCTGCTCGGCACACAGACAACGCGGGTGTCCGGGTGCTGTGCGATGCGACTCGTGTCCAAGAAGGTAGGGTGGAACACGCTCTCGCCCATGTGAATTCAGAGCTCTTCACAATTAATCATGTGGCACATGAGTAGATTTGCTTTTGCTAAAAGACTTTAAAAATTTTTATCAGTCGTTATCCAAATGAAAACAGCAAACCACAAGTTCAAGTTTGTACAAGTATGTTAAACTCCTGCCCCCTCTCCGCCCCTCGCCAGCTGTTGCAAAGGGAGGGGGTGTTCTAATCTCCTGTCCCCTCCCCTTGCTGGATGCCGCCATGGGACGGAGAGGGGGAGGGAAGGGGGAGGAAATTTAGCAGAGCCTCTGATAAAATCCCTCTCACCTCCCTTTTTTCGACAGCTCCCATAGGCTCCCATAGAAGTCTATGGGACTAGCTGCTTTATTCCGGCTAGAAGATAGTTCCAGAACCATCTTTTTTGCCTGGCATAAAAATGGCCGGCCGGAATGCGCACCATTTGCGCTATCTTTTTGGGACGGCCGTTTTATGCACTGGAAAATCGTCCATCTGAACTGATGCCTTGGAATTCAATGCATCAGATGGTCGCATGTATTGGCCAGTCAAGAAAACGCGTCCGATATACGTTTGCATGAGTAAGCGCTGAGATGGAGAAAAGAGAAAGGGAGAGATGGGAGCGATGACAATATCTGCATAGCTGCAAAATATGGTAAAGATATAAAAACAACAGAAACAAATGATTACCTTTAGCTAGATGGAGCTCTTATCATTTAACCACTTGTTTTTGAGGAGCGTCTTCAGAGATGGTCTTTTTCTGGGGTCCGGCTGCAGGAGTTTTTTCATGAAGTTTACGGCTCCTAATTTAAAATGACATTTACAAAATAAATCCGTGTATATATTCTTGTTCTAGACACTACAGAGACAAGTTCTGGAGGCAATGCTTTATGTCCCATGTGTGATGGTAACAGCCCCCCGTCATACACTGAGTGTTACCTTTAGAAAGGTCTGATGGAAATGCTATTGGTTTTTCTTTCAGTTGGTTCAGTATGTTGCTTCCGTTGTCCAGCTCTGATGTATATGGGAAGTTGCCGGTCAGCATGGCGTAGATGGTGACTCCACTGAAATAGAGAGTACAAATCAAAGCGGTAAGTTAGAAATTATCCATATTGTTGTATTTGTACAATTGTGCTAAATGGAAGCTTTTACTAGAATCCATCATCTGGTTTCTCCTGCCAGCGAACGGCACTGGCTTCTTCTTGCCCAGATTGTCTACTCTGACAGGTCTCTCCTTGTTTGTATATAGAAAGAGACATGTCCGTCTGGGTGATCTGGGCGGGGAGAAGCCAGCGGGGCCTGAGGACTCCTTATAAAACCAGCTAAGTCTACTTACATTGACCAGACGTCAACTTTTGAATCATACGGCTTGCCCGCAAGTAACTCAGGTGCCGCATAGGCTCTTGTGCCACACTGCGTTCTCAATGGCTGGGGGCATGATCCATAATAGCCGATGGTGTTGCTAAGGCCAAAATCTGTAAAATCATAAAAAATAGTCCTAAGAAGTGACTCATATTTCTATATGGATTCATATCCTACACAAGTCTAGTAGGAATTGTATCTCATTTATTTACACTTCTGCTCTTTCTATGCTGAGGAGTCATCACTGAAGCATTCATGGAAGGCGCTGTGCGGGGCATCAGCAGGAAAGTTACTTACCCACGAGTTTTATGTTGTTATCTTCATCCAGTAGGATGTTTTCTAATTTGATATCTCTATAAATAACAAAGGAAATGATCAATCAGTTCAGTAATAATAAATTACAAGCTAAGTAGAAGGTAATGGAAATCATGTTTAGGGGGGCTTCACATGAGTGTATGCAAAACCGCTCACTGCAGCACATGAACGAGGCAAGTGCTGAACTTTTTGGGCATGCAGAGCCATTTCACCCACGACACACCCTATCTGTGGATTAAATGGCTAATTAGCCTAATGAGCTTCAGATGTGTTTTTTCCCTTTTATGCAGTGTTTCGCCCTTCCCCTTGTGTATTTGCGCACCTCATGTAGACCTCTATAGGACCTTTGTTGTGCAAAACGCAGGAAAATAGAAATAGTAGCAGGTCCTACTTTTTAACAAGTGTGAAAAACGCACTCCTGAGAACATACCCAATAAAATCAATGGGTTCTATTCTCTGTTTTTGCGTGCACAAATATGGTCGTGTGGAGAAACCATTACTTTATTATATGTATGGCATTTCTGAGCCGCCATGAAGTAACTGCATTGCATTATGTATCCGGCCCCGGTCCTGAATGTTACAACCCAGAGCCGCAGTCACAATTCTGCTGGTTTTTGTTGGAAACCGTCAAGAAGCTTGGTGGCGGACTCCTCCATAACAGCTTAGCTGAGCCCCTGTATAATGCAGTGAGGCGGTTATGCCTCACACACCAGATTATTGCAGTAACGCCACTTTCCAAAATGTCAATCACTGGAGGAAGCTTTGTAAGAACATTGACTTAGTGAAAAATGACAGGAGGTTTCAGCTCTGAAGCCTCCAGAAATGTAATGCTAGAATCGTAGAATTCAGGATCAGAGCACAATAAGTAATGCAATGTATATAGAATGTGAATATATGGAATATACAGTGTATGAAGATTGTTTACCTGTGTACAATCCCCTTTTTATGTAGATGTTCTACTGCTGTTATAATTTGCCTGATGTACGGTTTGGCTTGATGTTCTTCGATCTTCTTTTTTGCAATAAGTTGGTCCAATAGGTCACCGCCCTCGCAGAGCTCCATCACTAGGTAGTATGAACTGCCGGTCTCATAGGCTTCATACAAGGGCACAATGTTTTGGTGCTTGATCATCTTTTAGAGTCTTATTTCCCTCTGCAGGTTCTTTATTGAGGTGGGAGTCTTTAGGGATTTGGCCTTGTTTATGATTTTTACGGCGACCTATATTACAGACAGGATACATGATGTGCAGTTAGCAAACAGAAATGACCCCAAACCTTGAATATTCACTATACTAAGATATAGCAGAGGTGAATTCATCATTATAGCAATTCTGTTCTTCACCTTGATCCCTCAGGTAACTGAGAGGGTTTACATGCCGTCCTATGAACCTCAGAGATACCATCTAGCAATATGATGGCACATGCTGGCACACTGGCGCATGATTAACAGCTCTTCTACATTAAAACAGTTCAGCTCTGCTATACCGGTGTGGGTATTGGTCTGTGTCGTTGGTTGTAATGTAATGTAGCATCATTCATCACCTACAATATTCTTCTTATAATAAATGAAAACTCTACCTTGTGGCCGGTTGGAAAATGCAGGCCTTCAGCAACCTTTCCAAAAGAACCTTGGTTTATGGTTCTGCCAATATAGTACTCGCCCACACGCAGTTTATGGGGGTAGTATGGCAGACCGGGCTGCTCACTTCTTCTGCCGTCCTTGGCAGGCATGTTTCTGCTAAAGAAGAAAAGATTTCTTTCCATGTTAGTCCCAAAAAACATAGGGTTTTAATGAGGCAATAATCCCCGTCCTGGCTTATAGGGCATATAAATATGTCCATATAACCATATCATTCAGTGCCTAATTAACTATAGCATACGGGCTGGTGCACAAATAACAGCTATACGTTGACCACTTATTACATTACATCACTAAGGTTTGTCCAAAGAAAGGCAAAAAAATGAGATAAAAAACAATTTTCCCCATTCAAGTGGAAAAATTTCTTGCTGACTCTAGTCTGGCAATCGGAATAATCCCTGGATCACTGACCCTTCTGGAGTAATTAGTGGCTATAACATCTAATATTGTATTGCTTTAAAAAAGGCCCCCGGACCCTCTTGTACTCTTCAGTGATTTCACCATCACCCAGACAGCTGTTTCATAGTTTTTGCCCCTCAATAATGTGCAGCAGGTCAAAAACCCAGAAGCAGCTGTCTGTGTATGGTATTCTGGCTTAGTTTACAATTCCCAGTCATTATTATAAGGCTTGTCTAAAAAGTCTACATTGACTTGCAGGAATGCTGCCTTCCAATAGGGGGCGATGCAGAGGTATTGTTCCATCTTCCATATTTGCATATTTCCCAGAGGAGCATGCATGGCCTTATAAGTCTCTTCACTATATGATACCCTTCCTGACCCATGTATTATGGACAAAAACAGAGCTGAAATCTGGTCCCCGGCTAATGTTGTTGTGGCAGCAAATGAAAATATTACTTGTCCACTCAGGAACTGGTATTAATTACAAGATAGAAAAAATGGGAATTTTCCAAGCAAGCAGTGCAGATTGTATAGAAGATGATGGTGGTCTTACCTCAATATGCAGAACAGTTAGGTCTCTTCCAAACTGGAGGAGGACAATCCGTCCCCTCGCCCCCTAAGGGGGAGCGGAGGTAAAGAAAGCTCTGGAAAGAGAAGAGAGAAAGTGGATCACTTACTGAACACAGACCCCCGGACACATCCAGTAGCCCCCAGTATCATCCCCAGTAGCCCCAGTGCTCCTTATCCCCTTCGCGCCCCAGGAGGTACATTTATGTCCTATGTGTGTGTTGGGTCAATATGACGCATGATCGGAAGGCGAGGCTCCATAACATTGATGTGCGGATATGTGCCTCAAACTTGCAGGTTACCTGAGTATGTCTGGCGCATTTATGCAAGCCCATTGATTTCAGTGCGCTCTTGCACTGCGCAGAAAATAGGACATGTCAGATATTTGTTTGTGCGACCAACATGTGTGTGCAAAATACACACATGTGAACAAACCCATTGAAATCAACGCATTCTATTCACTGCTTGTCATGTGTGCTGGTTTTCACGCATTATACATAATGCAAATATGACCGTGTAAACCCGGCCTAAGCGTCAAGTTGAACTTTGCTGCATCTGTACATATCCGGTCACTGAGCTACCTAATAATATGAGGTGAATTACATACAGCGATCTGCTATCATATTACAACCACTGACAGAGGAATTGAACAAAATCAACTATCTCATTACACGGACACCATGGTGTTACCTTATAGAAGGGGGTACAATTATAACATTGGCTTGTACATTCCCACCCCCTAAATAATGCATTTACCAGCGCCCCATATTTGGACTATGATACAAATGACCTGATAGCTTGGTATCAGCAATTACACCACCTTTTGCTTGAGGTCCTTAAAAATAAAACTTCTTACCTGATGAGCTTTCAAAAAGTTTTCAACAGATGAGCTTTTATCACAATAAAAGTTTTCAATCCTATAGAGAAACTCTGAAAAGTACGAGCACAGTGTCACCAGGATGCGACTGCGTCCCACCAACAACACTGTGTGGCCAGCCAAGCAGCTGCTAGAATGTTAACCGCTGTCTGGATTGTGACATCATCATGGTAGGGATGTCATGCAGATCGGGGCATACTGCGTATACAGCACTGATACATGTACTGCTTAGGCTGCCTTTACCATCATGGCATTCATTTATAGTCACCCAAAGACACCATTGTTTTATAATGGCGGCCCTTCAGGTTTCTGCAATGTTTCCATTGTTTGGTGACATAATATACCTGTGTGCAGCGCCTTCATTGCAGGCAAATATTAAAACCTGCTGACAGAACCCCCGATACCCGGAAATTTGTGTTGTTTTATTTTTGTACAATATCTAAGTGCGGCTCTAAAACCCCATTCACATGTATTATACTGGAGTCTGTTCCAGTGTATTGGTGCAGAAGCCATGAGACGTCCACCATGGCTGTCATGTAACTTAACCCCTTACGCACGGACCCATTTTATGTCCCAAGGACGAACCAATTTATCAGTTTTTTCATTGAGACATTCCTAGAGCCATTACTTTAAAATTTTTCAAAGGGCTTGTTTTTTTGCGGGACAAGTTGTATGTTTTATTACATCATTTTGGAGTAGATATAATATGTTGGGGGGGTTGAGAAAAAAAAATCACTATTGTTTCTTTAATTTCATTTTCACGGCATTCAGCGTGCAGAATAAATGATGTGATGACATTATTCTTTGGGTCAACACGATTCTGGTGATACAAAGTTTATACAGTTTTTTTATATTTGCTACTTTTGTAAACTGAAAACACTTTTTTTTTTTTGTTTTACGGTGTTCACCATGCAGTATAAACAATATGTAAATTAATTCTGCGGGTCGGTACGATTCCAGCAATACCAAACTTATAAAGTTTAAAAAAATATTTTGATTTTTTTCTCACGTTTTTTTTTTTTTTAAAGAATGTTTTTTTTTTTATCATCGCATTCATAGACCCCCAACATTTATTTTTCTTGGTCAACTGTGTAGTTTGAGGTTTCTTATTTTTTCGAGACAAATTCAAATTTTCATCCGTACCATTAGGTGACCCATATGACTTTTTGATCGCTTTCTATTTAATTTATTGTGAGGTGAGATTTACAAAATTAGCTATTTTTTGCCATGTTTTTTGTGTGGGTAAAATAATTTACCAACTAATTACAAACGCGGTAACAAAATATTCGTAATGATATAGATATATATTTTTTGTACATAATGAAGGGGGAAAGGTGAAGTTTTAACACTTTTATTTTCATTCTTTCTTTAATATTTTTTTACATTTTTTTTTACTTTTTAATCTTTGTTCCACCATCAGACATCAATATCTCTACCTTTTATGTTGCTTATAATACACCGCTATACTTTTAGTATAGCCGTATATTAAATTAAATTGTCTATGAAGCTCAGCCACAGGCTGAACCTCATAGGTCACCGTACATGGCAGACCTGGAGGCCATCTTCAAGCAGTTGGATGGTATGACAACCAAATGCAACCAATTGATGGCATCTTGGGGGTCCAGTGGGTAATAGAGGGAACCCCCTCCCTCTCTCAGCCTTTAACATGCTGCAGTCATATTGACCGCCGCTTGTAAAGGATTAGTCAGTGACGATCGGAGGTTTCTCTGGTTCCTGCTGTTTGAGCAAGTGCCAGACTGTCAAGTGACAATTGAACATCTGCTCTCCCTGGCATGGGATACTCGCTGTAAAATGCACATGGATGGTCATTAAGAGTTCAAATGGGTTTTCTATGGCCTCATCATTGTTTAACAGGCAGAGCTCTGTAGATCTGGTACTGGCTGTGCCAGGTACTGCAGCTCTCTGCGGCCTTCTGCCATTCAAGTGAATAGGACTAAGATGTGTTACAATGCACCAGGCACTCTGCCTGGTAAACAATGAAGGGGACGCGTGCCATGGCCCCTTGAGTCAGCTGATCGATGCCAGGAGTCGGACCTCCACCAATCTGATATTGTTAGCTAATTTTAAGTAAAAGGCACAAATAACAAAGTCCCTGAAAACCCCTTTAATCTTTAGTGCAAAACATAAAAGATAAGTGTTTAAACACATTAAAAAGGTTTTCTGAGCAGAGCCGGCGCATCACCAGCGACATTTCTGTGCGGGCCTCTGTGAGGCTCGCACAGAAATAGGAAATGCTGCGATTTGTTTACTGTGTGAGATTTTTAACGCAGTCAAATCACAGCTGTCTGCATAGGATTGTGCGCATGCATGCAATACTATGATAGCGAGTAGTGGCCGAAATTCTGCGGGAAATCTCACCGCGGAATTTCCGCCCGTCTGCATTTACCCTTAGGGCTCAGTCACATGGGTGCCGATGCGCCAGTGTTACTGCATGAAGAAGACAGCCACACTGCAAGTGCGGACGACTCTCTGCACCGCCGGAAGAAAGAACATATGACCGGCAATGGAGCCAGTCATGTGTTCTTTCTTCCGGTGGTGTGGAGAGTCGTCCGCACTTTCAGTGTAGCCGTCTTATCGTAGAGGAACACGGGCACATTGGTGCCCATGTGACTGAGCCCTTAGTGAGAATATGTGGTTACATGTAAAGAATATTTCCAAGGTCCAGTAGCTTGTGCCATGTCCTGAGGTACCTACTTTGTAAAGGTGCATTTAGACATGAAGACAACCGCTCAAAAAATGGCTTTTCAGAAATCATTTTGCATAATCTACTAATTGGTACTAATGCCTATTAGTATCAATTAGTAACATGTGAACCTCTGGGAAATGAATTTATTCTCTGAATTAATTCTCTTTGTTCTGCCAGTGGGGCTAATGGCTGAGAACAGCTGAGACAATGTAATCAGCTGTTATCAGCACTCACCTGCAGAACACAGCGTGCGGTCTGTCTTATCAGCTGTTCTGCTGAACTACGGATTTTAAGCCGAACTAAAATCCATTGTTCGGCAGAAAACTGAAAGATGGGCACATTTACATGCAATGATTATCGCTCAAAAGATGTGTTTTGAGCGTATTTTGAGAGATAATCATGTCTAAATGGCCTTAAAACCCTGGACTACGCAACCACTTAAAAAAAAAGGTGGGCACTGCATAGAAAAACACTCAAGTGCAATTAATACCATAACCTTTATTAGTAGCAAAGACACAAAGATTTTAGGAAAAATAAAATCAAGATGAAAAAAATCTTTTTTATCAAGTTGTTTATTAGTGGAAACAATTAAAACATACACTAAAAAAAAGTACAGAATTGGACTCTGCATCTATAATGACCTAAACATTAAAGGAGTTGTCCCGCACCGAAACGAGTTTTTTTTTTTTCAATAGCCCCCCCGTTCGGCGCGAGACAAACCCGATGCAGGGGTTAAAAAAGAAAACCTGAGAGTGTTTACCTGAATCCCCGCGCTCCGGTGACTTCTTACTTACCTGGTGAAGATGGCCGCCGGGATCTTCTCCCTCGGTGGACCGCAGGGCTTCTGTGCGGTCCATTGCCGATTCCAGCCTCCTGATTGGCTGGAATCGGCACGTGACGGGGCCGAGCTACAAGGAGCCGCTCTCCGGCACGAGCGGCTGCATTCAGAAAAGAAGAAGACCGGACTGCGCAAGCGCGTCTAATCCGGCGATTAGACGCTGAAAATTAGACGGCACCATGGAGACGAGGACGCTAGCAACGGAACAGGTAAATGAATAACTTCTGATAACTTCTGTATGGCTCATAATTAATGCACAATGTACATTACAAAGTGCGTTAATATGGCCATACAGAAGTGTATACCCCCACTTTGTTTCGCGGGACAACCCCTTTAACATTTTCAGGCTATTTGTTCCACATAGTGAATACCATAGAAGCGGGGGGAAAAAAAAAAAACAATACCAGAATTGATGTTTTTTAGACACTTTGTTTCCTGAATATGAAAAAATGTGTGACCAAAAAAGTTGTATGTACCCCAAAATGGTATCAATGGAAACAGCAACTCATCCGCCCTTAAACAAAATCTCTCACTCAGCTCCATTGATAACAGAATAATGAGTCTTCAGAATATGTTGACAAATTAGGCCTAATTCCCACTGGTGGATTTCCGCCCCGTATCACGTGGTGGAAATCCGCGACGTTGCCCTGCAGCTATTAGGTTCTATTGACCCTAATAGTGCAATGCTCACGGTGCGGAATTTCATTGTCGAATTTTGCCCCGTGAAATCACCCGTAATCACCCGCGGCATGTTCTATTTGCCACAGGTGTACGTGCGGACTGCTTCCATTGCAGTCAATGGAATCTGTCCGTCACGCTATCTTCCTCTGTAGCGCCTGAAAATGCTTCCCCGCCCACTGACGCCTGCGTCATATGACACGGCCAGCGCGTCATGTGACGCTGCGGGCGCATCATGTGACACTGCGGGCGTGTCATATGACAATGCCGGCGCGTCATGTTCTGCACTGCGCATGCGTGCCGGCAAGGGATGCGGGACATCGGGCAGGGGATCCGGAGGTGAGCATGGGGTCTCTGGGGGGCGCCGTGACAGACTCCGCTGCGGATTTCCTTTTGCGGAGCCTGTCACGACCTTGGGCACTAGGCCTTAGTTTCTTTTTGTTAAATTTCACCCACTGACTGGGTGGCGGGGGGTTACTGCTGTGTTCTTTGGCTTCCAAGAAATACTAGAGTAGAAAACCCATCAGAGTGCCTGTTTTAACAAAGCACTGGACACAGCACCTCACCTGGGCTTGTGAGTTTGCTAAATGAACCTTAGAAGACTGGCAACGTGTCATGGCCCGATGAGTCATAGAATTATGGAATGGTAGAGTTGGAAAGGACCTCCAGGGTCATTGGATCCAACCCCCTGCTCAATGCAGGATCACTAAATCATCCCAGACAGATATTTGTCCAGCCTCTGTTTGAAGATTTCCATTGAAGGAGAACTCACCACCTCCCGTGGTAACCTGTTTCACTTATTGATCACCCTCACTGTTAGAAAGCTTTTACTAATATCTAATCTGTGTCTCCTCCCTTTCGGTTTCATCCCATTGCTTCTAGTCTTTCCTTGTGCAAATGAGAATAGGGCTGATCCCTCTGCACTGTGACAGCCCTTCAGATATTTGTAGACAGCTATTACGTCTCCTCTTAGCTTTTTGTTTTGCAAGCTAAACATTCCCAGATCCTTTAACTGTTCCTCATAGGACATGATTTTCAGACCACTCACCATTTTGGTTACTCTTCTCTGAACTTGCTCCTGTTTTTCTTTTTTTTTAAATTCTGGGTGCCCACAATGGGCACAGTATTCCAGATGAGGTCTGACTAAGGAAGAGTAGAGGGGGATAATTAGCTCACGTGATCTAGACTCTATGCTTCTCTTAATACATGCCAGAATTGTATTTGGCTTTTTTTTGCTGCTGCATTATGCTATTGACTCATGTTCAGACTATGGTCTATTAGTATACCCAAGTCTTTTTCACATGTGCTGCTTAGTCCAATTCCTCCTGCAGCGTTCAAGGAGCCGGTCCACAGGCGAGGAGATGAGGGGGTAGAGTTAGGCCGTGTCAAGGAGCTCTACCATCTCCTCCCTTGGGGGTTGCATGAGACCCGTTCAAGTTACCGCTGGGGAAAGTTTCATGGGGGTAACCCAAAATGTAGATTATTTTAAGAGTCCTGTCATTTGTGACGCCACCGTTCCTTCCTCCGCGGTGATATCAGATGATGAAATAAGTGATCTACATACAGGGAAACGTTTAAGGAGCAAATTCGGGAATGGTCGGCAGTGCTCATTTACTTGAGGCATTATTCACTGTCCAAAAACAGTAGATACACAGGCCCGCAGAGAATGGTGTATAACACAAGAGAGGAAATCACAGGATCACAGAAAAATCCACAGTCCAAAGTTATCTGTGGGATTCTGTTCCTAGTCACTCTTCTTCACTCTCTAGCTCTCTACCTGTCAGCACTCACAAGTGGACACAAAATTCACTCAGTGCTGCTTGGTGGTTCCACTGTCTCTCTTCACTCATAGTGTATTAGGGGTAACACTGGCATCTCCCGGGTAAAGTAGGCCCAGGGAAGGCTGGTGGATATCTTCCATTCCGGCCCACACAGAACAGATGGTGTCTGTGTGGCTCACTTGCAGAACTCCATACGCTCCTCTCTCTTGCAAGACTAGAAGAGACTCCTTGCAAAACACCTTGCAAACATATATACATAGCACAATCACATGCCAAACAATGAGATACATTTTCCAGGCATCTCACATACCAGATAGTCAACCCACTCAGTGCTGCAGCTATGCAATACACATCATATTTATGCAACATATAAGACACTTACAACACATAGGCACAAGACAAATGCATGCATGCATCATGGAGGGGCCCTCTTAACTCCCATACTGTAGGTGCTTTTATTCATTTTTTGCCCAGATGTAGGACCTTGCATTCCTACTCATTAAATAGCATTCTGTTAGTAGTTTCCCACTGTTCAAGCTTTTCTAGATCTTTTCGAATCCTTACTCTTTTCTATCCCTCCTAGCTTTGCGTCTGTTTGCGTTTGTACTCTTCCTCATTTCTTTTCCTTTCCTTTTTAGATTGTGTTTTTTTAAATTTTTTTATTGCTTGTTTTTTCCATCTTATGATGTTCTAATGTTACGCCACAGTCAGGGCTGCAATATTAGGGGGTTACCATTCACTATCAAGAGATTAGAGAAATAGAGAGGGTACATGGAGGGTGGGATGGGTCGGAGATTGACCTTTAGTGAGGGTCTTCTTCCCTCTTTATGGGGGTTCCAAAATTCGGGACCGAGCATAATTGCAGTTCGCACTTGCAATACCATAGGTAGTACCTGAATGGGCCCACCTCCAGGGGTTTATTGTATGTGCTTTAAGGTTTAGCACTTTGTCTGAATTTATTTGGGGAATTTTGTAGCACTTCCTGGGTTGCAGGTTGTCAATTTCTTTGTATTACTTAACAGTGATTTGACTTTGTTTTTGAAAAATAGAAAACTTAAAAATAAAAGAATTTATAAAAAAAGAAGTGGTTGCATACTGGTGTGGGGTGTAGTCTCATGGCATGGGTTGGGTCCACTGATCCATTGAACAGTGCCCGCTACGTTTCACTGCTTGGTGACTATTTGCAGGTCTTTATGGATCTCATGAAGCCCCGCGATGATAGGATATTTCAGCAGGATAATGCATCATGCCATGAGGCTTAAGTTGTCCAGAATTGGTTTGAGGAGCACTCGTGAGAGTTCCTATGAATGGAAAGGCCTGCATGTTTACCCATCATGAGCCCAATGGAGCATGTATGTGAAGTATAAATCCATTCACACCTGAGATCATGCACATACAAATATCGTGGAGCTGTAGGTGGCTATCCAGATGGCATTGCTCAAGATCCTTTTAGACATCGGCTGTCCACTTGTGGAATCAATGCCACGTTAAGTCGCTGCACTTTGTCGGGACAGAGGGTGTCCTATTTAATAATAGTTCCTATCCTATGACTTTTGGCATATCAGTAAGACTCCAAAAGTATACCTTTAACACAAGTGAGAAACTGGATACTCCAGGATAAAGTTCAAGATATTTGTTCAAGTTGGGTTAAAAACAATGAAAATGGCTAGTAGACCCCAGGTTCGTGAGTGCACATGCATGGACCTGGGTTTGCTAGCCATTTGCATTGTTTATAATCCTTCTTTAATAAAATTCTTGGATATTCCAGATGCAGAATAAAAGCCAGTTTCAGAGTTGCTACTTCCGCTCGCTTCAGCAAGAAGTGTATGAACAAGGGCTGATGGTGTAATGAGGTGATCACAGGTGAGAGGGACACTTATTCGCATCCACAACAGTTATGACTAACACCAACCAGTATGGACGACAGTCATGAATAATATACTGTCAGGGTAATTTCTGCGTACATCACCAATCAGGCCCACCCCACTTGCCCCGCTGCCGGCGGTAAAGAAGAAAACACCACACAGAGGTCTGGTATAGTTCCTCACACGGGGACATGACTGCGCTGCGCCTCTTTATTACAGATTACATAAGATCTTATACCCTTTGGTCTCATAACCAGGAATGGGTGATGGGCTCATTGGCTAAAATTCACAGCATAACCATATATGGGAAGTCCGGATTTCCAGCCTGAGACAGTGAAAGTTATGTACGTAGTTGAACAGTCGTTATCTTGCTACGGCGCCTCTGGAAAAACAGCCAAGTACACGCGGCCTTCGTGTCTGGTTATTCCTTGTGTTCAAGATACATTTTGTCTTCGCCTTGCAAGCCCTCGTGGCATATCTGATATAAGGCGAAGTATTAAGTTTTTCATAGAGTTAGTACATATAAGAATAAAGTTAGTATATATATAAAAAGAAAGGCACATAACTATATCTATATAAATGTATATATTCCAGTGTTTTCTACCTACAGGGATATATATGTATCCTTCTCAATACCAGAGCATATTAGTTTATTCATTATTTTACTTCTTGAATAGACGCGCTCAGATATATAAATACGTAAATGGGAATTTATACCATTATGTTATGCAGCAGAAAACAAGTGCTTTTGTAACATTACAGGAGCAGTCCCATGAAAATAATGTATCACCGGTCCACAGGACTGAAGGTAAGTATCTAATTTGTGGAGTACTACTAACACCCACAATGTTCACGAGCATGGAAAAGCGCAGTGCAAATGGCTCCTTTTAAATAGGAAGTCATTCCTGCTACCACAGTACTGCTCTGTGGGTTTTTCCATTGGATGGTTGGTCAGACTTTAACCCCTTCCTGCTACATGACATACCGGTACGTCATGGAGCGGCGGGATATGTATGAAGAGAGGTTGCGTGGCAACCTTTCTTCATACAGTGCGGGTGTCAGCTGTTTATAACAGCTGACATCAGCGGGCAATAGCTGCGATCGGCCGCGCGGCCGAATCGGCGCTATTAACCATTTAACAGCGGCATTTAAATTCCCCGAAGCGGTGAGATCGGGGGAGCCGTGCAGGTGTAATGGCAGCCAGGGCCTAATGAAAGGCCCCAGGGCTGCCTTACCAGACTGCCTATCAAGCCATCCCCATGGGGTGGCTTGATAGACTGCCTGTCAAAAAGAAGTATGACGTAATGCTATAGCATTACGTCATACTGCAGGAGCGATAAAAGCATTGTATGTTAAAGCTTCCCAGGGGGACTTTAAAGTAATGTAAAAAAAAATCAATAAGGTTTTTTTTAATTAAAAAAAAAAAAAAAGTTGTAAAAATTTAAATCACCCCCCTTTTGCCATATATATTATTAAAAAATCTAAATCATACAATAAAAATATGTATTTGGTATCGCCACGTCCGTAAAAGTCCAAACTATCAAAGTAGCACATTATTTTTCCGGCACGGTGAACATCGTCCAAAAAAATAAAATTAAAAAATGTCAGAAATGCACTTTTTTCGTTACTCTATCTCCCAGAATAAACGCAATAAAAAGTGATCAAAAAGTCAGATGTATTCCAAATTGGTACTCTCAGAAACTACAGAACATCCCGCCAAAAAATGAGTCCTTGCTCAACTACGTCGACGGAAAAATAAAAAAGTTATTGCGCGCACAAAATGACCGCAGAAAATAATTGAAAAAAATTAAATGTCTTTGAAAAAAAAAAAAAAGAGTATAGTAAAAAAAAAAACTATACAAGTTTGATATCGCAGTAATCGTACCGACCCATAGAATAAAGTTATCATGTCACTTTCATTGCTGTTTGTGCACCAAAGAAACAAAACACACTTAAAAAAGCGAAATGTCGTTTTTTTCATTTTACTCCACTTAGAATTTTTTAAATGTTTTCCAGTACATTATATGGTACTTTAAATATCACCATTGAAAAATACAACTTGTCCCGCAAAAAACAAGCGATGTCGATGGATAAATAAAGGAGTTACGATTTTTTTGAAGGGGGGGGGGACGAAAATGGAAAAAGGAAAAGGGGCTCCGTCATTAAGGGGTTAATTAGCCAGATATGATATGGAAAGACAAAACCTGCGAATCTCACAAGGGTGATATAAGTTCTTGAGAACAATTAAACCTAACTACCTTACCCAACTTGTATGGGAGCCTGCTAGATGGAGGGACACTCTGGATTTATTATTAACTAACAAACCGGACAGAATCACGGCGGTGCAAGTTAAAGGACCCCTTGGAAATAGTGACCATAATATAGTTAATTTCCAGTTTTCATTCAATAGGAAGCCTTATTATGGAGCGACAAAAAACCTAAACTTTAGTAAAGCAAAATTTGATCAGCTCAGAACTACTATCGGTAACATTAATTGGGACTTTGTCCTTAAAAATAATAGTACGGATAACAAATGGGAGAAGTTTAAAAACATCCTAAATACCTCATGTGAGCAGTTCATCCCCTTTAAAAATAAAAGAAATACAAATAAAAGGAAACCAATGTGGTGCGACAAGACTGTAAGAGAGGAAATAAGCAGAAAAAAGAAAGCATTTAAATTATTAAAACAAGAAGGCAGTGAGAAAACATACAGGAAGAAAACAAATTGTGTAAGGAAAAGATGAAAACTGCAATGAAGGAGGCAGAAAGACTGATTGCCAAAGAGAGCAAAAATAACTCCAAACTATTTTTCAATTATATGAATGGGAAAAGGATTTGCACTGAAAGCAGTGGCCCTTTAACAAATAATGCAGGAGAAATCATAGAAGATGAAGGGAAAGGCAAAGCTAATAAATAGTTTTTCTCAAGTGTATTCACGAAGGAAAAAGAAATGTCACATGAGATGCAGGGGCATAAAATGAACCTCCCACAAAATAGAGATGGTTAAAAAAGATTAAAATCGACAAATCGGCAGGCCCAGATGGAATACACCTAAAGGTTCTAAGGGTACTAAGTAACATGATAGACCGCTATTTCTTATATTTGGGGACACTATTGAAACCATGGTTGTACCACTGGATTGGCGTATTGCCAATGTGGTTCCAATATACAAAAAGGGGTCAAGAAGGTAGCCTGGTAACTACAGACCAGTAAGTCTCACTTCAATAATTGGAAAAATATTCAAGGGATTTCTGAGAGATGTCATCCTGGAACACCTCAAGGAAAACAACAGAATAACTCCTCATCATCATGGGTTCATGAGGAGTTGATCATGTCAGACCAATTTGATTAGCTTCTACAATGAAGTAAGTTCTAGGCTGGGCCTGGGAGACTCTATTGATCTTGTACATATATCTGCATCTTTCTAAAGCATTTGACACCTTGCTGAATAAAAGACTGATATATAAAATGAAGCAGCTCACACTGGGCAAAAATGTGTGTAGTTGGGTAAAGAACTGGTTCTGAGATAGAAAGCAGAGGGTGATAATAAACGGATCATACTCTAATTGGGCCACCATTGCTAGTGGGGTGCCACAGGATTCAGTATTAGGACCCATTCTGTTCAATATATTTATCAACGACCTGATAGAGGGGCTGCACAGTAAAATATCCATATTTGCATACTATACAACATTATACAAAGTGATTAATACAAAGAAGGACATGTACAGCTGCAAATGGACACAGATAGGAATATACTGCATATATAATAGTCTGGGGGAACAGAATTTATCTTGTCATAATTTGCCAAGTTCCAGTCTATTTAGTGCAAGCTAATTCCTCCATAGATCCATCTCAGGTTACTTAATGGAGAGTACTGATGCAATGTGCGAGGAGAGAGCCCAAAGCCAAGGAAATGGTGGGGATAGAGTTGTCACTTGTCAAAGTGGTTCTACCATCTCCTCCCCTGTAAGGGTAGCACAGGACCCGTCCACGTTACTACTATGGGGAGGTAACAGAAAACCGCAGTGTGGTTTTAACTTATAGATAATTGTCACGGGTGACGCCACCATTCCTTTCTATTTGGTGAATCCAGATGATGGAATAACAGTCCAAACACACAGACAGTAGCTTGAAACAAAGTCGGGAATGGACAGCAGTGTTACTTTACTTATAAATCCAAACAGAGCAGTTCAACAGGTACATAGGCCAAAACAAGTCACTGGTGCAGACACAGTTGATGGTGCGACAGGGAGGAAATCACAGAATGAATATCGGGCCCAAAGTCTCAGTTATCTGTGTGACTCCGCTCCTGGCCCAAACTCCTTTTCTCTCTCTTCCAACTCTCTATCCAGCACTCACTCTCAAAGGCAGCACTCAGCGCTGCATGGCGATCTCCTCTCATCCACTCATTCTGTAGAGCTCCTGACAGTAGGAGTCCCAGAGTAACGTCAAGGCCATGGTTCAGCCTTCTCCACTAGACGCAATGGGATGAAACTGAAAGGGAGGAGACACAAATTAGATATTAGAAAAAACTTTCTGACAGTGAGGGTGATCAATGAGTGGAACAGGTTACCACGGGAGGTGGTGAAATATTCTTCAATGGAAGTGTTCAAACAAAGGCTGGACAAATATCTGTCTAGGATGATTCAGTAAATCCTGCACTGAGCATGGGGTTGGACTTGATGACCCTGGAGGTCCCTTCCAACTCTACCATTCTTTGATTCTATGATTGTTCCATTCACAGACCATGGGGGTTCAAATAACACTAGGTCCTGCCAGCTCCTCATATGACGCGGCGGTAGGTGGGGAAGCATTTTTGCACGCTATCTCCCGCTGGTTACAGCGGGAGATAGCGTGAACGGACGGCTTCCATTGACTGCAATGGAAGCCGTCAGTGCGTACACCCGCGGCAAATAGAGCATGCTGCGGGTGAGGACGGGAGATTTCACGGTGCATAATTCCGCGGTGGAATTACGCATCGTGAGCATTGTGCTATTAGGTTTAATAGAACCTAATAGCAGGGGGCAACGCAGCGGATTTTTGCCGCTAATTTACGCGGCGTAAATCCGTTCGTGGGAAGGAGGCCTAACCCTTTCAATCATGCAGAGATGCAATTCTTAGTTTTGCAGACGCACTCCTCATTCAAAGACTGTATACAGGGCAAAGTGCAAAACAGTACTTTGGCAGAAAAAAATCAGAGATGGGGACGCAGCACTAAACCAGCACTGCATTCTCTTTATTCTCAAGAACGGTATGTAAAAAGAACTCATCGCCCACGTTAACCTAAACAGTCGCCGTATCCGAAAACAGCCTAGTCATTAAAAGGTTAAAAATGTAATTTAACATGGAAAAGAAATTCAAATTTCTTAAAGTAGAAGTACTCCATCCTCACCTCTTGGGCGGGGTCTCTGATAAACTAACATGATAGGGTCAGAGTCCAGTAAAATTTGACACCATCTTCATCTTCCATTTTAGTCTGAGGTTTGCGCTCTCTCTCTATAGAGGAGTCTGAGGAGATCAACATCTTCTTTCACTTCTTCCTCCTTTTTCAGAATCTTCTCTAGTTCCTTCATTTTCTACAGAGAGCGTCAGGTAAGGAATAGGAGGAGGGCAAAGCTGAAAAATAAAGACAGTACATAAATACCTGGAATTACAAAGACACCAATTTAAAAACAAAGCAGTTTTAGGATTATTCGGCAGCGCCCCGTCACCGAGATCACAGCAACTGTTCCAGATTAATAACTGTGTGGTATGTCGGAAAACAGGGGTAATTATAGAGGCCTAGTTGGGATGGGCACATGGGGTAATAAAACCAGGTATGCCTCCTCCCATGCCTGCTGCAACCCCGACACTTTTGGGGGTGTATCTCTAGACCTCAGTGGCATGGACAGAATGTAAAAAGTAGCGCTATGTGAGGCTTCGTAAGCTTGCTGAGGTGCGGCGGTCTCACAGAGAAGGCGCACAACAAGCTGCTCCTGGAACTGCAGGAAGGCGAGCGTTCTTGGGGCTTCTTGTAGATTACTAGAGATGAGCGAACGTACTCGTCCGAGCTGGATACTTGTTCAAGTATTAGCGTGTTCGAGATGCTCGTTACTCGATGCGATGTTCGAGTTACTTTCACTTTCATCTCTGCGACGTTAGCGCGCTTTTCTGGCCAATAGAAAGACAGGGAAGGCATTACAACTTCCCCCTGCCACGTTCAAGCCCTATACCACCCCCCTGCAGTGAGTGGCTGGCGAGATCAGGTGTCACCCGAGTATAAAACTCGGCCCCTCCCGCGGCTCGGCACAGATTTATTCTGACATAGAGGAGGGAAAGTGCTGTTGGTGCCGGAGCTGCTATAGGGAGAGTGTTAGGAGTATTTTAGGCTTCAAGAACCCCAACGGTCCTTCTTAGGGCCACATCTAACCGTGTGCAGTAGTGTGGAGGCTGCTTTTTGCAGTGTTGCACTTTTTTTTTTTTTTTTGTATATCGGCCGTGCAGAGCATTGCGCCCTGCAGTAATTATACATACTCCAGGGCCAGTAGTGGTGGTGAGGCAGGGACAGAAGACATATATTTATTGAATATAGGCAGTGGGCCTTTCCAAAAACATTTGGGGAAAAAAATCTATTTGGGCTGCCTGTGACTGTCCTCAGTGTACTGGGTCTGTGCTGGGTGTAGTTGTCCTCCTAATTCATACGCAGCCAGCTAAGTGTTACAGCAGGCTTGCGCAAAATTATTTCCTGGCTCTGCTGTGCGTTCGGTAAGCAAAGTCAGCCTCCAACCACAGGCCAATAAGCGGCACATTTAATTACAGCGTTCTGTTTCTGCACTACTGGTAATACACCATGTTGAGGGGTAGGGGTAGGCCTAGAGGACGTGGACGCGGGCGAGGACGCGGAGGCCCAAGTCAGGGTGTGGGCACAGGCTGAGCCAGTGCGGTGGCCAGGGGTAGAGGCAGGGCCAGACCGAATAATCCACCAACTGTTTCCCAAATGCCCCCTCTCGCCATGCCACCCTGCAGAGGTCAAGTTGCTCTACGGTGTGGCAGTACACACGACCGACGAGCAGTGGTGTGCAACCTTTGTCGCGCCAAGATCAGCTGGGGAGCCACCACCACCAGCATGCACAGGCATATGATGGCCAAGCACCCCACAAGGTGGGACAAAGGCCGTTCACCGCCTCCGGTTTGCACCACTGCCTCTCCCCCTGTGCCCCAACCTGCCACTGAGATCCAACCCCCCTCTGAGGACACAGGCACTACCGTCTCCTGGCCTGCACCCACACCCTCACCTCCGCTGTCCTCGGCCCCATCCAGCAATGTCTCTCAGCGCAGCGTCCAGACGTCACTAGCGCCACTGTTTGAGCGCAAGCGCAAGTACGCCGCCACGCACCCGCACGCTCTAGCGTTAAACGTGCACATTGCCAAAGTGATCAGCCTGGAGATGCTGCCGTATAGGGTTGTGGAAACGGAGGCTTTCAAAAGCATGATGGCGGCGGCGGCCCTGCGCTACTCGGTTCCCAGTTGCCACTACTTTTCCCGATGTGCCGTCCCAGCCCTGCACGACCACGTCTCCCGCAACATTGTACGCGCCCTCACCAACGCGGTTACTGCCAAGGTCCACTTAACAACGGACACATGGACAAGCACAGGCGGGCAGGGCCACTATATCTCCCTGACGGCACATTGGGTGAATTTAGTGGAGGCTGGGACAGAGTCAGAGCCTGGGACGGCTCACGTCCTACCCACCCCCTGAATTGCGGGCCCCAGCTCCATGCTGGTATCTGCGGCGGTGTATGCTTCCTCCACTAAACCAGCCTCCTCCTCCAACGCAACCTCTGTCTCGCAATCAAGATGTGTCAGCAGCAGCAGGACGTCGCCAGTTGTCGGTGTCACGCGGCGTGGCAGCACAGCGGTGGGCAAGCATCAGCAGGCCGTGCTGAAACTACTCAGCTTAGGAGAGAAGAGGCACACGGCCCACGAACTGGTGCAGGGTCTGACAGAGCAGACCGACCGCTGGCTTGCGCCGCTGAGCCTCCAACCGGGCATGGTCGTGTGTGACAACGGCCGTAACCTGGTGGAGGCTCTGCAGCTCGGCAGCCTCACGCACGTGCCATGCCTGGCCCATGTCTTTAATTTGGTGGTTCAGCGCTTTCTGAAAAGCTACCCACACTTCTCATACCTGCTCGGAAAGGTGCGCCGGGTCAGCGCATATTTCCGCAACTCCAAGACGGACGCTGCCACCCTGCGGACCCTGCAACATCGGTTTAATCTGCCAGTGCATTGACTGCTGTGCAACGTGCCCACATGGTGGAACTCTACGCTCCACATGTTGGCCAGGCTCTATGAGCAGCGTAGAGCTATAGTGAAATACCAACTCCAACATGGGCGGCGTAGTGGGAGTCAGCCTCCTCAATTCTTTACAGAAGAGTGGGCCTGGTTGGCAGACATCTGCCAGGTCCTTGGAAACTTTGAGGAGTCTACACAGATGGTGAGCGGGGATGCTGCAATCATTAGCGTCACCATTCCTCTGCTATGCTTCTTGAGAAGTTCCCTGCAAAGCATAAAGGCAGATGCTTTGCACTCGGAAACTGAGGCGTGGGAAGACAGTATGTCGCTGGATAGTCAGAGCACCCTCATGTCTATATCTCAGGGTGTTGAGGAGGAAGAGGAGGGGGAGGAGCATGAGAAGGAGGGGGAAGAGACAGATTGGGCCACTGCTGAGGGTACACATGCTGCTTGTCTGTCATCCTTTCAGCGTGTATGGCCGGAGGAGGAGGATCCAGAAAGTGATCTTCCTAGTGAGGACAGCCATGTGTTGCGTACAGGTACCCTGGCACACATGGCTGACTTCATGTTAGGATGCCTTTCTCGTGACCCTAGCGTTACACGCATTCTGGCCACTACGGATTACTGGGTGTACACACTGCTCGACCCACGGTATAAGGAGAACCTTTCCACTCTCGTACCGAAGAGGAAAGGGGTTCGAGAGTGTTGCTATACCACAGGACCCTGGCGGACAAGCTGATGGCAGGCACATTGCACATGGCAGGCAGATTGTAGGCAGATTGTAGACAGATTACAAGCAGTAAGTAGGCAGATTGCAGGCAGATTATATGCAGATTGTAGCATGGATTACAGACAGATTACAAGCAGTAAGTAGGCAGATTGTATGCAGATTACAAGCAGTAAGTAGGCAGATTGTATGCAGATTGTAGGATGGATTACAGATTCCAAGCAGTAAGAAGGCAGATTGCAGGCAGATTGTAGGCAGATTACAAGCAGTAAGTAGGCAGATTGCAGGCAGATTGTATGCAGATTGCAGGCAGATTGTAGGATGGATTACAGACAGATTACAAGCAGTAAATTGGCAGATTGTATGCAGATTGTATGCAGATTATAAGCAGTAAGTAGGCAGATTGTATGCAGATTGTAGGCAGATTGTAGGATGGATTACAGACAGATTACAAGCAGTAAGTAGGCAGATTGTATGCAGATTGTATGTAGATTGTAGGCAGTTTGTAGGATGGATTACAGACAGATTACAAGCAGTAAGTATGCAGATTGTAGGATGGATTACAGACAGATTACAAGCAGTAAGTAGGCAGATTGTATGCAGATTGTAGGATGGATTACAGACAGATTACAAGCAGTAAGTAGGCAGATTGTATGCAGATTGTAGGCAGATTGTAGGATGGATTACAGACAGATTACAAGCAGTAAGTAGGCAGATTGTAGGCAGATCATTTGACGGAATACAGGCAGATTGCAGGCTGATTGCAGGCAGATTGTATGCAGATTGTATGCAGATTGTAGACAGATTACAAGCAGTAAGTAGGCAGATTGCAGGCAGATTGTATGAAGATTGTAGGCAGATTGTAGGATGGATTAAAGACAGATTACAAGCAGTAAGTAGGCAGATTGTATGCAGATTGTAGGAGGGATTACAGACAGATTCCAAGCAGTAAGTAGGCAGATTGTATGCAGATTGTAGGGTGGATTACAGACAGATTACAAGCAGTAAATAGGCAGATAAAATGTAGATTGTAGACAGATTACAAGCAGTAAGTAGGCAGATTGCAGGCAGATCGTATGTAGATTGTAGGATGGATTACAGACAGATTACAAGCAGTAAGTAGACAGATTGCATGCAGATCATTTGACGGATTGCAGGCAGATTGCAGGCAGATTACAGGCACATTGCAGGCAGATTGTATGCAGATTGTAGGATGGATTTCAGACAGATTACAAGCAGTAAGTAGGTAGATTGCAGGCAAATTGTATGCAGATTGTAGGATGGATTACAGACAGATTACAAGCAGTAAGTAGGCAGATTGTATGCAGACTGTATGCAGATCGTTTGACGGATTGCAGGCAGATTGCAGGCAGATTACAGGCATATTGCAGGCAGATTGCAGGCAGATTGCAGGCAGATTGCATGCAGATTGTAGACATATTACAAGCAGTAAGTAGGCAGATTGCAGGAAGATTGCAGGCAGATTGTATGCAGATTGCAGGATGGATTACAGACAGATTACAAGCAGTAAGTAGGCAGATTGTATGCAGATTGTAGGCAGATTGTAGGATGGATTACAGACAGATTACAAGCAGTAAGTAGGCAGATTGCAGGCAGATTGTAGGATGGATTACAGACAGATTACAAGCAGTAAGTAGGCAGATTGCAGGCAGATTGTAGGCAGATTACAAGCAGTAAGTAGGCAGATTGCAGGCAGATTGTATGCAGATTGCAGGCAGATTGTAGGATGGATTACAGACAGATTACAAGCAGTAAATTGGCAGATTGTATGCAGATTGTATGCAGATTATAAGCAGTAAGTAGGCAGATTGTATGCAGATTGTAGGCAGATTGTAGGATGGATTACAGACAGATTACAAGCAGTAAGTAGGCAGATTGTATGCAGATTGTATGTAGATTGTAGGCAGTTTGTAGGATGGATTACAGACAGATTACAAGCAGTAAGTATGCAGATTGTAGGATGGATTACAGACAGATTACAAGCAGTAAGTAGGCAGATTGTAGGCAGATCATTTGACAGAATACAGGCAGATTGCAGGCAGATTGCAGGCAGATTGTATGCAGATTGTATGCAGATTGTAGACAGATTACAAGCAGTAAGTAGGCAGATTGCAGGCAGATTGTATGAAGATTGTAGGCAGATTGTAGGATGGATTAAAGACAGATTACAAGCAGTAAGTAGGCAGATTGTATGCAGATTGTAGGATGGATTACAGACAGATTCCAAGCAGTAAGTAGGCAGATTGTATGCAGATTGTAGGGTGGATTACAGACAGATTACAAGCAGTAAATAGGCAGATAAAATGTAGATTGTAGACAGATTACAAGCAGTAAGTAGGCAGATTGCAGGCAGATTACAGGCACATTGCAGGCAGATTGTATGCAGATTGTAGGATGGATTTCAGACAGATTACAAGCAGTAAGTAGGTAGATTGCAGGCAAATTGTATGCAGATAGATTGTAGGATGGATTTCAGACAGATTACAAGCAGTAAGTAGGCAGATTGCAGGCAAATTGTATGCAGATTGTAGGATGGATTACAGACAGATTACAAGCAGTAAGTAGGCAGATTGCAGGCAAATTGTATGCAGATTGTAGGATGGATTACAGACAGATTACAAGCAGTAAGTAGGCAGATTGTATGCAGACTGTATGCAGATCGTTTGACGGATTGCAGGCAGATTGCAGGCAGATTACAGGCACATTGCAGGCAGATTGTATGCAGATTGTAGACAGATTACAAGCAGTAAGTAGGCAGATTGCAGGCAAATTGTATGCAGATAGATTGTAGGATGGATTTCAGACAGATTACAAGCAGTAAGTAGGCAGATTGCAGGCAAATTGTATGCAGATTGTAGGATGGATTACAGACAGATTACAAGCAGTAAGTAGGCAGATTGTATGCAGACTGTATGCAGATCGTTTGACGGATTGCAGGCATATTGCAGGCAGATTACAGGCATATTGCAGGCAGATTGTATGCAGATTGTAGACATATTACAAGCAGTAAGTAGGCAGATTGCAGGAAGATTGCAGGCAGATTGTATGCAGATTGTATGTAGATTGTAGGCAGTTTGTAGGATGGATTACAGACAGATTACAAGCAGTAAGTATGCAGATTGTAGGATGGATTACAGACAGATTACAAGCAGTAAGTAGGCAGATTGTATGCAGATTGTAGGATGGATTACAGACAGATTACAAGCAGTAAGTAGGCAGATTGTATGCAGATTGTAGGCAGATTGTAGGATGGATTACAGACAGATTACAAGCAGTAAGTAGGCAGATTGTAGGCAGATCATTTGACGGAATACAGGCAGATTGCAGGCTGATTGCAGGCAGATTGTATGCAGATTGTATGCAGATTGTAGACAGATTACAAGCAGTAAGTAGGCAGATTGCAGGCAGATTGTATGAAGATTGTAGGCAGATTGTAGGATGGATTAAAGACAGATTACAAGCAGTAAGTAGGCAGATTGTATGCAGATTGTAGGAGGGATTACAGACAGATTCCAAGCAGTAAGTAGGCAGATTGTATGCAGATTGTAGGGTGGATTACAGACAGATTACAAGCAGTAAATAGGCAGATAAAATGTAGATTGTAGACAGATTACAAGCAGTAAGTAGGCAGATTGCAGGCAGATCGTATGTAGATTGTAGGATGGATTACAGACAGATTACAAGCAGTAAGTAGGCAGATTGCATGCAGATCATTTGACGGATTGCAGGCAGATTGCAGGCAGATTACAGGCACATTGCAGGCAGATTGTATGCAGATTGTAGGATGGATTTCAGACAGATTACAAGCAGTAAGTAGGTAGATTGCAGGCAAATTGTATGCAGATTGTAGGATGGATTACAGACAGATTACAAGCAGTAAGTAGGCAGATTGTATGCAGACTGTATGCAGATCGTTTGACGGATTGCAGGCAGATTGCAGGCAGATTACAGGCATATTGCAGGCAGATTGCAGGCAGATTGCAGGCAGATTGCAGGCAGATTGCATGCAGATTGTAGACATATTACAAGCAGTAAGTAGGCAGATTGCAGGAAGATTGCAGGCAGATTGTATGCAGATTGCAGGATGGATTACAGACAGATTACAAGCAGTAAGTAGGCAGATTGTATGCAGATTGTAGGCAGATTGTAGGATGGATTACAGACAGATTACAAGCAGTAAGTAGGCAGATTGCAGGCAGATTGTAGGATGGATTACAGACAGATTACAAGCAGTAAGTAGGCAGATTGCAGGCAGATTGTAGGCAGATTACAAGCAGTAAGTAGGCAGATTGCAGGCAGATTGTATGCAGATTGCAGGCAGATTGTAGGATGGATTACAGACAGATTACAAGCAGTAAATTGGCAGATTGTATGCAGATTGTATGCAGATTATAAGCAGTAAGTAGGCAGATTGTATGCAGATTGTAGGCAGATTGTAGGATGGATTACAGACAGATTACAAGCAGTAAGTAGGCAGATTGTATGCAGATTGTATGTAGATTGTAGGCAGTTTGTAGGATGGATTACAGACAGATTACAAGCAGTAAGTATGCAGATTGTAGGATGGATTACAGACAGATTACAAGCAGTAAGTAGGCAGATTGTATGCAGATTGTAGGCAGATTGTAGGATGGATTACAGACAGATTACAAGCAGTAAGTAGGCAGATTGTAGGCAGATCATTTGACAGAATACAGGCAGATTGCAGGCAGATTGCAGGCAGATTGTATGCAGATTGTATGCAGATTGTAGACAGATTACAAGCAGTAAGTAGGCAGATTGCAGGCAGATTGTATGAAGATTGTAGGCAGATTGTAGGATGGATTAAAGACAGATTACAAGCAGTAAGTAGGCAGATTGTATGCAGATTGTAGGATGGATTACAGACAGATTCCAAGCAGTAAGTAGGCAGATTGTATGCAGATTGTAGGGTGGATTACAGACAGATTACAAGCAGTAAATAGGCAGATAAAATGTAGATTGTAGACAGATTACAAGCAGTAAGTAGGCAGATTGCAGGCAGATTACAGGCACATTGCAGGCAGATTGTATGCAGATTGTAGGATGGATTTCAGACAGATTACAAGCAGTAAGTAGGTAGATTGCAGGCAAATTGTATGCAGATAGATTGTAGGATGGATTTCAGACAGATTACAAGCAGTAAGTAGGCAGATTGCAGGCAAATTGTATGCAGATTGTAGGATGGATTACAGACAGATTACAAGCAGTAAGTAGGCAGATTGCAGGCAAATTGTATGCAGATTGTAGGATGGATTACAGACAGATTACAAGCAGTAAGTAGGCAGATTGTATGCAGACTGTATGCAGATCGTTTGACGGATTGCAGGCAGATTGCAGGCAGATTACAGGCACATTGCAGGCAGATTGTATGCAGATTGTAGACAGATTACAAGCAGTAAGTAGGCAGATTGCAGGCAAATTGTATGCAGATAGATTGTAGGATGGATTTCAGACAGATTACAAGCAGTAAGTAGGCAGATTGCAGGCAAATTGTATGCAGATTGTAGGATGGATTACAGACAGATTACAAGCAGTAAGTAGGCAGATTGTATGCAGACTGTATGCAGATCGTTTGACGGATTGCAGGCAGATTGCAGGCAGATTACAGGCATATTGCAGGCAGATTGTATGCAGATTGTAGACATATTACAAGCAGTAAGTAGGTAGATTGCAGGAAGATTGCAGGCAGATTGTATGCAGATTGCAGGATGGATTACAGACAGATTACAAGCAGTAAGTAGGCAGATTGTATGCAGATTGTAGGCAGATTGTAGGATGGATTACAGACAGATTACAAGCAGTAAGTAGGCAGATTGCAGGCAGATTGTAGGATGGATTACAGACAGATTACAAGCAGTAATTAGGCAGATTGTATGCAGATTGTAGGCAGATTGTAGGATGGATTACAGACAGATTACAAGCAGTAAGTAGGCAGATTGTATGCAGATTGTAGAAAGATTACAAGCAGTAAGTAGGCAGATTGTATGCAGATTGTAGGCACATTGTAGGATGGATTATAGACAGATTACAACCAGTAAGTAGGCAGATTGCAGGCAGATTGTATGCAGATCATTTGACGGAATACAGGCAGATTGCAGGCAGATTACAGGCACATTGCAGGCACATTGCAGGCAGATTGTAGGCAGATTGTAGACAGATTACAAGCAGTAAGTAGACAGATTGCAGGCAGATTGTAGGCAGATTGTAGGATGGATTACAGACAGATTACAAGCAGTAAGTAGGCAGATTGTAGGCAAATTGTATGCAGATAGATTGTAGGATGGATTACAGACAGATTACAAGCAGTAAGTAGGCAGATTGTAGGCAGATTGTAGGATGGATTACAGACAGATTCCAAGCAGTAAGTAGGCAGATTGTATGCAGATTGTAGGATGGATTACAGACAGATTACAAGCAGTAAATAGGCAGATTATATGTAGATTGTAGATAGATTACAAGCAGTAAGTAGGCAGATTGCAGGCAGATTGTATGCAGATTGTAGGATGGAATACAGACAGATTACAAGCAGTAAGTAGACAGATTGCAGGCAGATTGTATGCAGATTGTAGGCAGATTGTAGGATGGATTACAGACAGATTACAAGCAGTAAGTAGGCAGATTGCAGGCAAATTGTATGCAGATAGATTGTATGCAGATTGTAGGATGGATTACAGACAGATTACAAGCAGTAAGTAGGAAGATTGTATGCAGATTGTAGGATGGATTACAGACAGATTACTAGCAGTAAATAGGCTGATTGTATGCAGATTGTAAAATGGATTACAGACAGATTACAAGCAGTAAGTAGGCAGATTGTATGCAGATTGTAAACAGATTACAAGCAGTAAGTAGGCAGATTGCAGGCAGATTGTAGGCAGATTGTAGGATGAATTACTGACAGATTACAAGCAGTCAGTAGGTAGATTGCAGACAGATTGTATGCAGATTATAGGCAGATGGTAGGATGGATTACAGACAGATTACAAGCAGATTGTATGCAGATTGTAGGATGGATTACAGACAGATTACAAGCAGTAAGTAGGCAGATTGTATGCAGATTGTAGACAGATTACAAGCCGTAAGTAGGCAGATTGCAGGCAGATTGTATGCAGATTGTATGCCGATCGTTTGACGGATTACAGGCAGAGTGCAGGCAGATTACAGGCACATTGCAGGCAGATTGCAGGCAGATTGTATGCAGATTGTTGGATGGATTACAGACAGATTACAAGCAGTAAGTAGGCAGGTTGCAGGCAGATTATTGTCAGTATATAGGCAGTATATAGGAGGTGCTGAGGCAGTGCATCAACGGGGACTACATAGAGGGCTCGATGGAGGGGGTTATTTGCTGCGGGGAGTGGGTCGGGTGCTCTTACCTAGGCTTCTTTATGGAAAATGGCAGTGAGAAACATGTGGTGGCTGAATCCTCCCTTGCACGGCCTCTCAAATCACTCCACCTCCCTACTGCTCGTCGTGTCGTCCAACCAATGGGGTGGCTGGAATAGGCATTACAAGCAGTAGAGTTCCCCATCTCCCGCGAGTACGTCATCGACTGAATCACGTGACCGGCGTCTCGGGAGCGCGCACGTCGGGCTCCATCAAGCGCGGTGCACCATGGGAGAAAACCCCGGTGCACCTTGGAAGAAATTTTATAAGTTGCTGAAACGCTGGAACGGTGAGTAGAAACCATCGTTAAAAGCCATTTAAACTTGTGCATAGTAATGTTTGCTTTAGAAGGGGGACTGGGCAAAAAAAAAAATTCACTTCTGCCTCGGGACAACCCCTTTAAGTTTCTTCTGTTGCTTTTGGTGGCCTATAGAAAACCCCGATCAGGATTTTATTTTTTTCTCCCTGTTTTTCTACCCACGGAGATTCCACCTGTTCATCTCCTTTAGCTATATCTTCTCGTAGCCTCAGCATTAGGTACAATTCTAGGCTTTGGTTTTTTGACAATGAGTGTATATTATGCAGGCGAGGATCCGCTTTGCTAAAGACTGTGTATCACACAACTCCTCTAGCTGAGTGAAGGAAACATCAAGTGCTCCATTGCTGAAAAAGTTTTGGAACCACTGGTCTAGGCTTTATGTATAGTTGTTTGGTGATTGCTAATTCCTTAGCAACTATGATTGACCATTTGTGGATATATAGATACAGTCGACGGAAAATCGCTACATTTGTGTGCAAAAGCACTAAAGCTCAATCCTGAATGGAGACACTGACTAGAGAAAGCTCACTGTCACATCCATTCTTTCAATTATCGAAGGTACCAGGTCTCCGTGTGCCATACGGGTTTGCGCCAGAGCCTGTTGGGAAGGGTCACTATATATACCCACCCCCAAATAAGGTTACACTTGCAAAACCACATGCACATGTATGAAGCCGCCCTTTAAGTGAATCTGGAAAAATTGGAAAACTGTTGTAGGTGTGTTCAAATTGGCAGCTGGTGGGGCTAATGCAAGCAGGTGGGATCGAATATTTCTGCTTCCTAAACATAATAAACTGCTTCTATGTGCAGCATGATAATTTTTAAACTTTGTGCAAGGGCTCGGCGATAGATCAAAAATTACAATTTCGTTTTTTTTCAAACTTAAGGACAATTTTTGATTTTAATCTTGATTTTCATTTTTTTGCAAAAACAAGCTAAGAGAAAGCCAAGACACATTTTTTACATAAAGGAATTGCATGATTATCAGAACTGTCCTTAGCTGTCACCATCAATTAGAAGGTTGAATTAACACGGCTGTGTGCGGTCCATGTGAAGAATGTGAAGCTCTATGAGGCTTCGTAAGCTTGCTGAGGTGCGGCGGTCTCACAGAGAAGGCGCACAGCAAGCTGCTCCTGGAACTGCAGGAAGGCGAGCGTTCCCGGGGCTTCTTGTAGATTACAGATTACAGGTAGCGATCTGAATAATGCCGGGCTCACACGGCCGTATGTGGAATCAGCTTGCGGAGGTCTGCAGCGGATGCCGGTTGTGAGGCCAGCTGTGGCCCTGCGTACGGCCACGTAATATACTGCACATAACTGCATACTCACAGTACACAGTACTCATGCACAGTACACCTTTTTTTGTTTATATTTCCCAGGCCCTCACATAGGTACCTGCAGCCCGTACACAATGTAATTGCGAATGGGCTGCAGGTATATCCACGACCATAGAGCACAATGGGTTCTATGTTGCAAATATCCGTTCTGTTTTACATAGTACCGACCGGCTAATGTGAGCGGAATCGCGGAATCCACTGCATTTGATTCATCTGCGTATTGCCGCGGATCAAAGACATACAGAATCCGCAATTTCTATCTGGTCATGTGAGACCAGTCTAAGGTAGATAGCAAAGTTTTTATAGTGTGACCGGGGACCGCTCTACGAGGCCACCGGTCACTGCTCCAGGCTCTGGTCTGTCTTTGATAGTCGGAAGCACAGGAATTTTACATTTCCTAAGCCTCGCTGGCTCCTGCGCATGTAACCGTCATTCTGCCGGCAGGCGCATGCGCAGAAGTCGGGAGAGGTCCGTGAAGGATAATTGCGTCAGGGTTCAAATGCGGAGGACTCTGGTAAAGCGTTTCATCTCCCCTCACCATTCAGGAAAAATTAAACTTCAACTTTTTAAAACTTTTATGTGATCACCGCTATCCAATGTGATCAGGGATCACTTATCATGGCTCTCAGTCACTGCAGCAGGTTCTTGGCCACCTTTAGTAGCCAAGAGCAAGGAGACTTTAAATTACTGCAGCAATCCGCAGCTTTTGCACATCTGTCCGACAGTTTGACGACAGGCGCATGTGCAGAAGCTGCGGTAAGGTCCGTGGATAAATCGGGGAGCTTTAGGTACATAATTTCATATCCGCTCATGTCTATGATCATGATTTTTTTTACTTTACATGCTGGATATCTAATGGATAACAGTGATCATATGACCAGGGACTGCATACCACAGCCCCCAGTGTGACTGCGTCGTTACTGTAGAAAGAAGTCGGCTGTACCTGAAGACGGACGTCTCTCTGCAGCGCTGATAAAAGAACACATGACTGGCAATGAAGCCGGTCACATGTTCTTTCCTCCGGCGCTGCAGAGAGACCGTCTTGAGGTACAGCCATCTGGTACCCGCAGTAACACGGGCGCTGATGCGCCCGTGTGACTCAGCCCTAAGGGGTATTTTTTGTGGGATGAGTTGTACTTTGTTGATCGTTTTGATTACTTTCTATTTCGTTTTTTGTACGATGATAGGAAAATTAGCTATTTTGGCCATATTGGCCGTTCATATTTCATGACAGTTTGGAGCCCAGTGATGTATATGTTGTAGGCAATGTGTGAAATGAGTCATTATATAGAATGCCCAAAATGGGACGGCAAAGTATGAAATGATTAATATTTCACACATTTCCTCTTCATTCTATGCAGTGCCAAACAGCGAACCTGCAAAGTATAAAATACTCCCACTAGTAGTGGATTGCCCCCCAACCTCCGCATCCTAGCCTCGGCCATCCATCTTTTTTCCTGCACCAAAAGATATGATTCTAAAGGCCTCCCATTTCTCTTGATTATCTTTGAGATTTTTCGGCATCTTGATTGAAGCCCATCTGTGATAAATTATGTTATTATTTCATATTATTTTATAATTGTCCTTCTCACGATCTATGTTAAAAAATGAAAAAATCCTAATGTCCGGAAGTTTTCACACTGACCACTGAGCCTAATAATAGTCTGACACTTCCAATTCCAGAGAAAACTTTTCAGTAGTCATCTCATTATCATCACAGGCAGGATTACAATTAAAGGTGACACTTGTATAGAGATAACACAGACATTTTCCACCGGAAGTGACGGACCGCAGCGATAACTGGTTTACATCCGGCCTGGTACCACTATGATTTGTGTGCCCTCTGAGTACTGACTCTAACTATCCGAGTGCCTCACGTTGCCCCCGGGCCTTTATGTGGTGCCGGTGGCATTATGCGGACGGGCGCACATTTCTGTCTCGTCACTTCCGGTCTCTACCGGACGTGACGTATCGCGGCATGGTATGCCGGAACTATAGGCTACCATGCTTGTTCCGCAAACTAACGGGTCCCCCATGCATCTACTTACAATTTTACCCGGATGCTTTAGTACTCTCCAGCGCTGACACCTTGTGGACTTATTTGGTCACCGGATGCGACATAGCGTTCCTGAACCACACTGGCTATTCCAGATTAAGGTAATTACAACTTCAATAGATTACAATTTGCCACACCTGATGCGGTGGGAACCTCCTTCTTTTTGTCCAATCCTGTGCTGACACTTTGGTGGGGGATGTGTCTTTTGAGTCTTTTGTGATTGGTGGGGGTTCATTTATATGCTTGTCTCTGTCTCTATGTGAACATGCTTGACAAAGTCCTCTGCGTAGGACGAAACGTTGCAAGTTTTGTTTTTGCTTATGGAGTCCTTTGCTAAATAAAGATGGAAATTGGAATTGCATCCCCTGAAGAATCCAGGATGTTCTTTTGAAATAGCTTCAATTGATGCTGCTTTCCTCAAATACTCTCTCTGTGCCTGACTGGGACCCTTGAAGTCCGGATCCCACGGTGAGCGTGCATCTACCAGCTTGACGCTGTCTTCTATCATTTTTCTCCCTATTTATAAGCCTCTGTGGCTGAAGGTGTGCTGTTGAGATCCTTTGTTTTTCTATATTTTTTACATTGTATTCATATTCACTGCGTTTTCTACATGTGCAAAAAAGAATAAGAAGATCCAATTGATGTCTTTTTTTTACCCACTGTCTCCTGCCAACATGAAGTGAATACGCACGCAACGGCGTATTTGCTGGTCTTTTACTCAATCCCATAGAATATAATGGGTGATTTCAATCCCTGATACGGACCAAAATAGGACATGCAGCAATTTGTTTTTTTATGCACGTACAATATATGTGGAATTCACAGACGTGACTACCACTAAAAACGTATATTATTAAATATATTAAAAGACATAAACTGGGCACTACAAAGACAACACACAGCAACCAGGTACCTCCAGACACAGATTCGTTATAGGAGGATGAGGACCTGGAGTTATTTGATACTTGATAAGCGATAAAAAAAATGTTTTATGATAACAACCAAAAACACTCTACCCAAGATGGATTCAAAAAAGCAAAGGATAATTCAATATAGGAGCCAAAAGAGCTGGTTTATTCTATGTGTAAACAAGGCAGGGTTACCATTTGGACTTTCACTTGTGATGGAACACTATCACTATCAGTGATCAGGACTCAGGCTCCAACAATTGAGCGTCCTGAATTGTTATGGGTGTCGACAAGACAGGATCACCATCTAGGTATTCACTTATGATGATCAGTACTTGAGTAAGCCAGTACAAATACTCAGATCAGTACTAGAGTTGGTCAGTACTTATACTCTACGCGTTTCACCATTAATTTGTTGGATCATCAGGAGATACAGTACTTGAGTCATAGGTTCAGAGGTAGAGGGAATGAGAAATCCCCGAGAGAACATCAAACTGATATATAAAAAGCTGTATCTAATATGAATACAGCAAAACTTGTGTAGTGATCAGAATAAATATCCTTATTATAGGAGAGTTCTATACTCTCAATTAGGGCATTAAGGTAACTCTTAGGGTTGGGGGCCTGCCAAAAGGTACCTCTAAGCAAGGAAGCTTGTCTTGTGTGCTAGCGGTTAATAGCTGGATGATATATGTAGGTACATAACGAGAGGTGTTTATTTCAAAGTATGCCCGTCAATACACGCACAGAGGTAGAGTAGAGCGTCCCCGAAAATATGGGGGGGGGGGGGCACTGCTCTCAAATATCTGAGCGCTAGAGAGATGGTATAATGCTTGTCATGCACAAGTAGGATACTCAAAGTAGTTAGCGTATCGAGTTAGAATTTAGGTCATCAATATGGGGATAAGGCATAAAATTATGTCCTGATCTCCTGACCCAATTAATTGCACTTAAGCAAACAAGAATAGCTAAAGTGCTAGATTCCAACCCAAAGTGCTCGCATTAGAGGTCATTGGTGTGGAGGTATGACATTAATATAAGTCAAACTCTCCTGACCTAATTGTAGAAGCACTTTTAGATGTCCAAATTGCTCGCATAGAGGTCATTAGTATGGAGGTATGACATTAGTATGAGTCAAACTCTCCTGACCTAGTTGTAGAAGCACTTTTAGACGCTGTGCATGCTCTCAGGATAGACAAGCCATAAAGCTAGTTTCCTAGTAGTTAGATTTCAGGCAAGCAACCTCAGCAAACCCCCCAGATATAGGGCTCAAGAGAGAGCAAAGAAAAAGGAATGACCCATCGCCTTGATGGTAGGCTAGGGAATGAAAAATGCCCCATTTGGAGCTGCTTATATATCCATAGACACGCCTCCAAGGGGGCCGGCTTAATCGATACAGCCTATCGTGGCATGTCAGTCCATAAACAGAGGCTATCTGCGGCTAAGAAGCAAAGAAAATCCGGTGTAGCAGTCCCAATCCAGGAATCTGTACCTGAACAGCCCAGGGATAGATTCTGATCCTGGGGTGCAGGCCTTTAGCTTCTGGATCCATCCACCGATTGCCTATGCGGAAGGACAATGTAGCTGTGGGTATCCGGGACGCAAGCCGTTACCTAGGTAACGGAATACGGAACAGACGTCAACACGTAGCTGACGTCACTGCGCACGTAGCTCGCACGTACAGCTTCTTCTGTGGGGATAGACCCACTACTTGATGTCGTTGCCTGTACTGCGGCGTCCTGAAGGATACGCCCGCACATGCATAAACAAGAAAGGGGAGTGTCAAGGACCGAAGACTTACCTCGGGGCGGGTAGGAGGGACTAGACGGATGCCGGGCCGAACGGACAATCCCGTCGTAACGGAGGGAGTGGTGCCAGATAAATGAGGTCACACAGGAGGCGTGACTGATAGTCAACTAAGCACAATTCTAGAGTAAAAAACTCCTAATTAAAACAACATAAAGGACTGATGTCTCCCTTTTGAGCTTGTTATGTGTGTAAGTATCTATATTACAGCCGCTGATGTTTCACAACGATATAAATAATGATGGTAGAATTAACATTGCGGCTTTAAATAAAAGTGTAGTGACCAAAAGACGTTTGGAGAAGGTCTTTAGAATAAGAGAAAAAAAAATATGTGGGGTTTACAATGGGGTTTATATTGTTAGTATTACATCTGTAAGATTGCAATAGATAGAAAATATGCCCATGTGAATGTGCCTTTAATCATGTTACAAGGCCTGTTGAATGGTCAAACGTTGACTTATAAGGATAGGTGATGCTGTGGAGGTACTTTTCCATTTCCTATTTGCATACCTTTTTCCCAGGGTGCATGGTATGGTCCATATAAGACTCCCTACTCCAACTTGTTGCTCTCCTCAAGGAGAACTGTATTCCCCAGACTCAAGAAGGAAGAAAATGGTCTCATCAGACTGAGAGTATTCCACAATACGGTAGGCAGGATCATTGTGGCCTTGTGTGACTTGTCAGTGTGTCAGTGCATCAGGCTGGGAGTAATTCACAATTCTGTAGGCAGGATCATTGTGGCCTCGTGGGAGCTGATGTGCCGTGTCAGTGTCTCAGTCTCTGGACTTAGCTCCGCCCACCCCACCTCCTCTCATTGCAAATAATGCAGAGAGGCGGAGAGGGGGTGGGAGCTCAGACCACTGCTCCCGGCCCTTCCAGCCTCCTCCCCCTGCAGCCGGGCGTGAATACCCAGCCGATATACAGTCGTCTGAATAAGCCCTGAAACATATGTCCTCCACAGTAAAGGTCCTTTGTCGAGGGCAGATTTGTTGTCCAAATGAGCGCTGATTATCGCTATACTGTAACATGTCGAATGGTGCTTGTTTAAAGAGCCCTTTACATGAACAGATGCAAACTGTACAGGCACAAAACATCCTTAGGGCTTATTCAGACGACCGTATTTCGGCCATGTTTTCACGCCGGCCAATATACGGCGTCTCTCTCTGCAGGGGGAGAAGGCTGGAAGAGCTGGGAGCAGTGCGCTGAGCTCTCGCCTCCTCTCCACCCACCTGCACTATTTTCAATGAGGAGAGGTGGGACGGAGGCGGAGCAAATTCCTGAAACTTAGCCCCGCCCCCGTCTTGCCTCCTCTCATTGCAAATAGTGCAGAGGGGTGGAGAGAAGGCAGAGAGGGTTCAAGAGCTCAGAGCACTGCTCCCGGCTCTTCCAGCCTCCTCTCCCTGTAGAGAGAGAGAGACGCCGTATATCGGGCAGCGTGAATACCCGGCCGATATATGGTCGTCTGAATGCACACTTAGGGTGACTACCCACTACAGTTCTTTTTCACTGTGAAATTCACAGCCTTTTTTTTTTGCTGCAGGGGTCTATGGGACTTGTAATGTTAAAATCGCGATCGTGCAAAATCGCAATTTACCACGAAATTGCGATTTTAACATTACAATTCCCATAGACCCCTGCAGAAAAAAAATGCTGCGAATTTCGTAGTGAAAAAAAACTTTAGTGGTTAGTCCCCCTACGTATGTGCCTGTGTATGAGGGGTGATGATGAGCGATACAGCTATAGGGTGATCGAGCTCTGGGCTTACAGCTAACTCCAATCAATGTGCAGCCTTGGGGCTCATTCATATGGGTGTATGAAATTTCAGTACTTGAAATATGCAGTTTTGTTACTGCATTTATATGGGCGGATACCAGCAAGCGTTCGCGTACAGAACGTATTTTAATATGCACGAGGCTGGGAGAGGGCAAGCAACAGGCTGATACGTCACCGCTACTTCACCCGCTTGCATGTAACACCTTCCTGTGGAATAGAATGGCAAGTAAATGCCAAATTAGTGCCAGCTGTCTTCTTTCCCCAGCGTTATATGCAGAGTAACTTCCTCACCCTCCCCTCCCTTTTTTCAGCTGCCATACAGTCTATGGTAGCTTCCTGCATAACACGGACAAAGATGGAGCAAGACCTGTCTTGTCACGGATGAAAATTTTGCGCGGAGAAAACCCATTTGTCTGAACGAACTCAAAGGCATTGCTTTGTTGTGTTATAAATGAATGCAGGAATAAGGGCTCATTCACACTAGTGCTTTCAGTCCTGTTTTTTGCTATTTTGTCGTGCGAACAGCAAAATGGAAAGAAAAGGCTTCCGTTTTCAAGTCCACAGAAATGTATTGGAGGGGAAGGATTTCATTTTCAATCCATCTCCGTTCCGGTTTTTATACTGGATCACAAGCGCAGACTGCTACACTTTTGTTTCCATTTTCTGAAACGGAATACAGATGGGTCCTTTTTTTTATTGCATTGTACTCAATGGGAGGCGGATGGAACTTGATGACAACCTGTTTTCCATTTCCCACTTTGGCTTTTTTCTTGTGGTGGTGGCTCAGTGGTTAGCACTGTTGGCGTGCAGTGCTGGGGTCCTAGGTTTAAATCTCATCAAAGACATCAACTTTTAAAAACTCCATACAGCCATCACCCTTGGTCAGATTTGAACCTACAACAGCAGCAGTGCTAACTACTGAGCCACCATGCCTCTGCTTTAAGTACCAGTGTTAGCACAACATAGCGCTATATGTATATTCTTGTTGTTCCAAATTAAGAGGCAGACAAAGGAAGGGGCTACTTCTAGCACCTATCACATCCTTGCAATGTGATTGCGGGGTCCCAATCAGTTGCTATGGCACCCAGAAGCTTGGATATACCCTTCGGGTATGCTGGCCATGGTGGCCGATGAGGCACAGCCTCTGGCTGACCTCATAGGCTTTCTAATGTACTACTATACTGAAGTCCAGGAATTACATACACTGACACCAACATGCGTGTGAAATGTTGTGCTCCTGGGACCTGTAGTTCTATGGGTTTACAGCAGCACACTGCCACAGGTGTGGGATGATTGAGCTGGCTTGGTGTAGAGTTCTCCAGCCAACCAATCCCCGTCGGTCTGCTGCAAATAGATAACAGCCCCTCTTGCTGAAGGGTTCTGGTCATTTATCCATTTGTCATTTATCTCATTGCCTCTAAGAGCGCTGGTGCTTGGAGTCATTTATGTTCTGCTTCGGTGTAAGCTGCATGCATGAGGTTCTGGGTGGGATTCCCTTGTCTGTTTGTTAGTGTGAACAGTGATGTGTTCAGACATTAAGTGTGAACTGTCCCGTTGTTTTTCCCTTGTCTAATGTTCCTGCCTGTTTCCATCTTGGGCTAGCCAACCCCTTAGGTTACAGTGTTGGGGCATCCCTATTAGGATGATCATTGATCACCCCACTTGTAGGCGGGGTTCCCTTTTTGGGGTTTTAGTTGTCTTGTTAGAGTAGGGACTCGAAAGATACTAACTTATTAGATATTTATAAGTGATGATCGTTCCTATGTAAGAGAACAGGAATGATCATCACTGGGATGACAGTTGTCCTGTGTAAAAGGGCCCTAACTCCAGTAACCGAGGCCTTTTACAGGTCTTTCTAAAAACTCTAATGCAGAGAAAAATTTTTTTGCCAACATCAATTCCCTGGTTGCCTTAGGGCTCATGCACATGACCAGGTTACAGCATGTAGGAAGGATGTTTCCATATATACCATACCTGATGGATGTGCACAGTAGTATACAGGGGCTATAAACCTTTGTACTAAGGAAACTAAAGGCCCTTTTACGCACAACGATTATCACTTAAAATTTGTCCCAACGGCCAAAAATGAGCAATGACCATTACATGTAACCGCGGGTATCGTGCACTTTTCGTTTGAACAATGGATTTTAGTTCACTTAAAATCCATTGTTTAGCCACTGAAAGACTGTACAAATACATTCCGTTTGAATGTATTTCGCTCATCTTGCAATAGATGAGCATTTTTACACTACCCTTGAGGAGAGCAATGGAATGTGTTGGCAGCCTCAAGGAGAACAATGGAATGTGTGCAGCTGTTTACACAGCTAGGCATATGTTTAAAACACACACTGGGCTCGGCAAACAACTCCGGGGGTCCTTTTACATGCAAAACAAGATAATAATGAGTTAATGGGCATTAATTAACCTCATCCTCCAAAGCACTCCAGCATAGGGTTTGAGTAAATCAGGCCACTACACTATATGTTAGGTCCTCTGGCTGAAAGCTGCTCCTGTCTATGACCCTAGCCTTAGGCAGAAAGGTTCTATGCAGTGAGCCCGAAAATTGCTATGGCTTCAGAAATTACAGATAGATCTTCTATCCTTAACCGTCTGGGTCCAGTGTATTACATCTGAGGAACTAGACGATTGAGCAATCTCCTACGTCTATACTTTTGCGATATTGGATCCTTTGCAGCTAAGCTCTCAGATTTGATCTGATAAGTTAGTTGAGACCCTTTGGGTCTCTGACGGTAAGGCTGTCTGTCCATGGGCAGGTTTGAATTGCATTCCCCGCGGTGATAATCCAGCCACGGGGAACGCAGTGAAAGCTCTCTGCAGCGGGTTACCGCAACGCCCAAGGACAGGCAGACTAATAAGTTCTCAATATTGTCTCTGGAATTTCTGTGAAGGAAGGTTAAAGGCAGGGGCGTAACTACATGGGCCCCCACTCATCACTATGGTTCTTGCAAATACAATCCCTAGTGGCATTGGAAGAACATTATGTAAGACATTCAATGGAAATAAAGACACAGACACAAAGATTTATGGAGAAAGAACATTTTATTTCTAGTTATAGGAGATAATACATTTTATTATGGGGAATTTGGAGGCTGAGTTGATCCAGAGGAAGGCGAAAACCCTTTAAGGAAAAAGCCAATTATCCTTGTATAAAGGGAAAAAATTCCTTCCTGACCTCAAATATGGCGATCGGAACAAATCCCAGGATCGAAGCCGACATCTGATCTATCTGACTTTTTAAAATGTGTTATTGTTTTCATAAATCTATTGTTTTCATAAATCTATTACTATCTGTTAGTGTGAAATATAAAGTGTATTGAACTAAACCTATTTATAGACTGTGTTGATCCAGAGGAAGGCGAAAACCCCCTTTAGGAAAGAGCCAATCATCCTGTTTCAAGGGGGGAAAATTCCTTCCTGATCCCAAATATGGCAACCAGAATAAATCTCAGAATCAAACGCCAGCAGCTCACCTCCCTAATGTATGTGATGTCAGCTAAAGTTTGTGTTTCATTTTTATGTTTGTATTATATTATTTATGTGGCTGTTTCCTTATAAATAAAACCTAACCCTATTTAAGGCTGTGAGTTGATCCAGAGGAAGGCAAAAACCACCTTGAGGTATGAGCCAATTGTCCTCAAGTTGGAAAAATTCCTTCCTGATCCCAAATATGGCGATCAGAGCAAGTCCCAAGATCAAAGCCGACAACTACACCTATCTGTGTGTGCGTACTCGTGTCTATGTATGTGTTTGTATTTATACTTGTGTTTAATCTGGTGTGGTGTAGGCTACTTACCCGGCCTGTGCCGAGGTCTTACTAGTAACCAGGAGTTCAGGGATAATAGTCACTCGGGCTATTTTTCCTGAACTCGCCAGCTACAAATCAAGCACAGGCCGCTCCTGGTGGTGTAGAAGGTCTTCAGGAGAGGATGATGTTCAAGTCAGCCGGAGGAGGTCAAGGTAGCTGATGTTAGCATGCAGGATACAGATGGTGGAGAGAGGATGTTGTTGGTAAGCGGAGCTCTTCTACAGCAGCAGAGTCGCAGGTTCAGGAGACAGTTGACGTGGGCTTAGTCTATAAGAAATAAGAGAGAAAATTGTTAGTTTTACCAGTTGTGGATACAAACAAGTGAACTACTGTAATATGACGATTTGTATCAGGAGCTGATTTATATTTGATATACAAAAAAAGTTATTTTCTGCAACTGTGACTCTACTATGAGTTATTAGCAGTTTTGTGATTGTGGAAGCCATAATGGAGGCCATATTGCTTGCCAACCAGATATATCAAAATCTCAGAAGGGAATGACTCAAAGGGGGAAAATTACAGGGCATTTTATGCCAGATTCTGGCATAAAAGGTCAAATCATTTGGCAGAAGCCCGGCTGTTCTGTTGCAGTGTATTAATGGTAGGTGTCCTTTGTGTATAGGAATGTATTGTTGTACAGATAGGTATGTGTAGGTGTACAGATATAACTTACCAGATGGTTGTGGCTTCCTTCACAATCGGATGCTTCTCATCATCCTAGGAAGAAGCAGAAACATAATTATTGGAAAAGAAATAAAAATGTAGCTGAGGAGGGAAAGGACTGCGGACCAGGCATGGTGACACGAAGCAGGGTTATTATATGACCACCTGTGCTGTCTGACACAAGAGGAACAATAATGATGAACACAGAGGTCAAAATGAAGAACATTATCCCTAGAGGAGGAAGATCTTACCGGGTCCAACTTGGTGAAGTGTACGAGAATCCGTCTATCGGGTGAATGGGTGTCTTATCCTCCAGCCACAGCAGGTCCCGATTCTCCAAAACTTCCCTGAATGGTTTGAATGGTGGCCGTGCTCTTTTAAGTTCCAACACCTCCCAATCTATGGTGTCGAAGAACTGGTGACCTCGGATGTTCCTGTAGACACCCAGCCTCTGCTCAGGCTTCTTACGTAGCAGTCTCTCCAGAAGATGCTTCACATCAGCATCAAGCCAAGGTGGGAATTTTGGCTCCTTTCTGGTGATGGCTTTGATGACCTTTCTCCTGATGGAGCCGTAATAGAAAGGGGACTGTCCTGCCGCCATCCAGGATACGACAATTCCCAGGCTCCACCAGTCGACTGCTGTGTCGTAGTCTTCTTCAAGAAGCACTTCTGGGGCCATGAATTGAAGTGTGCCCGTCACTCCACTGATCTTGTTAGACGAGGTGACACCGTCTTGGGCCAGCCCCAGGTCAATCAGGCGGATGTGTCCAGATCTGTCCAGCATGATGTTGTCTGGCTTTATGTCACTGCAATGAAAAAAAGAGACATGTTAATCTGTTCATTGATACAGAGGTCTTAGGTATGTACCACAGAAAAAAGTCCTAATTGAGGATTCTGGGAAAGTCTGGAACCCATTGCAAGGAAAAAGAGAAATGTGGAAAAGTTCTGCTTACCGATGGACGATGCTGCGTTGATGCAGGAACTGGAGGCCGCATGCTATCTCCGCTGTGTAGAATCTGAGAGAAGAGTGTAGTATCAATGACATGAAATCAGTCCGCTGACATCATGTCACCATCAAAGTGTCCGTCACCACCAGAAGAGAAGAGGCAGCCTGTATGCCCTCCACTCTTCTATATTTGTCATGTCACCCTCAGTCCCCCCAACCCCTGGTTAGTCATTTACTCACCTCACATGGTTGATGTCCAAGCTGCCGCACATTTTGATCAGCGCTCCTAGGCTTCCTCCAAGCAGATACTCTGTGATAAAGTAGACTCGGTCTGCAGACTGCTGTGCGGCATACAGGTGACAGATGAAAGGGCAGTCTTGGGCCTTCAGTAGTATCCGCTGCTCTCTCATTAAGATGTGTGGTTCGCTCCTTGTTTTGTTGACAACCTTGATGGCCATGAAAGTGTTTCTTTCGGGGAATGATGCCAGGACCACCTCAAGAAAACAAATAGGAAATAATCACTGACAGCGACCAGAGGGGAAAATCATATACATTTATTGCATGAGGGATTTATCAATAGGCCGCTTTCAAATTGTGCAAGATTTGTGTGTTTTTAAAGAAAAAATGGGTAAATCGCACATTAGCGAGCATGATATTGGGCCACGTTTCACATTCCGATATCGCGCTTGGTTCTATGTAGGTAGCCTAAGGCTAGTTCCACACATAGCAGCATCTACATGAAAAGAGATGAAAATCATGCTGAAACAACATAAGTTGACATGAAGCAGAGTTACAATCCGCACCATAAATCAATTTACACAATAGAGTTTTTTCCGTGAGCATAAGGCCTCCTGCAGCGGGCCGACTTACATTGCGAAATCCAGAGCGGGATTCCACCTACGGATTTCACAGCAAATCCAGCCCATAGCATGTTATGGCAAAACGCGATTTCCTGCCCATGAGAGGAAATTAATTGCGATTTTCGCAGGAAAGAAATCACAGCTTTCTGCGATTTGCTGCAGGCTACGCACGGCTGGCTTCCATTGAAGTTAATGAAAAAAGTCATCCATCATGCCAGCCATTCCGCAATCATCATTGCGGAATGGCCACAGGAGCCGTGTCATCGCCATAGCGACAGTGTGGCATCCTCTCAACTGCGCATGCTCCGGGCGGTACATTCGCAGCAGAGAAGGCCGCGTCATTGCCCTAGCGATGGCGCAGTGTTCCATGTACTGCGGATGTGCCACCGGGGACATTGGCAGCGAAAGAGAAGATGCCAGATCGGTAACCTAGGGTCACCATATGAGCTACGGATATATGGGTCATTGCTAAACGACGGCATGTGAAATACAAACAAGTCCTGCAAGGCTTTATTATCATAGCTGCTATAGTACAAGACGCCTACAGGGATATAAAAAGTGTAAAAAAGAAAATATAAAAATATTGTGAAAAACTAACAAATCATGTAAAACAAAAAAAACCTCTTTTTTGTGTTCTTTACCTTATTTGTATAAATTTAAAAAAACATAAAACCCCACATATTTGGTATCATCATATCTGTAACAACCCGTACAATTAATTTGAACACATTATTTATCCTGCACAGCAAAAAACAATAAAAAAAACTACAAAACAGAGGCATAATGCTTATTTTCAACATTTTGCCTCCCAAAAATCACAAAAAAAGTGATCAAAAAAGCCGTATGTACCCCAAAATGGTACCAATAAAGACTACAGCTTGTCACACGAAAAACCCTCACAGAGCTCCGTCCACAGAAAAATAAAAAAGTTATAGGACTTTCAATGCAGCGATGTGGGAAAAAAATTTCCAAAAAAGAGTTTTTACTGTGGAAAAGTAGAAAAACCCAAAACAATCATAAGAATTTTGGTATAATTGTAATCGTACCGACCTGCAGAGAAAATGTATCATGTTATTTATGCTGCATGATTAGCGCTGTAAAAAACACATAAAACGAGCAATGACAGAATTGATGGGTTTTCTCTCCCTGCTATCAAAAAACATTTCTAAAGTTGTACAATATAGTATATTTACCCAAAAATGGCACCAATGAAAACTACAGTTCGCTTTGCAAAAAACAACCCCTCAAGCGGCCATGTCGACAGAACAATAAAAAGTTATGGCTTTTGAAAAGTGGAGATAAAAGTCCCCCCAAATCATTGCGTTCTTATGCCCAAAATTGGCCGTATCCTTAAGGGGTTAAAGCAGCGATTATGGGTGACCGTCGTTCACACATCAGAGTCTTTCATCAGTATTTTGTGAGGCAAAAATGGAAAGTCCAAAGGAAGTAGAATGGGAAGATTTACATTTTGGCTTAAAAATACTAATGTAAAATCCCCCCGTGTGAAGGAGCCCTCACTGCGCCCCAACCCGAAAATACAAAGTTCTGGAACTTACCTTGCTGAAGCTTCCTCTGCCCAAGATCTGTAGGGCGGTGAAGCGACTGATATCAAAGCTGTGGTGTGGTGGTACGAGGTCCTGGCTGGTGCCCGGTCTTGGCCCCTCATCCTTAGGCTCATCCTCTCCGCTCCTCCTCTTCTTTATTTCCGTGAGTCCACTCACGCTGTCATCTTCTCTCTTTCTCTTTTCTCCAACTCCTCCGTGTCCATTGGACGCCATTATTCACAGTCTTGTACTCTTCAATCCAACCACTGCCGTCGTCAGTTGAAAGGAAATGGCAGTTGGCCGAGTGAAGGTCAAAGGTCAGGGAAGCTGCCAGTACTTTGCTTGCCAGTACCCTGCTCTGCCATATACACAGTGATGTGGGCACCATGAGTGATGGTCTAGTGCCCAATGAAACAGGGAAATTCATAGCTGGTTCTTCTAGTGCCACATTATTAATAGATGGGGTAGGGATGGCACTTCATTTCAGGGTTGGCAGCGGTGCCCATAGTTCATCAGAACTTCTGGAGTTTTAGAAAACTTGTAGTTGTGTGGAAATTTAAATGAACAGGGTGGAGAAATAACCCATAAATTGTACTACTGAGAGGGATAATAATGCCTGTGAGGGTCATTTTCTGCTCTATTCAATAAGTGTTCATCATCCAGATACATGATGTGTATTTCCATAGGTTACAATGGGCAGCGCCCTCGCCAGCGCAGATCTGGGTGTAGCGAGTGGAGATGCTTCTATGGAGGTCACAGAGGAATTCATCCACAATGGGGGTTTATAGTGAGGTATGAAATGTTAGAAAGGGGTCATATAGAAATGTTAGGAGGGTCTTATAAACAAGCAGTGGTGGTGAGAATTACTGTTGGGGGCTGTAAATTGGCGCAGTAATGTGCATACGGCATTATAAGACTTTATTTAGATTGAGCCAATAAAGACTACTATATTAGACAAGTTTGTGAGTCCAATCTGAAGTCTGGGAGAAGGAGAGGTTGTGTACAAGATATCGCCAGGTTTTGGGCCTCGAAAGAAGAGCGTGTAGCGTAATACGCTCACTTCTGCACAGTGAATGAGTGTATTTAACACTTGCGCCTGTTCAGAAATGGAGCGTATTTGCGCAGGCACCACTCATTCACACAAGCCGGGGGGAATCACCGCACCTGATATAAAAGGATACATTGCCTAACATGGTGGCTGTGATTGCAGGTATGCGCTGCACTAAGTGCATTTCCGTGCGGGCAGATATGCGTGCTTCCACACCTCCCATAGACCTCTGTGGGGCTTTTTGGTTCGCAAACATGCACAAGATAAGGCAGGTCCTATTATTTTGCACTCACAGAAAAACGAGCAAAAAAAGAAAAGAAAGGGGGTAAAAAGCCCATTGAAATCAATGGGTTCCATTCTCCACGTATCACACTCATCTGTTTAAGCCCTTATATAAGGAGACCATACATCTTCATTTAGGTCAGACAGTCCCGCTTTGTGACCTTTTGTCCAGCTTTCCCAGGGTCGGGACATGGGGTCACCATTTCAAGACGTGGGATCCCCATTAAAGTGATTAGCAGCCAGGGTGCTGCAGCTACACAGCTGGTATCACTGACTGGCACCGCTGCCAGATACAAACACTGATGGCAGTGTGTGCATCTGGGATCCTCTTCCGCTACTCCCCTAACTTCCAGGGAGTGCTAACACTGGAAGCCTTGGGAGCAGATAAGGGGGAGTGCCGCATAGTGAAAAATCAGCTGCAAGTACGAGGCTAATTTCTAGATTTTGACTGCCTTTTGCATGAAGAAATGCTGCAGAATTTGCTCCCCATCTTTTTTTAAATGGCTTTGTACTTTTTACAACAAAGGAGGTAAAAAAAAAAAAGAAAAAAATCATACGTTGTGATAAGCCACGCCCCTGATCACACCCCTTTGACCCTGAGAAAATCTGGTCACCCTACATGCCTACTGTGAAGCTTCTTAAGCCCCAATGCAAAATCTGTGACAAGGCTCCCAGCTATGTCATTTATGACAGTGGTCTCATGTGGCATAATGGGATCATTTGGTTCCCCTCATGTCTCCAAGTCCAAGTGCAAACTCTGTACCCCCTGTAGCTTGGATATGAAGATTCACATTTGCAATATCCAAGGGGTTGGACAAAAATATGGAAACACTGTACACAGTGCATACCTTAAATTACATGGAATTATAAAATGATGGTTCCATTCTTAGATCTGATGTTGAAAGGTAATAATGAAACAGGGAGAATTGAAATGGAATTATATAGAAAACCAACGTCTGGTAACACGATTCTACATGCCACTAGTGGGCATCCTAAGAACACAGTAAGGGCTTATTCAGACTACGGTATATCGGCCAGGTTTTCATGCCCGGCCGATATACGGTGTCCCTCTCTGCAGGGGAAGGAGGCTAGAAGAGCCGGGAGCAGTGCACTGAGCTCACGCCCCTTCTCTGCCTCTTGACGCTATTTGCAATGGGAGGGGGCAGGACGCAGGCAGAGCTGAGACCTGGAACTTAGCTCCGCCCCCACCCCTGAAGTCGCCCTTAAAGTGATACCCACAAGGGAATTTATAAGGGCAAAAAGACTTTGTAGTGACCCAGTAAGTTATGACGCAGAAAAAAAAAAGAAATATACCGTAGGTTGCAAGACCGAGGATACAAATAATCTATCTTTAACAGAACTGGTAAAAAAGTAGATATGATGGAAAGGGAAAAACTACTGGAGAATAAGAAAGGAATTCTGTCTTGGAAAAAGAGAAAGGGCTCAGTGTTCCCAACAGCCTACATACAACCGTGATTTTATAACATCAAAAAAGCTTTTTTTATATAGGTTCTTGCTAATCTTAAAACAAGATGAGATTATAAATGATAATCAATGTTTGTGGCGAAGAGAAATCAAAATGTAGGTAACATTCTATCACCCAGTTTATATGTATCAAATATAGAAAACATCTCACTGGTTGACATTTAAGGGTTTGTTTAGATGTGGGGACTCTTGTTGCAGTGTATGGCATTTGGGTTTGAGAAAGGAGAGATTTCCCAATAGTGAAGGGATAAAGAGTCTAAAATTAATAGCTTCATAAACTGTAGTTGTGAAAATATAGTATTTGTCATTACATGTACTACGTGTGGGATATACTATGTGGGATGCATTACGAGAAAGATCAGGACATGCATTGCAAAACATGGGAGACAGATGAAAAATTCCAACCCGAGTGGCTCAGGAGCGGCCGGACATTTCTTGGAGGTACACTCAGGTAACATGGAGAGTTTGGCATTTTTTTTGGCATTGAAAAGGTTAATAGTCCCAGAAAGTGCAGAATAAGTAAAGAGATGGTCCCTAATAGAGAAGCCTATTGGATTCTAACACTGAGCACCAGATTCCCAGCAGGAATGAATACAAAGACAGATTTCATATATATTTTTTAAATTCGTCCAATTTTTACATGAAATTAAATATTCTTTGAAAGACCCATGAAATTCATTGCAGCTAGAGCTGGTCATGTGATGAAATAGACTGGAATGAATTGAATATGATAAAAAGAACGAATAAATGATACATAAAATATATAGAGATAAACAATATGGAAAAACAAAATCCGGTATTTAAATTTAATAATAATAATAATTAAATAATTCAAAAACCAAGTTTTTCTATGACAACATAGTAGGAGACTTGAGACCGGGTAAAAAATGTCACCTCCTAAATAGGGAAAAGGATCTGAGAATAACTGTTCCAATAGAAAGATGCTTGTTCTCTTTCAGACAAGCAAAACAAGCTACTAATTGTGCTAAAATATTAGAAACTCACTTAATAGTTTTAACAAGATGGTATTTTACACCCTTACGAGTAAGAAATAGACGCTTCATTCCAGACGCCCTATGTTGGAGAGGCTGTGGACAAGAGGGATCCCTTTTGCATATATTCTGGTCATGCCCGCTAATTTCATCTTCATCTTTTATTCTCCACGATAAATACATTTTCAGAAACTAGTATCCCAAAGCTCCCGGGTACAGCCCTCCTTCCTCTAGATTTATAAATAAATAAACCTATGGCTGCACAGCCAATAAACAGCAAGCTGCAATGTCCTGTGTTCTCTGACACCTTTCTATCAGACCCAATATTTTTCAGCAATTTTACCTACAGTAGCTGCTCTGTAGATCAGACTATATAGGCAAGCCTTCACTCGCAACCTGCATCAGGAGGCCTTTGCCATTCATGATCCTGTTGGAGATTCATTAGCTGTCCTTCTTTAGACCATTTTTGATAGGTACTAGGCATTACATACTGGGAACACCCCACTGGGCCTGCCATTTTGGACATTCTGTGACATTCTGGGACATTCTATTCATGAATGAATAGCTAAGAGCTATCTGCCATTGGCTGAGCGCTCCGCCAATATCTAAGCAGTAGCTGCTATTGGCTGAAGCCCTCAGCCAATCTGCACAGCCCTTTAAGGAGGCGGGGATTTTTAAATCCCCGTCTGCTGAAAGAGTTCAGTAGCAGTGTCGGGGAGCCAGCCGGAGGACGCGGCTGACAGCAGGAGAGGTGAGTAACGTTCTTATTATTTTTTTAACCACTTTTTTATGATTATCGGGGAAGGGCTTATATTTCAAGCCCTTCTCCGATAATCATTCTGTAGGGCTTGTCAGAAACCACTGCTTTCAATGGGATCGGCAGCAGTGCCGATCCCATTGAAAGCATTGGGATAGCATGCCGCGGACTTCTGCCGCAGCTGTCACAGCTGTGGCAGAAGTCCGCGACATTCTCCATATCTTTTCAATGGGGCTAGCGCTGCTGCCACTGGCCCCATTAAAAAGACTGTCTCTCGCACTGCTCTGTGAGAGTTTTCACTTACTCTCATAGCACAGTGGAGAAAAAAACACCGGTGGGTGGGAACCCTTAGAATTGAGGAAAAAAATTCCATCTTGGTTTCATTAGACCAGGGAATCTTGTTTCTCACAGTCCAAGAGTCCTTCAGATGCTTTTTGGTAAACTCCAGGTGGCTTTCATTTGTCTTTTAATGAGGAGAGATTTCTTTCTGTCTACTCTGCCATAAAGCCCAGAGTGGTGGAGTGCTGCAGTGATGGTTGACCTTCTGGAAGTTTTCCCCATTTGCACATCGGATCTTTGGAGCTCAGCCAAAGTGAGCATAGGATTCTTGATCACCTCTTACCAGGACCCTTCTCCCCCGATTACTTAGTTTGGTGAATTGGCAGCTCTTAGAAGAGTCCTGGTTGTTCCAATCGTTTTCCATTTAAGAATTATGGCAGCCGCTGTGCTATTGGGAACGTTCAGTGCAGATTTTTTTTTAGTGGCCTTCTCCAGACCTGTGTCCACACAATCCTGTCTCTGAGTTCTACAAGCAGTTATTTTCTACTCATGGCTTATACGATGCATATCAGAGCCTCGTATTGGCTCTGATATGCATCATGAGCTGTGAGACCTTATATAGATAGGGGGTGTCTTTTACTTTGCGCAAGGCAACAACATAACAAAATGTAATAATGGTGAAAGGGTCTGAATGCTTTCCAAATGCATTTCTCAGCTGTTCACAGTGGCCATTGTCAGGTGATCATCAATGTTATTCACTGTCAGTGGTTTTAGTGTTATAGCTGATCAATGTATGCTGGACTTCTCTTTCATAAGTAGGTACATTTTAGGTCTTTGAGGAAGGTGGGTGACAAACATTATTGTAGGTATTATGGAAGCCATATTAGTTGTCACTCGTATCTTCTAATCTTACAAAAGTAGGTGTCAAATTTGTTTTTAAAGTTCTATTCAGCCATTTCATAATGACACAAAAGATCAACTAAAACTTATTCTGAAGCACAAAGGTTCTTTGAGGTCTATATGGTAAGCCAACATTGGCAAACATACCCCGGTTTTAACTCTGATTGTCGTCTCACAGCCGAGTATGGGACAGAGATGGTGCAGGCCTTCATCAGTGCCTCCAGTACCTCATCACGGAGCATGCTGACTCTCACAGCAATCATGGAGAAATTGGTTATCTTGTCAGATCTCCTTTTAGCATAGAAGCCATCAGGAAGAACCTTGTACCAAGGAGGAAATCAACATCAAATATACTGTATTTATGAAAATATCACACATTAGATTATCATATACTCCCCCTGTTGTACAGTGTGCCACATTCATCAATAATGCAAGATCTGGAACAGAACATACACCACGTGGGCTGGTGTCACATCGTCTGCGCCGCAAATTCCCCTTATCAGTCTTAACGTCACTTACAATCTTGTTAATGCTGGCAGATGTGTTCAACTCTGTGCTAAAATATGCCCTCCTATAGTAGAACCAAGTCAGCCTATAAACATATAGTTCTTCCTTTGTCAATCAGAAAGCTGAGCTACTGGTAGCTCAGCAATGATGCGTTTGGTAACCCTGGTCCTTCTGAGTCAAGAGGACCTAACGTGGTCGAGCGCGTCATCGGGACTCAAGAATGCTGAGGAAAAAAGATCAGGTAACGCGCCCATTACCTGAGTGAACACATGATTCTGGAGGAGGCTGAATGAGCAGCTTCGTGGGCTAGGCAATGAGTAGTGGGAGGCACCCACAGAAAATCCATAATGGTGCTACATAGACTGAGGCTCATCAACACAAAGGGACTGGAGTGGACGTCAATGCAGTCAAGAAATGTCAAAAGAGGTACACAGACATTATCCTGGCTGGTGTAGTTAAAGGCTCATTGGCCCTGTGGCAGATTTTCAGCTTGGAGACAGCGGGGAGCATTTACATAAGTCTTTATAACATGGTGGGCTTAGATACAGTGTATCAACACTAGCACACATCTAAATAATGTGGTCACAAAATAATAGATACCAGTTCTATACAGTCATAGTGAGTACCGTGCAGTTACCTCCAGTGACTCATATTCCTCTGACTAGTGGTGTTCACTTTTGCCTTTCTTCTCTATTTGGGCCCAAGACTGCCATGGCAATTTTTTTCTAGCTGTAATTCATTTCTACACCCTCTAACCATCCTGCTGCTCCTCCTGCTCCTCTCAATGACATCTACATAGCAATAGTACCTCCCTTTCGCCCCAACAAAGCTAATAGTACCCCCATAAGGTATTGGTGACACCATTGTATACTAGTAGGTAATATCGCCACCTTTGTGTCCCCCATAATGTAACAGTGCAACCATAAAGCAATAATGCCTCCTTGTGTCCTTATAATGTAATAGTTCCCCTACAAAGTAAAAGTGTTCCTTTGTGCCCCCATAATGTAATAGTGCTCCCTTTTTTGACCCATAAGGTAATAGTGATCCCTTTATGCCCCATGTAGTGGCCCAGAATTGGGGTAGGTGTATGTCTGTCTTGCATAAACTGTTTTGTGTACATGTGTCTTATGCACGTGCTAATAAACTGTCTTATGTCTTGTCGCCCCATTCCCCCCCTTAATCTGTGAGTTGTAGTTAGTCTTGCAAGGAGGGAGGAGTTAGAGGAAAGCAGGGGGGGGGGAGAGGGAGAGAAGAGAGTCGAGATGCAGTCGGTGGAGGTTGGTGGAGTCCTGGGCCGTCTGTGTGTTCTAGAAATAGGGTCATGGGGAAGTAACCAGACTCTCACTGGACTTTCTACTGACTCGAAAGTGGAGGAGCCTACACTGCCATGGAGACCTCAAGGAGTAGAGTACTAAAAAGGAAAGAGAACTTGTGGACATTTTGTTTCTTTTTGGTTGGCACTGCTACAAAACGTTTAGGTAGAAAAGGGATTTTTTTTTCTTCTTAAACTAATAAGAAATAAATAATCCTAGTATAGAAATATATATTTCACTTGTTCTTTGCTGGGACTCTAGAAATTTAATTTCATGTAAAGATAAAATTTTGCACCCTTTTCTGTCTTAGTGTTAGAGCCAGTGTGGAATAATGTTTTGGGCTTTGGGGAGAAGAACAATGTATGGGCCCCATAGCGAATGCTGAAGTATCCCGGTATCTCGGTTCAGCACAAGAAAAGAAAAAAAAAGACTGGCCAGTCCTCATTTCAATACGTGCTGTCATAGATAACGTCTGACACTGGAAGTGGGATCCTGGGAAATCAAACCAGGAAGGGTTACCGGGTTAGCTGGAGGGGGAAGTTCATTGTTGTTCTGCCATGCTGACATCATGTCTAGGTTAGAGTTGTTTCTAGTCTTCAGCTTAGTCTTCATAGGAGTTAGTAGACACTCATTTTACTAGGTAGCTAGAAGTCTAAGGTAATGGGGTAGTACACTTGTGAATCCCTGCTCCGGACCTGCATTCGCTCTATTTTCAGAGGACATCGGGTTGGCTTCTTTTAAGTAGGGGGGAGCTGTGGGGGCCCAGAGTTGGGGTGTTTTTAGTGTAGATGTATGTCTGTCTTGTGTAAACTGTTTTGTGTATATGCGTCTTATGCGTGTGCTAATAAGCTGTCTTATGTTTTGTTGACCCTTTCCCCCCTTCCTTAATCTGTGAGTTGCAGTTAGTCTTGCAAGGAGGGAGGAGTTAGGAGGAGGCAGAGTAAGAGAAAAGGACAGAACAAAGTCGAGATGTAGTCGGTGGAGGAGGACGTGTCAGTGTGAAGCTGAAGCTGACGTATGCTTCTGCCTCCACAGAACCGTGGGCTTCTCTCAAACTCCTTGAGACATACAAAAATGGGACTAAATCTTTAAGCAATAGCATGTAGAAGTGTCAGCTGAGAAGTGTAGCTGAACATCAAGAGAAAGAAACAGCAGTGTTGAGGACCTCACTGCATCGGGAAAGTATCCCTGAGGATCGTCTAATCAGATAACTTGGATTAAAAACACCTAGGAACCAAGAAGATAAGTACAAAGGAAGCCTGCTAAAAGTGTTGTGTCTGAACTGTCATCTTGCTGTACTCTTGGAAAATCAAGGTTGGATTCCGTGTGTAAAGGAAACATTTACCTCTGGTTTTGAAGATTAACTTTGTGGACTCTGTTATTTGCTGACGAGTAACTTTCTATGGGAAAAGAGGTACTGGCATCACGTGACAACACTGTTAAAATTGATTACCATCATTTATACATTTTTTGCCTGTTCTGTTTTTTGCACCTGCATGCGACCGAGCTAGGCCCTTGTCACCATTGCCAGGGGGAGAGCATAGAGCCACCTGTGATAACCATCTTGAGAACATACCCGTGTTCTCCTCCGCAACAGCATGCCTCAGGTTCAGACGCCGCACCCCATAAAGGTAGTAGGACCCATTTTTAACCCATTGCTAAAAAAAATGTCCTGTTTTTAAGTGTGTGCTCTGAGATTATGGAATTACATACTTGTTATTTACTTCACATTTTGCTTTCTACCTGTTGCAGATAAAACTGTTGTTGATTATTCATCCATATTTCTGATACAAAGAACCACATGACTAATGGCATACCAATAATGCCAGCATACCACGCAGTTACTGTAGGACCCCTTATGATTGGGGTATGAGGATAAATGGCCTGGCCCCCTGTGCCACCCGATGACATACCGGCCCCCTTAAGTCACACTGCTGCTGGACAATGCATGCCTCCGGGCAGTGTTTAGCCTGAGTCTTTTCCCCGTCCATACTTAGAGCAAGACATGTAGGCAGTGTGGGGCTACGGACTTCTGGAGTTGAATGATGTCTGGCAGTAGTGATAAAGTTGTTCTGCTGCTGTGGCCAGTAGGGAGGGGGACACAGAAAGCATTTTATAAATTTGAGGGGCTCAGAGGGCACATTATTAATTTGTGAGTCCACAGAATGGGTGCTATTAATCTGTGGGGCACTATTACTTAGTGAGGCCCCTGGAAGGATTAATAGTGTGCAGAAACTAGTTGTGGCGGAATGAATGCTAATGGTGGTCTAGGCCCAGATAGAGAAGAAAAGGAACTACAGAGGAGACCAATTGAAGAAGACATCACTTGTGATCAATGGAGGTAACTGCACTGCAATCACTATCACTGTATAGATCTGGCATGCTAGAGCTGAGCCACTGTATCTAAACCCCCTGTATTATAAAAGGGGTCTTCTAAATATGCTGTCTCATATATATCACACGTACAGGGGTACCTGAGAGTATCTGCTTAGCACGTTTTCCTTTGGGATTTGAATATTGCTCATCAGGAGGTATCCGTTGTCAAGGTTCTTAAAAGCCATCTTGGGCCCAATGTCTCCAACGGATATTCCTGAAAAGAGGTTACATGATGAATTCTGATTTATTATAAACAGAAACGTAATATCACAGCATTTATATCAATTGTCCAAGTGTAAAGCAGAAAGTATTAGCTGGTGTATATGTGTACAACTAAGAGCACTCTCATCACACTACGGCCGTACCCCTCTGGAGGAGGATTGCACCGTATCCCACTGTAGAAGTTTGCATATTGGATATTTTGCCCATAGGGTCCTATTGTAAAAATAACACGTATACAGCACAGTATTTGTTTTTTTCTGTATACCTCTCTATGCGTTAGTGAAGTTTACTACATTTTTTGTGGTATACTAAGCATCCAGTGGAGAGCAAAATAATACTTCTAATTAATACTTCTAATTCTCGTTGGGTGAATGGAGCCTTTGAATAAGCCTGAAAAGCTTTTCCCAGCATGCACACTAAGCGCGCATTACTAGCATGATGAAAATATAGTCTTGCTTTGGAGTAATTAGCTGTCTACCATTAGGTAACATAGTATGCTAGGCCCAAAAATGGCTTGTGTCCATCTAATTCACCCCATTACCCCCCACCCTTCCCATTGTTGATCCAGAGGAAGGCAAAGAAACATCAATGAGGTAAAAGCCAATTTTTCTTATTTAAGGGGAAAAAAATTCCTTCCAAACTCCAAGTTTGGCAATCAAAATAATCGCTGGATCACCGGCCCTTCTGATGTAATTAGTGACTATAACATATAATGTTGTAACAGTCAAAAAAGGCATCCAGGCCCCTCTTAAACTCCTTTAATGAATTTGCCATTGCCACGTCCTCAGGCAAACAACCCCCTTCTATGTTGGTGCAGAAAACTTCTTTCCTCTAGACGTAGAGGGCGCCCCCTTGTTACAGTCACAGTCCTGGGTATAAGTAGATGATGAGAGAGATCTCTGTATTGTCCCCTGATATAGTTATACATAATTTTTAAGTCACCCCTCAGCCATCTTTTATCTAAAGTGAATACTTCAAATTTTGATGACCTTGCTGGGTATTGTAGTTTGCCCATTCTGTTTATTACTTTAGTTGCCCTTGTCCAGATCCATTTGCAACCACATTCTATCCTCTCTTGTGTTAATTCCTTTATATAGTTTTGTATCATCTGCAAATATTGCTACTAGTATATTTTACTGTGCAATCCTCTACTAGGTCATTAATACATTTATTGAAAAGAATAGGGTCCAATACTGCCCCCTGTGGTACCCCACTAGCAACAATGACCCAAATGTACCATCAATAACCAGCCTCTGCTCTCTATCACTGACCAGTTACCTACCCTTACTTACACACATTCTCGCCCAGACCAAACATTCTCACTTTATATACCAACCTTTTATGCGGCACAGTATCAAACTCTTTAGAGAAGTCCAGATACACAAGATCCAATGACTCCCGGGTCCAGTCTAGAACTTACCTCCTCATAGAAGCTCATCAGGTTGGTTGGACAGAAGCCGTCTCTCATAAAACTGTGCTGATATGGAGTTATACAGCTATACTTCTTGAGGTAGTCCATGACAGCATGTCTTTGTGACAACTACTATTTCCCTACACAAGAAAGTTACACTTTTAAAGGGAACCTGCCACCTTCAGCACTATAAACTAACTTATGGTGATGTTAGGGCGGTGCTGTATTTATTATACTCTACTGGTCTTGTTTCCTGGTTCCCGTGGTGCCCGCCGCTGAAGGCTACACTCCGGCTTTTTAGAGTTCTGTGCGCTTGCTCTGTTATAAAATCTATGGGCACCCACACGACTCTGAAAAGAGTCAAATTTTCAGCCGCCACTCAGACTTTAGTGACGGGAACCAGGAAATGGTTAAATATAAAAACCTTACAGGACCTGGCTTCCTGTCACCTCACCTAGCAGCACCATAAGTTAGTTTATGGTGCTTTAGGAAGGTGACAGGTTCCCTTTAAGAGGACCTACCACCACTACTATTATTTTTGCTTCAGTAAATAATTACACTTTCCATGGAAAAACAATTCTGGAGCATATTTTCTTATAGCTCTACATTGTAGCGATTCTCTGCTAGGCCTCCTGGACATGTCTGAATAAATTGTCAACTGGTTGTTACTATTCCTTTTGTCAATGGGGTGTGTCCACATATACAACTTTCATCACTGATTGGACAAGTGTCACTTTGTAGGGATACGCCCCTTTGACAAAGTGAATGGTAACAGCCATTGTCTTCATTTCTTCTTACTTTTCCCACAGAATCAAAGGAACAGAACAAAGTTCTAGGAAGAAAAACTCCAGATTTGTTATTTTACAGGGAATGCAAGATATGGAGGAGGTCTGAAGATGTAGAACAGCAGATTTTTATCTGCATTACATGCTAATGGACAGCCTGTCCCCAAACATCAGCACTTCAGGTAATAAGGAATTGAGCTTGTTGGATTTCAATATGCCCGGCCGTTGGCTCCCAGGAGATAAGCCATTGCCAGGGATGTTGTTTAGGAATGGTTTTTCCCATTCTGCTTGCTGAAAAAAACCTTGTACAATTGTCTGATTTTGGCATGCGTACGTATGTGGGAGCCACAAGAGACACCTGTAGGCCAAATGAGTATTCGGCCAACAGCTCTCTTATCTATGCTATTTTACCAAAAGTATTTGGATCGTGTCTTATGTCAGCCATAGTTTGTTTTGCTGAACATGCTTCAATCTAAGGAACTTACAGAGTTTACACATGGTGTCATTCTTGATTGTCATATTAGTGGACTATTGGTTTGTGACAATTCCACTACCACCCAGACACCAGCTCAAATGGGAATTACGTGGTCACAAGGTGGAGGAAAGAGGGATGTACCATGCCTAAACAAAGAACCCCAGACAACCCAAAATATTAACCAAAAAGGACAAACGACACCTGAGAGGGTCCGGTCACAGAAATCCCTTATCTACTGAGAATATGCAAGCAAGTAGAAACCAAGTTAGTGTCAGCATTGTCCGACAGGGACTGGCTGCTATTGGATACACCAGTGATGCAGCTGTACATAAGGCATCCATGAGAAAGCCATCACAGTTCTTGTCAGATGTCAAAATACCTTTGGTAGGATAGAATATACAGCCAGCTTTATTTTGGTCAGATTGATGGCCTTCCACCACATTTCCTGTATGATCATGAAAATACCCCCATTGTACAAGCCACGACTGTCCTGCACAGAGCACTGTCCCAAGTCCCACTGGAAACCTTTATTATGTATTACAATGCCAACTCTGACCCAGGCCTTAGTGCCCCATATCAGTGCCCAATTTCACTTATGGTCTTATGTCTGAATGGACATGAACATCTGCAGCTATGTTCTAAAATCTAATGGAAATCATCCATAGAAAGGAAGATTATAGCAGCAAAAGGGAATCAAGTCCACATTAGTACTCATGATTTCGGAATGAGATATTGAATAAGGATATCTATGAATCGGGTTTAGTTGTCCGTATACATAAGGTCTAGTGAACTGAGATTGTTACCTGGCAGTGGAGAGTGGTCCTTCAGACTTCGCATCTGGACTATAAATGGATGTATGTCGTACTTGTGTCCATTGTTGTATAGCTGGGCTAGGACCACAGCATGTGTGCTGGTTTTTCCTACTGTTCAGATCAAAAATGCAGAAATTACCATCTGGGCATGTGTGGAACATTTTATATTACAGACATCAAGAACTGGAGTGCAAAAAAAAGAAATGACTTACACCCTCCTGGCCACCACTTTGTTGCTGGTATCTGTGGAGTATCTATTATAAATTCCTGGGTGATAGGATCAAAGGTGGCTGTGGTCCCTAAACCCCGCAGATATGTTCCTGCAGATACAGAGCATAGCAAAAATGCATCTAATTTGCCCTAAGCAGCTTTGCGGTTTACAAAAACACTTCTATTACTATTGACAAATTGTTGGCTTTTCTCTATTTTTTTGGCATAACTTGGATTAATAAGATAAGGGTATAAAGTTCGGCCTTTCAAGAGCCTGATTATTAGGGAACCTACATCTGGGACTCAGTGACATGGCTGAGACTAGACCCCTCAGCCTATGGGGCGCACAAGCCTTCCTCACTACACTGACACTTCCTGACCTGCAACTTCTACACACCACTGTATATGGACAACGCAGTCTTAGGCTAACTTCATAATGGAGAGAATCCCGCTCCTATATCACGCTCGCCATCCATATGATTTTCCAGAGGATGTGAGGTGTTTGCATGTCAAAACAGCCTCGCATCACTATGGGGGTGAAGGGCACTCCCCCCCCCCCCCCCCCCCCCGCGGCTGTTTGCAGAGTTTCTCCAATTGTTTTCAATGGGAAACCTTGCATTGCAAATGGTGCGATGCTGCCGCTGGTCCCGTTGAAAATAATGGGCGGTGCGATGCAAGAGCACGCACAAGATAGTACATGTCGCAATTTGTTTCCAGCATCACATAACAATGCAATGTGGGGGAAAAAAATCACTCATGGGTATGATGGCATTAAAAAAAAGCGGTTCACATTTGTGTGAGATTTAAGCGTCTATCAACGCACAAATCTTGCACGATTTTCTTGCCCGTGTGAAGCCAGCCTAAGTAGGGTTGGCACCCAGCTAGTAAACGACTGGTCTAGCCACTAAATATATCTGAAGGTCGGTGCTGGTAATAATTTTTTTCCAGCAATGATAGTTGCCTTTAAATAATGATTAGGTTGCTATTGCCACGCCTGCAATATGGGAGATGTCTGTGGCTGGTGCCTCATTATGGGGCCATCATCAGTTTTCACACAATTCAAGAGGCTTTGGATTCTTAGAGCATAGTGCTATAATATAAGAATGGTAACAGCCAGCTGTGAGTTTATTCATTGGCTACTGTTGTTGGGTTAAAAAAACGTGGCAACCAGAGGCGTAACTTGAATCTTCTGGGCCCCAATGCAAAATCTGTAACAGGGCCCCCAACTATAATGCTTTATTCATAGTACTGGGCTCCCTATGTGGAGAAGAGAGGCCTTATGGGCCCCTTAAGGCTCCTGGGCCCGGGTGCAACCGCATCCCCTATAGTTACGCCCCTGGTGACAACCACAAGTCTAAGGGTACTTTTAGATGGGACAACTGCTGGGAGCTTAAGCGCCTGACAGTTGTCAGTATGACTATCGCTTTTGTGCATTCACACTGGAGTGATAGTCGTTCAATGAATGGAGGTTGAGCGCACCATAGATTTCTTACCTCCATTCACTGTGATCAGGCAGTCACTCAAAGATGAACGACTGCCTGTTTACAAGTGAGAACTTGCTCACTGTCTATATAAGAGGGATCTTCTGATCCACTGGGCATGAACCTTGTGTAAAAAAAGTTCAAACAAATGTGTTGTGGAAAGGTTTGCAGTTTTTCAATGCAAAGTGTGAAAAATGCAGCAAGTTTGAACATAATCAAGGGGAAAATTCCCATGAAAAAGTTGCCAAAATTTTATACTAGAATCAGAAGGTCAGACATGGTAGATACTTTCTGTCTTCTGCATCTGATATGAAACTCAAAATCTTCACATCTCGCCTTGCTTGACCCAACAATCTGTAGACCCAGCAAGGTCACTTCATTGCTGGCAGTGGGCCAAACTCCACTGACTGTAGCCTACGAAGCTCGGTACTTGATTAGATTGGAGTACTCTCTGCTTAATAATTACAATGGAAATCTACATATTCCCTTTTAATTACTGCATCAGTCATCCCTTTAACATCATATATACATAGATATGGATAAATAACCTGGAAATATATTTAACCTCCCGTCCATTTTCATCCCATCCCATTTCCTCGATTTTCCTCCGCATGTGTAAAGTGTTCCTGACGGCTCCTTCATAACTCTCCAAGAGGGTCTTGAAGTACATGTATTCTGGGCGAAGACGGGGTCCTTGATAACGAGGCTCACTGAGGAAATTAGAGCAGGTAGGTACATCTGTTATCATTTATATAATGTGCAAACAGGGGAGAACAAATACAAGAAACAAACATACAAAAAACACTGTTACATGAAGTAAGCGATCGATGGAAACAGTTGGGGTAAGGGTCCCACTCCAACGAGCTTACATACTACAGATAATGGGCTGATACAGAAGGTGAAGGGCTCGGTATGGTGAGGTGGAGAGTGAGGGATGCTATACACATAGATGATGGTCAAACTTAAGCCGTGTGGTGGTTGAATCGGTATTACTGCAGGGATTGCAGTCAATAGGACACGAAGCATGTTATTAGGTGGAGTAAAGAAGGGTTTCATTTAGGGAATGTGGTATGCCTACCTGAAGAGGTGCGTTTTTAGAGCACGCTAGAAGTTTTATGTGTCAGGAATTCCCCGGATAGTTTGGGGTAGAGCGTTCCAGAGGACTGGTGCTGCTTTGAAGAAGTCCTGGAGGTGGGAATGAGAGGTTCGAATTAAAGGGGCACTTAATCTGATTTCATTAGTGGAGCAGAGGACGTAGGCTGGGTGGTGGATTGAGATGAAGGGAGCAATAAAGGGCGGCGCGGTGCTATGTAGAGTTTTCTGGATGAAGGTAGTGAGTTTGAATTGTATTCTGTATTTGATGGGTAGCCAGTGCAGTGACTGGCACAGGGCAGAGGCGTCCAAGAAGCGGCTGTAAAGGAAGATGAGCCTTGCTGCCACACTCAGGATGGATTGGAGTGGGGAGAGTCAGGTGCAGGGGAGGCCGATAAGCAACGAGTTTTAATAATGAAGCCAGGAATGGATGAGGGCAACAGTGAGCATTTTTAAAGTGTCCATGATGAGACAGGAGTGGATTCTTGTGATGTTCTTGAGGTGCAGGTGATACGTTCGGGTGAGAGATTAGATATACGGGGTAAAGGAGAGATCAGAGTCGAAAATGACCCAGAGACAGCAGGCGTGCTGGGAGTTGTGGTTGTGCCACACACTGACGTGGAGATGCCAGGATGAGGTTGGTTAGCAGAGAGCAGAAACACCAGTAGGTTAGTTTTTTTGTTTTTTTTTAAACATTAGGTTTTTTTAAATTGAGGATATAATAGACATACATAACATTTCCGCATATGTAGTACAGATCATACACAACAAATTTTGTTTAACAATGTTCTAATGGGTACAGTTATCTTATTAATATATTCCCCCTTTTTTTTTCGGTATAGCATTTAACAAACAAATCGGTATATTTATCTTTGTCAAAATAGTAATGATAGAAAGAGGCAATCTCATTGACTTGTCAGCGGTTCAGACAGATTTCAAACAGTAACCAACTCAACCAGTAAAGAAAAAAAAAGAAAAAAAATACAAATTTGGCATCACATATTTTTCTCATGTCAAGACTTTAAAGGAGATGTCCCGCGCCGAAACGGGTTTTTTTTTTTTTAAACCCCCCCCCCCCGTTCGGCGCGAGACAACCCCGATGCAGGGGTTAAAAAAACCACCCGCACAGCGCTTACCTGAATCCCGGCGGTCCGGTGACTTCAATACTTACCGCTGAAGATGGCCGCCGGGATCCTCTATCTTCGTGGACCGCAGCTCTTCTGTGCGGTCCACTGCCGATTCCAGCCTCCTGATTGGCTGGAATCGGCACGTGACGGGGCGGAGCTACACGGAGCTACACGGAGCCCCATAGAGAACAGCAGAAGACCCGGACTGCGCAAGCGCGGCTAATTTGGCCATCGGAGGCCAAAAATTAGTCGGCACCATGGAGACCAGGACGCTAGCAACGGAGCAGGTAAGTAAAAAACTTTTTATAACTTCTGTATGGCTCATAATTAATGCACAATGTATATTACAAAGTGCATTATTATGCCCATACAGAAGTGTATAACCCCACTTGCTGCCTCGGGACATCTCCTTTAAGAATTTTCTCCAGACATCCCAAGACTCCCCATATTTGTTCAATGTATTATCTCTGAACGCTAGCCATTTTTCAAATACACACTGCTCTGCCATACGGTCCTTGAACTCTCCAAATGTTGGGACGATGGGCCCTCTCCAGTATTTAGCAATAATTGTCTTTGCTGTCATTAGAGCATGTCCTATCAGGTATCTGCAATTTGGTGGATAGCTATCTAATTCCACCAACAGCATAATTATTTTTGCTTCTCTCCTAATTCGGATCCGTAGCATGTCATCTAACAAATTTAGGATATTCATCCAATATTCTTTTAGTTTCGGACATGTCCAAAATATGTGTGAGAGAGAGCCCCTCTGACCACAATTTCTCCAAAACAAAGCATCTCCATTTTTAAATCTGCTAGCTAACAGTGTTGGGGTAAAGTACCATCTCATGTTTATTTTCATTTGCACTTCTAGAATACCTAAACCTTTAGTAGATCTTCCTGCTAACCTCCAAGACTTTTGCCATGCCTCGATAGGAAAGACAATCCCTAGTTCTTTTTCCCAACTTATCGTATGTTTTTTTTTTGTCAGTTTGTTGTTTCCCGTCAAGGTATCATAGAAAAATCTAGTTTCTGACTTCCCTGAAATGGGTGCAGTAGGTTAGTTTTTGAGAGGTTCAGTTTTAAAAAGAGAGAGGACATAGTGTTAGAGACAGTAGACAGACAGTGTTGGCATTTTGAAGGAATGTTGCTGTGATGTCACGGGAGGAGGTGTATAACTGAGCGCTGGGCGACCCCAACAGCAAGGGGAAGTGGAGGGGAGGTGGAGCCAGCAAAGCAGACACTGAAGGAGTGGTTAGATAGGTAGGAGGAGAACCAAGAGAGAGCAGTGTCCTTTAGGCCGATGGAGCAAAGCATATTGAGGAGGAGTTTTTAATCAACAGTTTCAAATGCTGTGGAGAGATTGAGGAGGATCAGTAGGAAGTAGTCACTCCTCGTTTGGCCATCAGGAGGTTGTTTGACACTTTAGTCAGGACGGTTTCAGTCAAGCATCAAGGGCAGAAGCTGGACTGTAAGGGGTCAAGAAGAGTGTTCTGATAAAAAGCTTATAAGGTGAGAGTAAACCAGGCAGTCTAATACCGTGTTTCCCCAAAAATAAGACACTGTCTTATATTAATTTTTGCCCCAAAAGAGGCACAGTGTCTTATTTTCGTGGGTCCCGGTCCCTCCCGCTGGGCTGCGGTGTTTCGTTAGGCACGGGAGTTAAGATGCATATAGAGGCTTGATAAAAGCTCCTGATTGGGGCTGAAACGTTTTTTGTAATCCTAACACGTAAACCCCACACTAATGACAATTTCATTTTTTTCAAACTTAAGGACAATTTTTGATTTTAATCTCGATTTTCATTTTTTAGCAAAAACAAACTAAGGGAATGCCAAGACACATTTTTTACATAAAGGAATTGCATGATTATCAGAACTGTCCTTAGCTGTCACCCTCAACTGTTTGCGGTCCATGTGAAGAATCAGTTGTTTTAAGATCCTCATTGCCTATTATGGGACTGTGTAGACGGACAGCATATGGCTTGCAAATGTCCGAATGGGTCCTACAGCTACACTGAAAGGTCTTGTAGCACTACTGAGTGATTTGTAGGTATTGAATGACAGCTGCAGCCCACATGATTGCATACAACTCAGGCCAGCTTCACACAGGTGATAGGCTATTTTGCGTTGTGAGAGTGAGTGAAAACGCATGAAAATGAAACCAATGATTTCCAATGGTTTTATTCTCATTTGTGATGCTTTCACTGCATACTCACAGCGCTAAGAAAAAGCAGCATTATCGCCCGTTGTTTTTAGTGGGGCTGGCGGGGAGGAAGGAATCCTCTGCCGTAGCTGTGATAGAGGTCCGCAATGCTATCCATTGCTTTCAATGGGGCTAGCGCTGCTGCAGCCCCATTGAAAGCAATGGGTTGCAGCCAAGCACCGCAGCAATGATTTTCGGGGCAGGGCTTGAAATATAAGCCCTTTCCTGAAAATCCTCTCTAGCTGTAAAAATAAGTTTAAAAAAAATTAACTCATCTAGAAGAGCCATCTGTCTGTCTTCTGGAGGCCAGGGATTGAAAAATCCCCACCTCCAGAAAGCGCTGCCCTGATTGACTGAGCGCCATAACCAATCAGGGGCAGCACCCAGCCATCAATGATTGACAGGTGAGCGCTGACTGTGATTGGCTGAGCGCTGTGGGAATCCGCAGAAAATGGAGCATGCTGCGATTTTTTTTCGAGCTCATGCAATCCGCAAATCGGAAAAATGACATTTTCAGGTATTCAATTACCTGCGGATGCCTAATGATTGTCTATGGGCTGACTGAACTGTGGATCGTAAGGGAACTTAATTATCAGCATCTTTTATAAATTTTTCTAATAAGCTGCAATACATCAGTATAGTAGTGTATTAGAAAGCTACCGTTTTTTTCCTGAAAAAAAGACACCGTCTTATATTATTTTTGCCCCAAAAGAGGCACAGTGTCTTAATTTTGGGGGAAGGCTTATAATACTCACCTAGTAGACAGCATTTGGGTCCCTCGCGCTGAACTGTAGCAGGCCTCTGTGTACTCCTGAACGCCGACAGAACATTCTCTTCCTGGTGGCGGGGCATGAATACCCCGCCTCCAGCAAACCATTGCTCTGATTGGTTCATCGAACACCGCGTCAGCCAGTCAGAGCCAGCACTCGAATAACCATTCAATGACATAATTGAATGGCTGTGATTGGTTAATTGAGTGCTGCTTCTGATTGGCTGACATGGCGCTCGATCAACCAATCAGAGCAATCGTTTGCTGAAGGCGGGGTACTCAAGCACCACTACCAGAAAGCGAATGCTCTGTCGGCGTTCAGGAGTACACAGAAGCCTGCAGCAGCACCACAGCCCAATGCAAGGGACCGATACAGTTTTTTTTCATGTAGCTTAGCTATGGCTTATTTTGGGGGGAGGTCTTATATTTTTTATTATCGGAGAAACACAGTATAAAGCTCAGCCAAGAGACTGAACTTCATAGGCCACCTGGCAGCTGGCAGACCCAGAGGCTGTATTCACCAACCCATCAGGACCTCACGTTCACATCACAGGGGTCCGATAAGTGACAGAGGGAGCCCCCTCCCTCTGTCAGACGTTTAGATGCCGCAATCACACTGACCGTGACTTGCAAAGGGGTTAAGCACTGGAAATCTGAGGTTTCTTCGGTACCTGGTGTTACAATAAGTACCAGGCTGTTATCCGAGCATACAATCCCCCTGGCACAAGAGCCCAGCACCAAGCTTCTGATACAGCTGCCGGTGAGTGGTAAGGACAGGGAGGCAAACTCAGGATGACACCGCGCCCACAGTCCATGTTATCTGTGCAGCACCGCTCCTGGAAAAATACTCCTTAGAAAGGCACAAACTCTCTAACGGTCACTCACTCACTCCTGAAGACTTTAACTCTGCATGGCGGACTCATTTCAGTCATTCAGTGGAACTCCTGGGGATATTAGTCCCAGGGAAAAGGCCAAATCTCAGCCTTTTCCATCTTCACCACATGCAGGTTGAAAGTATCTGCATGCAGCCAGACTTCCCTCTCTTGCAGACCAGAACTCCAACAACCACCAAAGAACTCCACAAAACAACTCAGAGCTCTCTCCAGACTCAGAACTTCACTCCTTCTCCCTCAATCATACACCTTGAAAACACATTTATGGGACAAAGTCATATAACAAACAAAAGATACATTTCCAGACATAGTCCAGACAGTAAACCATTCAGTGCTGCAGCTATGCAATATACTCCGGTATTATTGTATCTTGTTACCACCAGGAAGTAGGGGTGGAGACAAGATTGTGGCTGCTTGACAGGTCGGTGACACCCCCTTGTAGTGATTGGCTGCATGGCATGCTCCCCTCCCTAAGCCTCACAGGTCCTGGCACTGAGGTCTCCTGCAGTAATTGCTCCTATGGGCGGCCAGCACTGCTGTCTGTGGCTGCCCATGTCCCCTTTACGGCCCCACTGTGAGTGTTCCCGGGGCCTGTACAGTGCCACCTGCAGTCCCCTTTACCGGCCCTCGTGCCCCGCTGTTAGTCGATCGGCAGCTGATGCTGTTGGGGAGAAACTTGCGCCCCACTGTCTGCCGTTAGGCTCCTCATGCTGTGCGGGAGAAGGCAGCCGACAGACGCGTTGCTCTGCTGATGGGAGCGCTGCAGGGCCACCTGATGCAGTGGGGAAAGAAGGCAACGGACAGACCAGCTGGTACATCTCAGCGCCACTGGGCCACCTGATGCAGTGGGGGGGAGGAGGTGGGGAAGGCTGCAGACAGAACCAACAGTCGATGTGAGGGCTGATGAGCGCCGGTGGGGCGGCTCATGCTGTGCTGCAGAAGAGACTGAAGCACCGCTGGGGCAAACCGCAGGACGCTCGGTGAGTCACCGGGGCTATTGCAGACGGGGACGCAGCTCACAGCCGCCCATAGCGGGTACAAATCAATAGACGCACGCTGCACTGACGGAGGCCAGGAACAGCTGCAGCCTCTTAAATGCTTTTTGCCTGCCGTGGAGGGTTAGCGGTTAGTTTTCCTATTAGGCTTAAATTTTTTAGCTGTAAAGGCTTTCTTCTCTCTTCCACCTCTCTACCGGTCAATACTCACTCTCAAAGGCAGCACTCAGCGCTGCATGGCGATCTCCTCTCATCCGCTCATTCTGTAGAACTTCTAGGGGTAGTAGTCCCAAGGTAACTTTTAGGCCATCGCTCAGCCTCCTCCATTATAACACACGCAGACCATTCAGTGTCTGTGGGGGTCCAAATAACTCTGGCTCCTGCCAACTTCTCTTGCAAACTCCAACACTGACTTTCCTAAACTCACTCTTTGCAGACAGACTTGCACATAATCTTTGCAAACACCTATATGAAGCATGGTCACATGACTTTCAAACTCACATCATAAAATGATACATTTACAGCAGACAGAGACAGCTCATTTGCAGACATTAACCCTTTCATTCCTGCAAACTCTAATACACATTCTGCTGATTTATTCCCCAATCCAAGACAATGTACAAGACAATACAGACAACATATAGCAGACATTTTGGAGGGGCCCTATTAGTTCTGGGCCACTACACAATCAGATCTCACAACTTATATCCCTAGCACTAGATACAAAATCAGAACTTTGGTCATCACAGCCTGCATCGTCACTTCTCTTTATTTAAGCCCTTTCGATACATGAAGTCTGTTATAGAATTCTATATCATTCCAAATTCCTTTGACAGCTGTAAAATGGTTTTTGTCATTTTGCTCATATTAATAGCTTAGTTAATAATAGCTTAGTTAAGCACAAATCATATACAACGGAGGAGCGGCAGAGTCATTGGTCACAGTTTGATGTCAGTAAATGGTATTTAGGGACCAGACCCCCTGAAATGCAAACCCCAGAACAGACCCCTCTATGACTTCACAGCCCAGATTCTTTCGGTAATGGCGGCATCACACGAAAGTTTGTGCTGTGTATTTGTGCATCAACGAGGTTTGAGGAGAATCATAATCGGCGTGTTGCTTGTGCTTCTGCACATATAACTGTAATTTTTACACACAAGGCCAATTCACACATGAGTGAATTTAATGGCTATTTAAGCCTAATAAGGTCCAGCTGTCTTTTTTCCTGTGTTTTGCTCAGTGTCACACCCTTCCCTTGTGTATTTTCGCACCTGCCATAGACATCTATAGCACTTTTGCTGAGCAAAATGCAGGAAAATAGAGCAGGACCTATTTTCGTGCATGTGTGCTTAAGAGTTCAGGCACCGAGGCAGTAAAGCAGCCCCAAACCATGATGCCCTCTGCACCATGTGTCCCAGCTGGGATGAGGTTTATTTTTCCTCCAGACATAGCATTGTGTATTTTTGCTACAAAGTTCCAGTTTTGTCTTCTCTTTTCATAGAACATTTTCCCAGACCCATTGTGGAGCATCCAGGTGTCTCGGGAAAACTAGATGGGTCACAATGTTTTTTTGGATAACAGCGGCTTCCCTCATGGTGTCCCTCCATGAATACAAATTGTGTTCACTTGGTTTTCTTTTAGTGGACACATGGACAGAGTTTATTTAGCATTTTCTAGAATCTTCTGTAGGCCTTTTGCTGTTCCTTTTGGCTTCGTTGTCACCACTTTTAGGATTACCCATTGTGCTTTTGGAGAGATCTTAACAGGACACCCACCCCTAACATGTTCACACCGCAGATTATAGTTATATCTACAACTCCTTCTACATAGGATGTTAGGCTGAATGAAGGCAATGTCCATCTAGTTCGGCCTGTTTCAACCCCTAGTTGATCCAGACAAAGGCAAAAACCCCAAAAGGCAGAAGCCAATTAGCCCATTTGGGGGACAATTCCTTCCCGACTCCGTAATGGCAGTCAGAATAATCCATGGATCAACCTTTGATAGTTCTCACCTAAATATAAGACCCGGAACTACAAACCCGCTGGTCATCTAATGTCTATATCCTGTAATATCCTTCCGCTCGAGAAAGACGTCTAGTCCCCTCTTAAACTCCTCAATGGATTTTGCCATCACAATGTCCTCAGGCAGAGAGTTCTACAGTCTCACTGCTCTTACACTAAAGAGCCCCCTTCTGTGTTGTTGATGAAACCTGCTTTCCTCTAGACGTAGAGGATGCCTTCTTGTTACCGACGCAGTCCTTTGTATAAACAGCTCATGGGAGAGATCCTTGTATTGTCCCCTAATATATTAATACATAGTTATTTGATCGCCCCTTAGCTGTTTTTTTTTTTCCAGGGTGAAAAGTCCTAATTTTGGGTATTCCGGTCCTCTAATTCCATTTATTATTTTTTGCCCTTTTTTGAAGCCCCTCAAGCACTGCAACATTTTTTCTGAGCACCGGTGTACAGAACTGTACACAGTACTCCATGTGTGGCCTGACAAGTGCCTTATATAGTGGGAGAATAGTGTTCTCGTCCTTCACCCCTACACCTCTTTTAATGCACCCCAAGACTCTATTAGCTTTTGCAGCAGCTGACTGGCATTGGTTGCTCCAGTTATATCTACAATCCACTAGTACCCCCAGGCCTTTTTCCATATCACTTTTCCCTAGCAGTACCCTATTTAGTGTATATTGGTGACATCCGTTTCTCCTGTCCATGTGCATAACCTTACATTTATCCACATTGAACTTCATTTGCCATTTTTCTGCCCAAGCTCCCAGCTTATCTAGTTCCTTTTGTAGCCGCACATTGTCTTCCGTTATATTAATTGTCTTATATAATTTTGTATCATTTGCAAATATTGATATTTTACTGTGCAGTCCCTCTATCAGATCGTTGATAAATATATTGAACAGAATGGGGCCTAGTACTGAGCCCTGTGGCACCCCACTAGTGACGGTGGCCCAATCAGAGTATTAACCATTTATTACCACCCTCTGCTTTCTATCTCTTGAACAGTTCCTTATCCAGATACACACGTTTTCACCCAGTCTGAGCTGTCTCATTCAAGGCTTTCACCCAGCTCCAGCAGCAGCCAGCCGGGACCAGCAGCCGCCAGCCAGCCGGGACCAGCAGCCGCCAGCGATCCGGGACCGGCAGCCGCCAGCGATCCGGGACCGGCAGCCGCCAGCCACCCGGGACGAACACAATCAAAGCCGCCGTGCAGCCGCCTGGGTAAGTGAGGGGTCGGGGGTGCTGTCGGCGCTGGGGGGGACTTTCTTTGCCCCGGACTTACAATTGGGGTGCCCTGCTGTATTTATGTTGGCCTACCACTGTGCCCTGGGCAGTACCGCAGTGCCCCTGGGGCCAGTTCTGTGGGGCTGAGGGGCCAGTTTTCCAGGGCCTGCTGGATGGAGGGATGGATGAGGCTGCATGAATGAATGCATGGATGGATGTGTGTGCGTGTGTGCGTAAGTGCGTGCGGATGCATGGATGGATGAGGCCGCATGGGCGGATGGATGAGGCCGCATGGACGGATGTGTGTCTATGTGATGATGCATGTATAAGTCTGTGTGGATGCATGGATGGATAGGGCCGCATGGATGGTTGGGGCCGCATGGGTAGATGTGTGTCTCTGTGATGATGCATTTTTAAGTCTGTGTGGATGCATGGATGGTTGGGGCCGCATGGGCGAATGTGTGTCTCTGAGATGATGCATGTATAAGTCTGTGTGGATGCATGCATGGATGTGTGTGCGTGTGTGCATAAGTGTGTGCGGATGCATGGATGGACGGATGGATGAGGCCACATGGGCGGATGGATGAGGCCGCATGGGCGGATGTGTGTCTATGTGATGATGCATGTATAAGTCTGTTTGGATGCATGGATGGTTGGGGCCACATGGATGATTGGGGCCGCATGGGCGGTTGGGGCCGCATGGGCGGATGTGTGTCTCTGTGATGATGCATGTATAAGTCTGTGTGGATGCATGGATGGTTGGGGCCGCATGGGCGGTTGGGGCCACATGGGCGGATGTGTGTCTCTGTGATGATGCATGTATAAGTCTGTGTGAATTACCCCCTTACCAGAATTTGAAAGCTTAGCTGCAACAGAGATGGACCCATCCGCTGAAGAAAAGTACATGGTTTTCAAAAGCTCCTTGATGGCTTTATTTTCCATGATCCCTTGCCCTTACAGAAAGCAATGCTTTCTGAAACTAATCCACATCAGGATTTTCCCAAAGGGATCGATGGTAATTGTGAAATCTGTTTGCCAAAGAGGTCACACCTGCAACTTGTGGCGAAGCCAACCCCTCATCCACAATTGTCCGGCGGGGAACATTTTACTTGCTTCCAGTGTCCTTCTGAGCGGATCAAATTTCGCAAAAGTTAGTAATATGCTACAGATTCTGAAACTTCTAGGAATCTCAAAAACAACTTTCTACCACCAACATAACTTATTATTCCCAGTGATAGATAATCATTGGATGCAGCAGAGGGCAAATCTAATTGCACAAATGAAATCAACACCCGTGTGTTTAGCTGGCGATGGGCAATCCGATAGCCCTGGTTTTTCTGCAAAGTACACCGTGTACACTTTTTTGGAGTTGAAGAGCAAAAAAATTGTGGGCTTCACGGTGGAACAACTTGTTCCACCTGCTTCGTCTGTTTCGCTCGAAACTACTGCATTCCGGAAAACACTACTTGAATTGATCGCCGATAAATTAAATGTTCAAATTTTGGCAACCGATCGGCATGTCTCAATCCGTAAGGTAATTCGCCAGGAATTCCCAGAAATAATGCACGAATTTGATGTCTGGCATGTGGCCAAAGCAGTCGGCAAGCAGTTGCTTGTGGCATCCAAAAGCACTCACTGCGCAACCATTGCCCCGTGGATATCGAGCCTCAAAAATCATCTGTGGTGGTGTTCGCATACCCGTAAAAGAAATCCCGATTTACTGGTAGAGAATTGGAAATCGGCAACAAATCCCATAATCGACGTTCACGAGTGGGAGAACAATGCCCAATATCACTGCTGCAGTCACGCACTTCTGGAACCAACCACCGCTTGGTTAGCCCCTGACAGTACAGCACACATCAAAGTCAAAACCGTGGTTCTGAAAACAAGCTTACTGAAAGACATCCGCCATCTTTCCAATTTTTGTCACACTGGCGATTTGGAGATTTATCACGCCAGTGTATTGAAATACAGGCCCAAACGAATTCATTTTTTTTATGACGGAATGGTGGCTAGAACTCAACTTGCTGTTCTAGACCACAATTACAACGTAGGTAGAATTCAAAAGCTCAGAAGAACGCGATCAGAAGACAGGAGCGAGGACCAGAAGTCTTACCCAGTGGAGTACTCAAAAGCACGAAAGGAGTGGATTTTGAAAGCTCTTTATGAGCCGAAGTCCATTGAATTTGTATTTGACATCAATCGTGAGATTATGATGTTCGCTAAAGGTGAGATGTCCATCTCCTGGCATTCAAAATCCTCAGAATTCCCTCGAAATATTGCACCTGTTGTGAAACCCAGTGAAGATGAATTGGTTCACAAATTTCAAAGTAGATTTCCAAGGTAGTAAAGAAAAAATTTGGGTGGGTATTAAAAAAAAAATCCAAACAAACTTTCACGATACACACATATACATATATATATTGTAAGACAGTGACTGACAAAGTGCTGGAAGGTGGATACGTGCCACCGAGCGGCCTGGGCTCGGTGGAGGAAGCCAGCATTTCTGTGTCAGTAACGCTATGTTACTGACACGTTGTAGTTTGGTAAGTGGCTCCAAGCCGCATAGTCCGGGCCGGCTTTCCGGGAGTGGTCAAAGTGAAGGGTGGGATGGCCACTCCCACGTACCAGGTGGGGCTGGTACCAGGCCTTATAAAGCCTGGGCCTGCAGGCTAGAGATGGACAGAGAGAGCATCTGGCTGAGAGCCAGGGAGAGCCAGAGAGAGCATCTGGCTGAAAGCCAGGGAGAGCCAGAGAGAGCATCTGGCTGAAAGCCAGGGAGAGCCAGAGAGAGCATCTGGCTGAAAGCCAGGGAGAGCCAGAGAGAGCCAGAGAGAGCGTCTGGCTGAGAGCCAGAGAGAGCGTCTGGCTGAGAGCCAGAGGGCTCTGCAGAGCAAGGAGCCCGGCTAGCCCAGCGTGTGGGCTGAGAGAGCCAAAAGGCGAGGTTGACAGGGTGACGCCCCTAACCTCAACACCCAGGAGGGTGTGGTGAGACCTCCACAGGTCTGAGGACCGGACTGGCTGTGGACAGCAAGCAAGAAGTATTCTGACGTTTTGAAGTGAGTAGTCAGGAACAAGCATATGTATAGTGAGAGCTCAGACGAGCAGGTGTTTATTTACATGTTTATTTGTGTTTCTGCTGCAATAAACCCAGGCCAAGCCTGGACTAAAGAACGTTGTTGCCCGGTGTCACTGTCTCTGGCCGCGGATGTCCACGCTGCTACTGCCCCTAAACGCTAGTCCCCCACATATGGTGTTTGGATGCGGGCAGCGGTCTTAAAGAGACATACACCAATTAATGGACATTCTGCTGCAGCAACTGGAGAACCGTTGCTAAGGGCAACCGCCCAAAGAGAGATTGTCTGAGTGTGCCATAACCCCATGTCCCGGGTGGACGCTGCAACGGTGCTGCAACCAGATACAGCCAGTATGGAGGAACTGATAAAGCAGCTGGTGCAAATGAACATACAGCAGCAACAAACGTTGGCTCAGCAGCAACAAATGACGGCGACCCAGCAAAAAGCACAAGAGGAGGCCATGGCTCAGCAGCTGAATGCCCATGGAGGGGCTATGCGGCTGCAGCAGGAGGAAAGGCAACGCCTAATAAAGCGGTTGGCTACACTGACAGAGTCACTCAAGTCTACAGGGAATGAGCCCCTTATGCGACAAACGGAAACGGATCACACGGCTGTGTTGGGAGAACAAGCCCCTAAGTGTGAAAAGTTGAAAACACAGTTTGAGAAAGAAACTAGCCTTCAAGAGGTGGAGCAGCTGAAAACAAAAAGTGCAGCTCTCTTAAAGGAGAAGGAGCATTTTGAGAGGTTGGCTAAGGAGGAAGCTGATCGCCGAGTGTTGCTGCAACAGATGAATGTTCAGTATGAACAGCGCTTAAAAGAGATGAGAAGTAAGAAAGAAAAGTTTAAGCAATATCTTTCATCAGCCCATGAAGAGATACAAGACCTCAGAGATGAGGCTGACCGCAGGGTATGTCTGGAGGCACAAGCTGCGCAATATGAACAGGACTGTAAGAAACTGCAAATGAAAACCCGAGAGTTGAAAATGCAGCTAGCAAAGAAAAATGGTGACTGGGAGTGCCAAGTAAGTCAGCTCAAGGAAGAGCTGGAAATACAGAAAGCTGCGTGCAGTAAGACCAAAAAGCAAGCAGAGTTCTTGGAAGACTTACTGGGTCACAAGGAAAACCAGGAAGTGCTGCTTGAGAGACTGGTGTCCCGGCTACAGATGAGCTTGGATGAGGAAGCTGAAGCACATGGAACCCAAATCCAGGAGCTGGAACGGAGTCATGCTCTAGCTGTGGGGAAACTGTCCAAGCTGGTGAAGCAACTTGAAAAAGTGAAAGAAGCATTGGAGAGTGAGTGTCTTGAGCTGTCCCAAAAGGTGAAGGGGTTGTTGGGAGACAAGTATGCATATGAATGCAAGAAAGACACCGTAGAGATGCAGCTTCAAGAGCTACAAATAAAAATAGCCGAAGGTGACCGTGTGCAGACCGTATTGTCTGAGCAGGTGAGCAGACTGCAGGAGAAGCTGGAAGCTCAGACTGAAGAGTCTCAGAAATTACTGCAAGAACAGAAGCAGCAGACGCTTGGTCTCAGTGCACACCTGAAGGCTATGGAAGATGAGAAAAATGTGCTCCTCAAGCAAGTAGGGGAGGATGCAAAAGCTAAAAGAAACCTATCAGAGCAGATTGCAACACTTCAGGCTGAGGTGGTGGATCTGGAAGATAGACTGGAGAAGAGTGCTTTGTGTCTGGTTTCTGTGGAAGAGCAGAAAAGAGAAATACAAGGAGAATTAGAAACTACAAGGCAGCAGTGTGTAGAGAAGACAGCTGCTTGTGACGAGCTCGAGAAGGTTAAAGTACATCTTCAGCAAGAGATAGAAGGTGCTTCTGTGAAGCTGGGTCTCCAAAAGGACCTTGTATCCAAACTAAGAAAGACACAGCAAGTATGTGAACAGCAGCTCACAGAAGAGAAAATCAGGTCGGCAAGATATGTCACTGAATGTGAGCGTGCTGAAGAAAGGGTCTGTATGAAAGAGACCGAAGTGTTAACTTTAACACACACCCTGAAAATGATGTCAGAGAGGGAAGAGAAACTGTATGAGAACCCTGCATGCTGGGTCACGGTTGAAGAGCAAGACAGTGAAATCCTAGAAGTGGAAGCGCTAAATCAGCTGTTTTGTCTTCAAACTGATGTCTATGATGAACTTCAGAAATTTACAGTGAGTCTTCAGCAGGAAGTAGAAGACATTAGTGTGGAGCTTGGTTACCAATGTCAGATGGCATCCAACTGGGAGAAGAAACAAAAGATGTGTGAACAGTGGCTTACTGAGGAGAAGTCAGTGTTTCCTAAAGTTGCAAAAGAAAGGCGTAACAAGCTTGTGCACACTGAAATGCAAGGCTGGATTAGCGCTAAGACAAATGCTAAGAAGAGAACCCGGATACGGGAAAAGCCCAAAGGAGTTTTCCAACGACCGGTAGCAGAAATGGAGATCCTGCTGGAGAATATTAAGAAAGAGACTGAAGCGCTAACCCTGAAGCGCCCCCTGAAAGTAGTGTCAGGCAAAGCAGAGCTTCAGCAGTTCTCAGAGAAGTTGTGCATGAAGATGAAATGCTGTAAATCAGATAGCCAAGCGGCTGAAAAAAGTGTTCTGAGACCAGACATGTGTAAAACCCAGTTCAGACAGAAAAGAAAAAAGGGGATTTTGTTAAAGAATCTGAAAAAGTTACAAGTAGTAAAGAGTGCCAATTTATGTTTACAAAAGGAGACTACTGAGGCTCAGAAGGTCTCACAAGTGGACGCAGAAGTCTTGAAAGAACTGCAGCAAAAGAATAGTGACGTACACAAGCAAACCCCAAAAGTGAAGAAACTGTTTGTCCAAGTGGTAGAGGCCTATCGCAGGGATGCTGGCTCCAAGGACCAACTCATCAGCGAACTGAATACTAGCAAGAAAAAGTCAGAGTCAGAGTTAAAGGAACTGGAAGAACACAGAGACAAGGTTCTTTCACTAGAAAGAGACCCCCGAGCCTGGAGTTTTGACCCGGGAGGGCCAAGAAGAAAAGACTTTGAGCGTGGGACCAAGGCCCAACACCCAGGCCTCGTCAGAGGATGCATTTCAGGACAGCTAAGTGTCCGAGCCCACGGGCTCGAACAGAGGGGGAGGGTATGTAAGACAGTGACTGAAAAAGTGCTGGAGGGTGGATACGTGCCACCGAGCGGCCTGGGCTCGGTGGAGGAAGCCAGCATTTCTGTGTCAGTAACGCTATGTTACTGACACGTTGTAGTTTGGTAAGTGGCTCCAAGCCGCATAGTCCGGGCCGGCTTTCCGGGAGTGGTCAAAGTGAAGGGTGGGATGGCCACTCCCACGTAACAGGTGGCGCTGGTACCAGGCCTTATAAAGCCTGGGCCTGCAGGCTAGAGATGGACAGAGAGAGCATCTGGCTGAGAGCCAGGGAGAGCACGAGAGAGCGTCTGACTGAGAGCCGGAGAGAGCGTCTGGCTGAGAGCCGGAGAGAGCGTCTGGCTGAGAGCCAGAGAGAGCGTCTGGCTGAGAGCCAGAGAGAGGGCTCTGCAGAGCAAGGAGCCCGGCTAGCCCAGCGTGTGGGCTGAGAGAGCCAAAAGGCGAGGTTGACAGGGTGACGCCCCTAACCTCAACACCCAGGAGGGTGTGGTGAGACCTCCACAGGTCTGAGGACCGGACTGGCTGTGGACAGCAAGCAAGAAGTATTCTGACGTTTTGAAGTGAGTAGTCAGGAACAAGCATATGTATAGTGAGAGCTCAGATGAGCAGGTGTTTATTTACGTGTTTATTTGTGTTTCTGCTGCAATAAACCCAGGCCAAGCCTGGACTAAAGAACGTTGTTGCCCGGTGTCACTGTCTCTGGCCGCGGATGTCCACGCTGCTACTGCCCCTAAACGCTAGTCCCCCACAATATATATATATATATATATATACACATACATACACACATATACACATACACACATATACATATATATCTACACATACACACACACACACATATATATATATATTACACACATATACACATACACACACACATATATATATATATATATATATATATATACACACACACATATATATATATATATATACACATGCACGCGTGTACTCGTACGCGTATACTATATATATGTGTGTGTGTGTGTGTGTGTACACGCATATATACACACATATATATATTTAGGTGAAAAACGTATTTCTTCTATCACAGCATCGCTGTGGACAGTGAATTGCAGGCAATACATTACGTTCTGCTGAGACAATTCAGCACTGGACAGCTCCCTGCTATAACGAAGCCTGGCTTCGGTGTGCAGGGGAAATGATCAGCACTGGACAGCTCCCTCCTGCTGAGACACTTCAGCACTGGACAGCTCCCTCCTCCCGAGTAGAGATCTGCAAAGCAATCCACAAGCAGATAGATAGATAGGTAGATAGATAGACAGACAAGCTTGACAAAGGCCAACATGGCCGAAACGGAGCCTGTTTTTCTGTGATGGGGGAATTAAACTTTGGATATTAATTTGCACCCTGGATGCTGCTGAAGTCTTTTTTATTGCTGCATGTGATTTTGGTGATAAGGATCCATTCACCTGTCTCTTTGGCTACTGCATAATCTATGCCCAAACCCTGGAGGGATATACAATTTGTGCTGCTAGCGACCTGCTTTCTTTGTTTGTTGTGTCATAATGTCTCCTGGTGAACAGTGCAGATAGTCTGATCGCGTGTTCAAGGTTTTCGCACACAAGCGCATACTGTGCAAATAGTGGATGCTGTGTTACACATAGGCAGTCTTCTGGTAACATCTGGAGGACAACATTGTGTTCTCTGCAGCAGACACACTCTGACACTGTGGGCATCCTAATGCACTGCCCGCAGTGACACCACTCTGTATTGGCAAGCCTGCCATATGGATCTTGAGTGGATTCCGACGCACCCTCTTCTGGTGCTCCCTGCGGATCATTTTGAAAGCACTGGACACTGCTTATGTCCGTCTGAGCATATAGGGAGTCTGCCAGTTGTTGTTGAACCTAAGAAGGGATTACATATGAAGAATACTGTATAAACACATACACACGTGCGTACGTGTGTGTTTGCATAAACACATACACACGTGCGTACGTGTGTGTTTGCATAAACACATACACACGTGCGTACGTGTGTGTTTGCATAAACACATACACACGTGCGTACGTGTGTGTTTGCATAAACACATACACACGTGCGTACGTGTGTATGCATAAACACGTACACACGTGCGTGTGTATATATGCACACACACACACGTAAGTACGTGTGACTGTATATACACATACACACTCGGGCGCCCCCTGTTCCCCGCTGCTACACCCCGCTCCGTCAAACCACCCGGCACCCCCCGAATCTTTTCACCCGAGTACGGAAGTACTCGAAAATCGTGGTGCTCGATCGAGTAATTACTCAAAACGAGTAGGTTCACTCATCTCTATTACAAACCCATCAGAATTTTTAAAATGTTACCACCTACCTCAGTATACTGCCGCCTTTCTGGAGCATCCTTATTTTCATCGGAATCAGAAATGTATTCCTGCGAAAAAAAAGATCAACATTACTTTCATAATGTTTTTTGACATGGTTTGCTGCAAAGCCTTATTACTAAACAAATTCTATTTGCAGCAAAGTCTTACCTCTCCAACAGAATCGGATGAAGATTCAATTTCAAATTCAAGGTCTTCCTCCAGGTGGGACATGGTGGCGTGTGATTTTGACTAAATAAACAAAATCAAAGTACAAATAATTAATTGCAGTGCTATAACAGTTATGGAAAATGTAACTATTTCCCATTCCCATCTTACATATGTATATTTTGGAAAATTGCAGGCAGATTGTTGGATGTAAAACAGACAGATTACAAGCAGTAAGTAGGCAGATTGTAGGATGGATTACAGACAGATTCCAAGCAGTAAGTAGGCAGATTGCAGGCAGATTGTATGCAAATTGTAGGATGGATTACAGACAGATTGCAAGCAGTAAGTAGGCAGATTGTATGCAGATTCCAAGCAGTAAGTAGGCAGATTGTATGCAGATTGTATGCAGATTACAAGCAGTAAGTAGGCAGATTGTAGGATGGATTACAGACAGATTCCAAGCAGTAAGTAGGCAGATTGCAGGCAGATTGTATGCAGATTCCAAGCAGTAAGTAGGCAGATTGTAGGATGGATTACAGACAGATTACAAGCAGTAAGTAGGCAGATTGTATGCAGATTCCAAGCAGTAAGTAGGCAGATTGTAGGATGAATTACAGACAGATTACAAGCAGTAAGTAGGGCGATTGTAGGCAGATTGTAGGATGGATTACAGACAGATTACAAGCAGTAAGTATGCAGATTGTAGGCAGATTGTAAGATGGATTACAGACAGATTACAAGCAGTAAGTAGGCAGATTGTAGGCAGATTGCAGGCAGATTGTATGCAGATTGTAGGAAGATTGTAGGATGGATTACAGACAGATTACAAGCAGTAAGTAGGCAGATTGTATGCAGATTGTATGCAATTGTAGGATGGATTACAGACAGATTACAAGCAGTAAGTAGGCAGATTGTATGCAGATTGTAGGATGGATTACAGACAGATTACAAGCAGTAAGTAGGCAGATTGTATGCAGATTGTAGACAGATTACAAGCAGTAAGTAGGCAGATTGCAGGCAGAGTGTATGCAGATTGTAGGCAGATTGTAGGATGGAGTAAAGACAGATTACAAGCAGTAAGTATGCCGATTGTATGCAAATTGTAGGCAGATTGTAGGATGGATTACAGACAGATTACAGGCAGTAAGTAGGCAGATTGTATGCAGATCGTTTGACAAATTACAGGCAGATTGCAGGCAGATTGTAGGCAGATTGCAGGATGGATTACAGACAGATTACAAGCAGTAAATAGGCAGATTGTAGGCAGATTGCAGGCAGATTGTATGCAGATTGTAGTATGGATTACAGACAGATTACAAGCAGTAAGTAGGCAGATTGTAGGCAGATTGTATGCAATTGTAGGATGGATTACAGACAGATTACAAGCAGTAAGTAGGCAGATTGTATGCAGATTGTAGGATGGATTACAGACAGATTACAAGCAGTAAGTAGGCAGATTGTATGCAGATTGTAGACAGATTACAAGCAGTAAGTAGGCAGATTGTATGCAGATTGTAGGATGGATTACAGACAGATTACAAGCAGTAAGTAGGCAGATTGTATGCAGATCGTTTGACAGATTACAGGCACATTGCAGGCAAATTGTATGCAGATTGTATTCAGATTGTAGACAGATTACAAGCAGTAAGGAGGCAGATTGCAGGCAGATTGTATGCAGATTGTAGGCAGATTGTAGGATGGATTACAGACAGATTACAAGCAGTAAGTAGGCAGATTGTATGCAGATTGTAGGATGGAATACAGACAGATTACAAGCAGTAAGTAGGCAGATTGTATGCAGATTGTAGGATGGATTACAGACAGATTACAAGCAGTAAATAGGCAGATTGTATACAGATTGTATGCAGATTGTAGACAGATTACAAGCAGTAAGTAGGCAGATTGCAGGCAGATAGCAGGCAGATTGTAGGCAGATTACAGACAGATTACAAGCAGTAAATAGGCAGATTGCAGGCAGATTGTATGCAGATTGTAGGCAGATTGTAGGATGGATTACAGACAGATTACACGCAGTAAATAGGCAGATTGTAGGATGGATTACAGACAGAATACAAGCAGTAAGTAGGCAGATTGTATGCAGATTGTAGGATGGATTACAGACAGATTACAAGCAGTAAGTGGGCAGATTGTATGCAGATTGTAGACAGAGTGTAGGATGGATTACAGACAGATTACAAGCAGTAATGAGGCAGATTGTATGCAGATTGTATGCCGATCGTTTGAGGGATTAAAGGCGGATTGCAGGCAGATTACAGGCACATTGCAGACAGATTGCAGACAGATGACAGGCACATTGTAGGCAGATTGTATGCAGATTGTTGGATGGATTACAGACAGATTACAAGCAGTAAGTAGGCAGGTTGCAGGCAGATTATTTTCAGTATATAGGCAGTATATAGGAGGTGCTGAGGCAGTGCATCAACGGGGACTACATAGAGGGCTCGATGGAGGGGTTTATTTGCTGCAGGGAGCGGGTCGGGTGCTCTTACCTAGGCTTCTTTATGGAAAATGTCAGTGAGAAACATGTGGTGGCTGAATCCTCCCTTGCACGGCCTCTCGAATCACTCCACCTCCCTACTGCTCGTCGTGTCGTCCAACCAATGGGGTGGCTGGAATAGGCATTACAAGCAGTAGAGTTCCCCGCCTCCCGCGATGACGTCATCGAGTGAATCACGTGACTGGCGTCTCGGGAGCGCGCACGTCGGGCTCCATCAAGCGCGGTGCACCATGGGAGAAAACCCCGGTGCACCTTGGAAGAAATTTTATAAGTTGCTGAAACGCTGGAACGGTGAGTAGAAACCATCATTAAAAGCCATTTAAACTTGTGCATAGTAATGTTTGCTTTAGAAGGGGGACTGGGCAAAAAAAAAAATTCACTTCTGCCTCCGGACAACCCCTTTAAGTTTCTTCTGTTGCTTTTGGTGGCCTATAGAAACCCCCTAACAGAATTTTGTTATTTTTTTCTCCCTGTATTTCTACCCACAGAGATTCCACCTGTTCATCTCCTTTAGCTATATCTTCTCGTAGCCTCAGCATTAGGTACAATTCTAGGCGCTTTTTTTTTTGACAATGAGTGTATATTATGCAGGCGAGGATCCGCTTTGCTAAAGACTCTGTATCACACAACTCCTCTAATACCAGACACAGCCATAGACAAGAGAAACGGTCCTTTCTCTAATCCTAAACAACCCCTTTAAAGTTTAGCATGGATTTGAAAGTGGCTTAATTCGGCTGGCAATTTACATCAAAATCCACATGTAGGCTTCTTTCACACGGGCGACGCATTTTCATGCAGGTCACATCGTGTAGTATCCTAGAGTTGGGGTCCCACAGCATTGTTAAAGCCACGTAATGTAAATTATATGTCTTTAAAGGAGATGTCCCGAGGCAGCAAGTGGGTCTATACACTTCTGTATGGCCATAATAATGCACTTTGTAATGTACATTGTGCATTAATTATGAGCCATACAGAAGTTATAAGAAGTTTTATACTTACCTGCTCCGTTGCTAGCGTCCTCGTCTCCATGGAGCCGACTAATTTTTGGCCTCCGATGGCCAAATTAGCCGCGCTTGCGCAGTCCGGGTCTTCAGCTTTCTTCTATGGAGCCGCTCGTGCCAGAGAGCGGCTCCGTGTAGCTCCGCCCCGTCACGTGCCGATTCCAGCCAATCAGGAGGCTGGAATCGGCAGTGGACCGCACAGAAGAGCTGCGGTCCACGAAGGTAGAAGATCCCGGCGGCCATCTTCAGCGGTAAGTATTGAAGTCACCGGACCGCCGGGATTCAGGTAAGCGCTGTGCGGGTGGTTTTTTTAACCCCTGCATCGGGGTTGTCTCGCGCCGAACGGGGGGGGGGGGGTTAAAAAAAAAAAAACCCGTTTCGGCGCGGGACATCTCCTTTAAATATGTTAAATGTGTGTATACCACTTTAAGTGCTCAATAATGTGTTAAATTTGTGTGTTTTCATACTAGCAAATCCCGCATGACTTGGCAGAACTCACCCTTAACTACTCTCACCCCTGTCAATCACCCGTAGCTAGTGCAGGGATTGGATAGTTAGCTTTCCCCTGACTCAGGATTGGATGGGAGTTAAGGTATAAAAAGTAGGGAGTGGGGTTAGCCAGTCTAGTCCTGGGGTTAGCTGAGTGAAGGAAACATCAAGTGCTCCATTGCTGAAAAAGGTTTGGAACCACTGGTCTAGGCTTTATGTATTGTTGTTTGGTGATTGCTAATTCCTTAGCAACTATGATTGACCATTTGTGGATATATAGATACAGTCGACCGAAAATCGCTACATTTGTGTGCAAGAGCACTAAAGCTCAATCCTGAATGGAGACACTGACTAGAGAAAGCTCACTATCACATCCATTCTTTCAATTATCAAAGGTACCAGGTCTCCGTGTGCCATATGGGTTTGCGCCAGAGCCTGTTGGGAAGGGTCACTATATATACCCACCCCCAAATAAGGTTACACTTGCAAAACCACATGCACTTGTATGAAGCCGCCCTTTAAGTGAATCTGGAAAAATTGGAAAACTGTTGTAGGTGTGTTCAAATTGGCAGCTGCTGGGGCTAATGCAAGCAGGTGGGATCGAATATTTCTGCTTCCTAAACATAAAAACACAATAAACTGCTTCTATGTGCAGCATGATAATTTTTACACTTTGTGCAAGGGCTTGGCGATAGGTCAAAAATTGCAATTTCGTATTTTTTTCAAACTTAAGTACAATTTTTGATTTTAATCTTGATTTTCATTTTTTTGCAAAAACAAGCTAAGGGGATGCCAAGACACATTTTTTACATAAAGGAATTGCATGATTATCAGAACTGTCCTTAGCTGTCACCATCAATTAGAAGGTTGAATTAGCATGGCTGTGTGCGGTCCATGTGAAGAATCAGTTGTTTTAAGAGCCTCATAGCTTATCATGGGACTGTGTAGACAGACAGCATATGGCTTGCAAATGTCCGAATGGGTCCTACAGCTACACTGAAAGGTCTTGTAGCGCTACTGAGTGATTTGTAGGTATTGAATGACAGCTGCAGCCCACATGATTGCATACAACTCAGGCCAGCTTCACACAGGTGATAGGCTATTTTGCGTTGCGAGAGTGAGTGAAAACGCATGAAAATGAAACCAATGGTTTCATTCTCATTTGTGATGCCTTCACTGCACACTCACAGTGCTAAGAAAAAGCAGCATTATCGCCCATTGTTTTTAGTGGGGCTGGCGGGGATGAAGGAATCCTCTGCCATAGCTGTCACAGCTGTGATAGAGGTCCACGATGCTATCCATTGCTTTCAATGGGGCTAGTGTGCTGCAGTCCCATTCAAAGCAATGGGTTGCAGCCAAGCACCGCAGCAATGATTTTCGGGGAAGGGTTTGAAATATAAGCCCTTTCCTGAAAATCCTCTCTAGCTGTAAAGAAAAGTAAAAAAAATATTAACTCATCTAGAAGAGCCATCTGACTCTTCTCTCTGGCCCTGGCAGACGTCTTCTGTCTTCTGGAGGCCAGGGATTGAAAAATCCCCACCTCCAGAAAGCGCTGCCCCGATTAACTGAGCGCCATAACCAATCAGGGGCAACACCCAGCCATCATTGATTGACAGGTGAGCGCTGACTGTGATTGGCTGAGCGCTGTGGGAATCCGCAGAAAATGGAGCATGCTGTGATTTTTTTCAAGCTCATGCAATCCGCAAATCGGAAAAATGACATTTCCCCATGACATCATGACAGCATACGCTGGAGGTTGCTCACCTGCTGACCTGAAGGGACAGGAAGAGGCAGAGTATAAAAAGAACCTCCCCTCCACCAACACCAGTGTTTTTCCTGTCCCTTCAGGACAGCAACGGCAGAGCTCCAGCGACGCTGTCCCATGCCGGAGGAGGACTTACCGGCGAAGCGGCGGCGTTTTTCTTCTGGCAGCCCCGGCAACCCCAGTGGGAAGGACCCCATCTGGGCGCTTTCCGGGGACTGTGTGGGCCGGGGTCCATGTACGGGCTGCCGGCACCACTGCGGCCGTCATTTCAGGCGGCGGCCGCCATCTCCGGGTCCAGGGCCGACAGGAGCGCTCCAGGGGGCGTGGTCTCGGCGGAATACAGCACGGTGACATCAGACGCTCCGCAAAGGGGGCGTGGCCTGCGAATGGGGCGTGGCCTGGCGCGGCCGGTGCCGAATTTAAAAATCTGCTGCCCCTGCATCAGCTGGTGGTGTTTCTCCACGCTAAGGAACGATCCTAAGTACAGGAAGCGTTCCTGCAAGACGCAAGATGTCGGCCAGAGAGGACCCAGAGACCCTCCAAACTGTAAGTGGTCCGGTGGACCAACCTACACCTGCACTACATACACTTCCCGACTAACAGAGTTTCCCTTGTCTTACAGGACAGGGATACTCAAAAACCGAGGGAGGCTAGACGAAGGAGTAAAAAATGTCCAGTATGTCTAACCAAACTCGACGACTCCTGCACAAAAACGTTATGTGCTACCTGTTCCGCAAAAGTTATGCAGGAGGAAAAGACTTCCCTTATGGCCGAAATTCGGTCAGTCGTCCGGGAAGAAGTGCAGTCCTCCCTCTCGGACCTCCAACCTGGGCCTTCCGGGGTTACACGCAGGTCGGTTCCGGCGGTGTCTGAGTCCGACTCCGACATAGCGGAAAATATGGATTTTGACGGGGAAGTGACGCAGGAGGACAAAAAATATCTTTTTTCTACCTCAGACATGGATCAACTGCTAAAAGCTGTACGCAGAACCATGCAGGTGGAGGAAGACGTGCAGCAACCCCGCACAGTCCAGGAGGATATGTTCGCGGGGTTACTCCCGCAACGGAAATCTTCATTCCCCGTAAACGCCACGCTCAAGCAGCTGATTCTAAATGAGTGGGAGAGCGTGGATCAGGCTCCGCTAATCCCTAGGGAATTCAAAGAATGCCTTTTATTTCCGGGAGATGAGGTGTCCTTTTTGGACGAGATACCAAAAGTCGATGCGGCAATTGCCATGGTATCCAGAAAGTCCGGATTACTCTTTGAGGATACGTCCCACTTAAAGGACCCGTTGGACCATAAGGTGGACACAACCATGCGTAAAGCCTGGTCTACCTCCGGTCTGATCATGAAATCCAACATCGCGGCCACTTCCGTGGCTCGTTCCATGGCAATCTAGTTGGACCAATTCGCAGCCCTAGTCGACCAAAAAGCCCCTAGGGAGGAGTTCGCAAGTGGCATCCCTCTGCTACGGATGGCAACAGGGTTTCTGGCGGATGCTTCAATGGAAACAGTCCGCTTCGGAGCCCGCATGGCAGCACTATCGAACACCGCCAGAAGGGCAGTGTGGGTAAAAGAGTGGTCGGGGGACTCAGCTTCCAAAAATAGGCTATGTACCCTACCGTTCCGGGGCGGGCGCATATTTGGACCAGACCTGGATCGTCTGCTGGAGAAAGCAGCTGACAAGAGTCACGGACTGCCTGCCACCAGACCACCCAAGAGACCCTTCACTCCTCATCCCTCGTCCACGTACGTCGGGAAGGGGAAGGCCGGAAGATGGTCTTATCCGAAGGGCGGAAGGGGTAAGACTTTAACTTTTGTCCCTCAGCCCATACTTTCGGGCCCGGTAGGGGGTATACTGGCTCGCTGTTCCAATAGCTGGCGTAGTATTACAACTAACGAGTGGGTACTGCACCTAGTGGCGGAGGGGTACAGGATCGAGCTACTATCCCGCCCCCTGGACAGATTTATGATAACCCCAACCCAGTCTCCAGGCCTAGAACAGGCTCTGTTGGAGGGCGTACGGAACCTGCAGGGTCTCGGCGCGGTTATCCTCGTCCCCAAGAAGGAACAGGGAAAAGGTTTCTATTCCCCCCTCTTTCTGGTTCCCAAACCAGATGGCTCCCACCGCACCATTATCAATCTCAAACAACTGAATAGATTCATTGAATATACGAAATTCAAAATGGAAACCATTAGAACTGCAACTCCTCTAATTGCCAGAGATAACGTAATGGCTACAATAGACCTTAAGGATGCCTATTTTCACATCCCTATTTACGCCAACTCACAAAAGTTCCTGAGGTTTGCGCTGAGGGTGGAGGGGGAAATCTGCCACTTTCAGTTCGTCTGCCTCCCATTTGGAATCTCCTCGGCTCCGCGAATTTTTTCCAAGGTCGTGATAGAAATGGTGGCCTTCTTACGAAATCAGGGTGTCATGATCATCCCCTACTTGGACGACTTCCTATTGATGGCAGATTCCCCGTCCACTCTGAGATCACACTTGGAGTCCACATTGCAATTATTTAAGGAGCTTGGCTGGATTATTAACGAGTCAAAATCCAACATGGAGCCAGAAACCAGGAAGAAATTCCTGGGTGTCATCCTGGATTCCAGTCTACAAAATTCGTCCCTTCCTCCCCTAAGAAAACATCTTATCATAGAGGAATGTTCCAACCTCTATAAAAAACATAGGGTAACGATAAGAGACGCAATGCGGATCCTGGGACTAATGACTTCGTGCATCGGCGTGGTCCCCTGGGCCCAGTTCCATAGTCGCGGACTCCAGTCACTAATTCTCCAGAATTGGGACAAGTTGCAGGCTTCGCTTGATCAGACAATCCCTATTTCTGCGGAAGCCAGAGCTTCACTCCGTTGGTGGGTGTCGTCGGACAACCTGTCTCAGGCATCCGATTGGAATTTGGACCCGGCAGTAATAATCACGACCGATGCCAGCGCCAAAGGGTGGGGGACCCACTTTGAAGGCGGTTATGTACAGGGGGCCTGGGACGTTCACGAGAAAGCTAGCTCATCGAACTTTAGGGAGCTTAAAGCGGTATGGAAATCCCTGCGTAGCCTGCAAACACGGTTAGTGGCGAAGCATGTGAGGATCTTCTCAGACAATATGACAACAGTATCACTCATTCGCCACCAGGGTACCACCAGGAATCCTCCACTACAACGACTGGCGGGGCGGATCCTTCAATGGGCGGAAGGCACAACAAAGTCCCTATCGGCCTTTCATATAAAAGGAGCCGAGAACTCAGCCGCGGACTTTTTAAGCAGAAGGAAAGTGGACCCAGGAGAGTGGGAACTCCATCCAGAGGTGTTCAGCCTTCTTGTGGAGAAGTGGGGGGTACCAGAAGTAGACCTCTTTGCGTCAAGCGCAAACACCAAATGCCGGCTTTTCTTTTCCAGAGGCGCAGAGAAACAGTCCTTGGGCACGGACGCTCTCTCTCACCCCTGGGATTGGGACCTAGCATATGCCTTTCCCCCTCTGCCACTAATCCCGCTCCTGCTAAGGAAATTACTGCAGTCAACCCTAACAGTAATTTTTGTAGCACCATATTGGCCCAAAAGACCGTGGTTCCCCCTCCTGAGATCCCTGTCAGTGGGAGAGCCCTTCCACCTTCCAACAAGACCGGACCTACTGTCGCAGGGCCCTCTTCTTTACCCGGAAGTTCACAAGTTCAGGCTTACGGCCTGGAGCTTGAGCGGGTAACGTTCCTAGGGAAGGGTCTTTCCCCTAATGTTATTTCCACCATTAGCGAGAGTCTTAAACCCTCAACACACAAAATCTACTCCAAAGTCTGGAAAAAATTTTCGGAGTGGTTAGGCCAGGACATCCAGCAGCTGGACCAGCCAGACGTTCGTAAAATCTTAGATTTTCTCCAGGTGGGCCTGGATAAAGGTTTGAGTCTGAATACCCTCAAAGTCCAAATTGCGGCCTTGGGGGCATTCTTCGATCTCGCGCTGGCGGAGCACGGGTGGATTAGGAGATTTCTTAGAGGGGCAAGCAGATTACATCCACTCACACGGCCCACGGCACCACCCTGGGATCTGACCATAGTCCTTTAGGCCTTCTGCGACCCCCCCCCCCCCCCATTCGAACCGATTACGGATCTATCCATCGCCTGGCTGACGTACAAGGTAGCCCTGCTTGTGGCAGTTACGTCGGCCAGACGCGTGGGGGGAAATCCAGGCCCTCTCACGAAGGGCCCCATATATGACTATCCACCCAGACAAAATATTTTTTTTTTAGACCCGTCCTTCCAGCCTAAAGTATTGTCAGATTTCCACAAGGGCCAACCAATAGTTATTCCAGCCTTTTGCCAAAATTTCAAAAATGGAAAAGAACAAAAGCTCCATAATATAGACGTCAAAAGAGCGGTACTAGCGTACCTTGAGGCAACGGAAAGTTTCAGGAAGTCTGACAAACTTTTCGTTCAATTTCAGGGGCAGGCCAAAGGAAAGGCCGCTTCTAAAGATGCGATCGCCAGGTGGCTCAGGAGAGCCATCCAGGAGGCTTACAAGGCCAAGGGCATCCCCCCTCCAGAAGGATTGAAGGCCCACTCAACGAGAGCGGTGGCATCCTCTTGGGCAGAGAGAGCGCACGCGTCGATTGAGCAAATCTGTAACGCAGCCACATGGACTTCAGGCCATACTTTCATTAAACATTATAGGCTGGACTTTAAATATAGTCAGGACGCATCCTTCGGTAGGAAGGTGCTCCAAGCCGTAATCCCTCCCTAAAAAGCCCATGCCACTTATTTGGTATTCCTCCAGCGTATGCTGTCATGATGTCATGGGGAAAACTGGAATTTTTTCTAACCGATAATTCCCTTTCTGGAAGACATCATGACAGCATATGGGCTTTTTTCCCCCCCTTACCAACATGGTTACCCTAGTTTGTCCATCACATGAGGTAATGTGTATGCTTTGACTTTGTTTTCTGAGGTGTGTGATGTCAATAAAAACACACCTTCTGGTTAAATAGCTGGTCACTGTGGTCATTTGGAACGCACTGGTGTTGGTGGAGGGGAGGTTCTTTTTATACTCTGCCTCTTCCTGTCCCTTCAGGTCAGCAGGTGAGCAACCTCCAGCGTATGCTGTCATGATGTCTTCCAGAAAGGGAATTATCGGTAAGAAAAAATTCCCGTTTTTCAGGTATTCAATTAACTGCGGATGCCTAATGATTGTCTATGGGCTGACTGAATTGTGGATCGTAAGGGAACTTAATTATCAGCATCTTTTATAAGTTTTTCTAATAAGCTGTAATACATCAGTATAGTAGTGTATTAGAAAGCTACCGTGTTTTCCTGGAAAAAAGACACTGTCTTATATTATTTTTGCCCCAAAAGAGGCACAGTGTCTTAATTTTGAGGGAAGGCTTATAATACTCACCTAGTAGACAGCATTTGGGTCCCTCGCGCTGAACTGCAGCAGGCCTCTGTGTACTCCTGATCGCCGACAGAACATTCTCTTCCTGGTGGCGGGGCATGAATACCCCACCTCCAGCAAACCATTGCTCTGATTGGATCATCGAATGCCGCGTCAGCCAGTCAGACCAAGCACTCGATTAACCATTCAATCACATCATTGAATGGCTGTGATTGGTTAATTGAGTGCTGCTTCTCATTGGCTGACATGGTGCTCGATCAACCAATCAAAGCAATCGCTTGCTAAAGGCGGGGTACTCAAGCCCCGCTACCAGAAAGCGAATGCTCTGTCGGCGTTCAGGGGTACACAGAAGCCTGCAGCAGCACCACAGCCCAATGCAAGGGACTGATACACAGTTTTTTTTTCATGTAGTTTAGCTATGGCTTATTTTGGGGGGGAGGTCTTGTATTTTTTTATTATTGGAGAAACACAGTATAAAGCTCAGCCAAGAGACTGAACTTCATAGGCCACCTGGCAGCTGGCAGACCCAGAGGCTATATTCACCAACCCATCAGAACCTCAGGTTCACATCACAGGGGTCCGATAAGTGACAGAGGGAGCCCCCTCCCGCTGTCAGCCATTTAGATGCCGCAATCACACTGACTGTGACTTGCAAAGGGGTTAAGCACCGGAAAGCTGAGGTTTCTTCGGTACTTGGTGTTACAACAAGTACCAGGTTGTTATCCGAGCAAACACCCCCCCTGGCACAAGAGCCCAGCACCAAGCTTCTGATACAGCTGCCGGTGAGTGGTAAGGACAGGGAGGCAAACTCAGGATGACACCGGGCCCACAGTCCATGTTATCTGTGTAGCACCGCTCCTAGAAAAATACTCCTTAGAAAGGCACAAACTCTCTAACGGTCACTCACTCACTCCTGAAGACTTTAGGTCTGCATGGCGGACTCCAACAATTCAGTCATTCAGTGGAACTCCTGGGGATATTGGTCCCAGGGAAAAGGCCAAATCTCAGCCTTTTCCATCTTCACCACATGCAGGTTGAAAGTATCTGCATGCAGCCAGACTTCCCTCTCCTGCAGACGAAAACTCCAACAACCACCACAGAACTCCACAAAACAACTCAGAGCGCTCTCCAGACTCAGAACTTCACTCCTTGTCCCTCAATCATACACCTTGAAAACACATTTATGGGACAAGGTCATATAACAAACAAAAGATACATTTCCAGACAGTAAGCCATTCAGTGCTGCAGCTATGCAATATACTCTGGTATTATTGTATCTTGTTACCACCAGGAAGTAGGGGTGGAGACAAGATTGTGGCTGCTTGACAGGTCGGTGATGCCCCCTCGTAGTGATTGGCTGCACGGCATGCTCCCCTCCCTGAGCCTCACAGGTCCTGGCACTGAGGTCTCCTGCAGTAATTGCTCCTATGGGCGGCCAGCACTGCTGTCTGTGGCCGCCCATCTCCCCTTACCATGTCCCCTTTGCGGCCCCACTGTGAGTGTTCCCGGGGCCTGTACAGTGCCACCTGCAGTCCCCTTTACCGGCCCCGCTGTTAGTCGATCGGCAGCTGATGTTGTTGGGGAGAAACTTGTGCCCCACTATCTGCCGTTAGGCTCCTCATGCTGTGCGGGAGAAGGCAGCCGACAGACGCGTTGCTCTGCTGATGGGAACCCTGCAGAGCAGCACAGGGCCACCTGATGCAGTGGGGAAAGAAGGCAGCGGACAGACCAGCCGGTACATCTCAGCGCCACTGGGCCACCTGATGCAGTGGGGGGGAGGAGGTGGGGAAGCCTGCAGACAGAACCAGCGGTCGATGTGAGGGCTGATGAGCGCCGCTGGGGCGGATCATGCTGTGCTGCAGAAGAGACTGAAGCACCAGTGGGGCAAACCGCAGGACGCTCGGTGAGTCACCGGGGCTACTGCAGACGGGGACGCAGCTCACAGCCGCCATAGCGGGTACAAATCAATAGACAGACGCTGCACTGACGGAGGCCAGGAACAGCTGCAGCCTCTTAAATGCTTTTTGCCTGCCATGGAGGGGTAGGGGTTAGTTTTCCTATTAGGCTTACATTTATAGCTGTAAAGGCTTTTGCATTCACGGCTAATAATGTACACTTAACCGGATAACTAAGCCCAAACAATAAACTTCCAGGGCAGCCAAAATGTAGTTCAGAGGTTGCAGCTATATTACCTTCAAGGACCTTACAGAAGTCACAAATCACATTCTATTACACATAGAATGGGAAGCACTGAGCGAGGAGTTAATGACGAGAGAACGATTCTCAATGATGATCTACCTGTCTAAACGTTCTGCAGGAGCGCGAACAACTAGCGGTGATGTCAATCGCTCCTGCAGAACGTAGCCGACAGTTGCCCAGTATAAATGGGCCTTTAGAAACACGGATGTAGTTTGTGGGTAAGAGCATACGTAGTGTGCAGCTGTATGTTTCTATAGGGCGCTCTTGCACAAAGACAACTAAACCAATTGAGATACAAGAGGTCTTGTAAAATACTGCTGGAGAGAAAGTGTTCAAGGCGCCCAGAAGAATTGCAGCATGCGAGGAGTGAGCCCACAGCCAAGGAGATGGCAGGGATATAGTTGTCACTTGTCACGGTGGTTCTACCATCTCCTCCCCTGTAAGGCTAGCACAGGACCTGTCCAAGTTACTACAGGGAGGAAGTCACTGGAAACTGCGGTGCGGTTTTAACTTACAACTCGTTGTCATGGGCATACGCCAACATTCCTTCCTCTGCGGTGAATCCGGATGATGGAATAATAGTCCAAACGCACAGGGGGTAGTTTGAAACAAAGCCAAGAATGGATGGCAGTGTTACTTTACTTGTAAATCCAAACAGAACAGTTCAACAGGTACATGGGCCAAAACAAGTCATTGGTGCAGATGCAGCTGATGGTGCGACAGGGAGGAAATCACAGGATGAATATCCGGCCCACAGTCTTAGTGATTTGTGTGACTCCGCTCCTGGCCAAAACTCCTTTCCTCTCTCTTCCACCTCTCTACCGGTCAACACTCACTCTCAAAGGCAGCACTCAGCGCTGCATGGTGATCTCCTCTCATCCGCTCATTCTGTAGAACTTCTAGGGGTAGTAGTCCCAGGGTAACTTTTAGGCCATCGCTCGGCCTCCTCCATTATTCCACACAAAGACCATTCAGTGTCTGTGGGGGTCCAAATAACTCTGGCTCCTGCCAACTCCTCTTGCAAACACCAACACTGACTTTCCTAAACTCACTCTTTGCAGACAGACTTGCACATAATCTTTGCAAACACCTATATGAAGCATGGTCACATGACTTCCAAACTCACAACATAAAATGATACATTTACAGCAGACAGACAGCTCATTTGCAGACATTAACCCTTTCATTCCTGCAAACTCTAATACAGATTCTGCTGATTTATTCCCCATTCCAAGACAATGTACAAGACAATACAGACAACATATAGCAGACATTTTGGAGGGGCCCTATTAGTTCTGGGCCACTACACAATCAGATCTCACAACTTATATCCCTAGCACTAGATACAAAATCAGAACTTTGGTCATCACAGCCTGCATCATCACGTCTCTTTATCTAAACCCTTTTGATACATGAAGTCTGTTATAGAATTCTATATCATTCCAAATACCTTTGACAGCTGTAAAATGGTTTTTGTCATTTTGCTCATATTAATAGCTTAGTTAATAATAGCTTAGTTAAGCACAAATCATATACAACGGAGGAGCGGCAGAGTCATTGGTCACAGTTTGATGTCAGTAAATGGTATTTAAGGACCAGACCCCCTGAAATGCAAACCCCAGAACAGACCCCTCTATGACTTCACAGCCCAGATTCTTTCGGTAATGGAGGCATCACACGAAAGTTTGTGCTGTGTATTTGTGCATCAACGAGGTTTGAGGAGGATCATAATCGGCGTGTTGCTTGTGCTTCTGCACATATAACTGTAATTTTTATGCACAAGGCCAATTCACACACGAGTGAATTTAATGGCTATTTAAGCCTAATAAGGTCCAGCTGTCTTTTTTTCCTGTGTTTTGCTCAGTGTCACACCCTTCCCTTGTGTATTTTCGCACCTGCCATAGACATCTATAGCACTTTTGCTGAGAAAAATGCAGGAAAATAGAGCAGGACCTATTTTCGTGCATGTGTGCTTAAAGGGGTTCTGTCATTAAAAACAAAAAATTTTATACTTACCTATTGCTCCCCAGGCAGCCTGCTTACCTCTTCTTCTTATCCCAAATCTTCTCCTGGAGCCGCTTGTCAATTCGGTCACGTGACCTCCAGCACCCGATTTTCTTCCATCCGGTCAAAAAGCGTACACTGCCTACCTTCCGCTTCCTTCAGGTCAATGTACGCATACGTCACTAGTGACGTGTGCGTACATTGTCTTGTGACGAAGCGCGGAATGAAGGTAGCCGCGCGAGACAACGGCACGACTGCGCACGCGCGAGACAGCGGCACACGACTGCGCATGCGCGAGTCTGCGGCGCGCTCGCGCTCGCCTGGGAGCACTTTACACGTGCACACTCTCTGCCAATAGAAATGTATCCCTGACACTGTTGTCAGGCAGAATACATTTCTATTAGCCAATGGAAATGCAAGCTTCTGCTGCCTCTCGGCCAATAGAAATGTATCCCTGACACTGTTGTCAGGCAGAATATATTTCTATTAGCCAATGGAAATGCAAGCTTCTGCAGATAAGCATATATATATATTTTATGTATATAAATATATATATATAAATAAAAGTATATATATAAAAAAGCATATATGTGTGTGCATATATAAATATATGCATATATATATGTGTGTGTGCATATATAAATATATGCATATATATATATATATATGTGTGTGCATATATAAATATATGCATATATATATATATGTGTGTGCATATATGTGTGTATATATATATATATATATATATATATATGTATATATGCATATATATATATTTATGCATATATATATGCATATGCATATATATATATATATATATATATATATATATATATATATATGCACACACATATATGCTTTTTTTTTTATATATATATATATATATATATATAAAAATAAAAGTATATATATATAAAAAGCATATATGCATATATATATATGCATATATATGCTATCTGTATCTGTCTACCCGTCTGTGTCTATCCGTCTACATTTATCTCTCTATGCATCTGTATTTATCCATCTATCCGTCTGTAATTATCCGTCTGCCCGTCTATCCATCCGCGTCTATTCATCTATATGTTTATGTGTATATACACACATATATCTATCTAGCTTTATTTGTCTGTGTGTGTGTATATGGCGGTTTCAGGCGAATGTAATTTTCTTCCCTTATGCGGCCATGATTGTCACGGCCGTATATTGGGACAAAACTAAGCCTATGATTACTGTGGTTTCTCTCTCGTTAATACTTGACCGAGAAAATATAGGACCTCCCCTATGAATACTATGTGCGTGAAAGATCAGGCGGCTGCCGTATTCCCACCATTTATTTTGTTTCTTACAGTTGCTCCTACAGCGGTGTGTGTGTTTATTTGTTTGTTTGTTTGTTTGTTTGTATGTATGTATGTATGTATGTATGTATGTATGTATGTATGTATGTGTATATATATGATACACACATACGCACATCACAAGGCATTGTTCTTACAAGGCGCACTGCACTGGCAGACACACTCGCATATTTGCCATGCGAGATATTGGTTTGAGTTTCTCGGGCTGATATAGTGCTCACTTGTGTAAAATCAGCCACAGAGAATGAATTTAACATCACCAAAGACATAAAGCTATACATTGCCCTCTATTGTCAGCATGCTGTTATCCTGACCCCCAAGTGTCAATGCATAATGCATCCCAAGTGGCAGCGTGCCCACCCATATCACGTCTTGTATCCAAGCTAGAGGCGATACAACAGGGTCCTAGAACGTCCATGCCCGTCCGTTTCGCATTTTGAATCCAAGCTAGAGGTAGTACAACAGGGTACTAGAGCCTGCATGCCCGCCTATATCACATCTTGTATCCAAGCTAGAGGTGGTACAAAAGGGTACTAGAGCCTGCATGCCCGGCCATATCACATCTTGTATCCAAGCTAGAGGTGGTACAACAGGGTACTAGAGCCTGCATGCCCATCTGTATCACATCTTGTATCCAAGCTAGAGGCGGTACAACAGGACATACATATATACATACAATAAGACCAGCTTTATACAGATGTAAGTGCAGTTGCGCACACTTTTGTGCACTTTTTTGTCTCTCTGAGGGCAGCCGCACATGGGTGTAAGCGTGGAACGTACATGTCCTATGCAGTGTGTAGATATATTACTATACATATTATATGTGTGTGTGTGTGTGTGTATGTATGTGTATATATATATATATGTGTAATATATATATATATATATATATATATATATATATACACACACATACATACATATATCTATACACACACATCTTGATACATATACGCATAGATAAATGTATATATACATACACTCATACAATACATTGCATGGGGAATATTCCTGTTTTTACCATGTGGAGTGACTGCTGTGAGTGACTGCTATGAGTGACTGCTATGAGTGACTGCTATGAGTGACTGCTTTGAGTGACTACAGTGAGTGGCTACTGTGAGATTGCAGGGAAGATCTGGAGGCCCTTGGGAAACTCTGGGTGTTCAGAGACCCAGGGAGAAACACTAGCAGATTTTGGTAGACTGCAGGCAGGACTATTCACTGCACTGGATGGGCGGAAGTAGCTTTGTGAGGGCGGAAGTGGTCAGCACAGCAAGGGGTGCTGGGAGATGACCTCCTAGCAGGAGGGGCTGAAGATGTAAACAGAGCATGGAGGTGAAAAATGGAGCCTAGGTAAGTACAACTACTGAAAAAAACGTTTTATATGTGTTATTTACCACAGGTTGTGCCAGCGGGGCAGATTTACTGGAGAAAAAAAATACAGATCATATTGACAGAACCCCTTTAAGAGTCCAGGCCCCGAGGCAGTAAAAGCAGCCCCAAACACTGATGCCCTCTCCACCATGTGTCGCAGCTGGGATGAGGTTCAGGTGTCGGGGTGTGGGTTCTTTTTCCTCCAGAAATAGCATTGGGTATTTTTGCTACAAAGTTCCAGTTTTGTCTTCTCTTTCCATAGAACATTTTCCCAGAACCATTGTGGAGCATCCAGGTGTCTCAGGAAAACTAGATAGGTCACAGTGTTTATTTGGATAACAGCGCCTTCCCTCGTGGTGTCCCTCCATTAATATTAATTGTGTTCACTTGGTTTTCTATTAGTGGACACATGGACAGAGTTTATTTAGAATCTAGAATCTTCTGTAGGCCTTTTGCTGTTACCCGTGGCTTCTTTGTCACCACTTTTAGGATTACCCATTATGCTCTTGGAGAGATCTTAGCAGGACACCCACCTCTAACCTGTTCACACTGCAGATATTTGCAGTGGATTTGGCACTGAAATTGCATCAAATCTGTGATAAATCCAAAATGCTCCATTGCTGTCATTGAAGTCTCATTTTTTTGTACCCACTGAAATGAATTTTCTTTTGTACATAATTTCTCTAACCATGGATTGCTGTACAACTGATCTGGATTACGGTTTTCTCCAGGAGGTTTCGGGGTATTTCGTAGCTTCCAAATTGTACAGTGTGCACACATCATCGAGCAGATTAGACACAAGCTATCAGCCTCATATCCAAAATGGCTCTCTGGGCAGAAACACCCAGACAGCCCCTTTTATTTTAAAGCATAAAATGGGCGTGCAACAAATTACATCAGTAACATATAGGATTCTCATTTGTCGGATCATATAGAATTCCCCCTCCTTCCTGCCCACCTTCTCTCAAGTCCAATGTATAAGCAAGTCTTTGTCTTACAAACATGTGCTTAAAACTGAAAGTGAAAGTAGATATCTCTTTGTTGAAGAAGATCCTGTGTGGGGGATGGGGAGGACTGGGAAAACACTCAAGATGAACACATAAGCAGTAACATAACACTGTGATTTAACTCTTTCCTTATGCAGCAGAGTTTCACATTAGGCTGAAGTCACAAAACACACATAATACGTCTAGTTTAGTACAAATCGATAGACATTTTATACTAACTAATCATCATGTCTATCACAATCCCCCCTTAAAATTTCTATCCTCTAACTCTCTATCTGATTTTCACAGTTCTCTGCGCATGAGCCTATAACTGGAGCGCGTTGAAGGTTCGTTTTAGAGTCTTCAAGGGGGTGTAGGACTTGTCCACTCCTTCTGGGGATGCATCCAGCAAACCCATGGTGGGAGCGGCTTTTCCAGCATCAGTTTCACAGGTCTCTGACACAGGGGATAACACAGCAGACTAGAACAGAAAAGGTAACCATCAGTTCACATACAACAGCGACGCCTGTCTGTGCCAGGATCCTTTACCACCAGCTCATCCATGGCGAGTGCTGGTCCCAAAAGTTAGCTCTTTTTAGTCAGTGCGGTCAGCTTCTTAATGGCAACTGCGTCTTTACCCGCGGGTCACGTGTCGTCTGGGATGTAGGTACAACAAGTCTCCCCTATCATCTTACAGACACTCCCCTTTTTAGCTAAAGTCATATCTAAGGCCATTCTATTTAAAAAAGTCATAGTCGAGGTAGGTCCTATTGGTCGACTAGTCCCTATAAGGCGTCTCTAGTATAATTTATAAACCACTGCTAATTATAATAAACATAATTAATCCAGTCAACGTTTATTTACCATAATGATCAGGAAAATGGACTCGAATCTAGTTTTAACTTGGTCTCTAATTTTTAAAACTTGTCAGGTACCCCCCCCTTGGCTATCCTATGACGTCAATGTACACGTGTAGATCAAAACTACCACCAGGGGTCTCTCTTCTCGCTCTAGCATAATGTTACAATACTAGTAGCGTGCACAGGTACGCACGGCATGGGACTCCCTAATCTTCACCCACACCAATGTCCCTCCTGGAGATAGTCCTAATGGTGAACACGTCCAAGTCGCCTCACCCTTGCGTCAGGGCTTTCCCACTGCCCGTAAGTCCCTACTCCTAGGAGGGGGGGGGGATCCCTACCTTACCTCAGAGGGAGGCCATGGATTCCCTGGGCTCATTTCCGGGCATCCATACCCTCTATCTGTAAAAGTTAACACCCCACAGGGTGTGCCCTCGCCGGAACCTAAGGTCTTCTGCACTATCCCTAGGCAAATGGGAATTCCACTGACAATCCATCTTAGGAGATCGGGGCAGGTGCAGTACTAGTACATTTCTCCTTTTCTTTGGTAGCGTATGTGGTTGGCATTATCGGAACTGGCTCCCCAGTTTTTTTTGTTTTTTTTTTTGTTTTTTTTTTTACTGTTCAATGGTTTTTATTGGCATTTAAACAATACAAGTTTGATTACATAACATCAGTTCTCAAATTTGTGTGTTCAAATTGGCAGAAGGTGGGGCTAATGCAAGCAGGTGGGATCTAATATTTCTGCTTCCTAAACATAATAAACTGCTTCTATGTGCAGCATGATAATATTTACACTTTGTGCAAGGGCTTGGCGATAGGTCAAAAATTACAATTTCGTTTTTTTCAAACTTAAGGACAATTTTTGATTTTAATCTCAATTTTCATTTTTTTGCAAAAACAAGCTAAGGGAATGCCAAGACACATTTTTTACATAAAGGAATTGCATGATTATCAGAACTGTCCTTAGCTGTCACCATCAATTATAAGGTTGAATTAGCACGGCTGTGTGCGGTCCATGTGAAGAATCAGTTGTTTTAAGAGCCTCATTGCCTATTATGGGACTGTGTAGACGGACAGCATATGGCTTGCAAATGTCTGAATGGGTCCTACAGCTACACTGAAAGGTCTTGTAGCGCTACTGAGTGATTTGTAGGTATTGAATGACAGCTGCAGCCCACATGATTGCATACAACTCAGGCCAGCTTCACACAGGTGATAGGCTATTTTGCGTTGCGAGAGTGAGTGAAAATGCATGAAAATGAAACCAATGGTTTCATTCTCATTTGTGATGCCTTCACTGCACACTCACAGTGCTAAGAAAAAGCAGCATTATCGCCCATTGTTTTTAGTGGGGCTGGCGGGGATGAAGGAATCCTCTGCCATAGCTGTCACAGCTGTGATAGAGGTCCACGATGCTATCCATTGCTTTCAATGGGGCTAGTGTGCTGCAGTCCCATTCAAAGCAATGGGTTGCAGCCAAGCACCGCAGCAATGATTTTCGGGGAAGGGTTTGAAATATAAGCCCTTTCCTGAAAATCCTCTCTAGCTGTAAAGCAAAGTAAAAAAAAATTAACTCCTCTAGAAGAGCCATCTGACTCTTCTCTCGGGCCCTGGCAGACGTCTTCTGTCTTCTGGAGGCCAGGGGTTGAAAAATCCCCACCTCCAGAAAGCGCTGCCCTGATTGGCTGAGCGCCTTAACCAATCAGGGGCAGCACCCAGCCATCATTGATTGACAGGTGAGTGCTGCCTGTGATTGGCTGCGATTTTTTTCGAGCCCATGCAATCCGCAAATCAGAAAAATGACATTTTCAGGTATTCAATTACCTGCGGATGCCTAATGATGGTCTATGGGCTGATTGAACTGCGGATCGTAAGGGAACTTAATTATCAGCATCTTTTATACATTTTTCTAATAAGCTGCAATACATCAGTATAGTAGTGTATTAGAAAGCTACCGTGTTTTCCTGAAAAAAAGACACTGTCTTATATTATTTTTGCCCCACAAGAGGCACAGTGTCTTAATTTTGGAGGAATGCTTATAATACTCACCTAGTAGACAGCATTTGGGTCCCTCGTGCTGAACTGCAGCAGGCCTCTGTGTACTCCTTAACGCCGACAGACCATTCTCTTTCTGGTGGTGGGGCATGAATACCCCACCTCCAGCAAACCATTGCTCTGATTGGTTCATCAAACGCCACATCAGCCAGTCAGAGCCAGCACTCGATTAACCATTCAATGACATCATTGAATGGCTGTGATTGGTTAATTGAGCGCTGCTTCTGATTGGTTGATCGAGCGCCATGTCAGCCAATCAGAGCAATCACTTGCTGAAGGCGGGGTACTCAAGCCCGCTACCAGAAAGCGAATGCTCTGTCAGCGTTCAGGAGTACACAGAAGCCTGCAGCAGCACCACAGCCCAGTGCAAGGGACCAATACACAGTTTTTTTTAATGTAGTTTAGCTACGGCTTATTTTGGGGGGAGGTCTTATATTTTTATTATCGGAGAAACACAGTATAAAGCTCAGCCAAGAGACTGAACTTCATAGGCCATCTGGCAGCTGGCAGACCCAGAGGCTGTATTCACCAACCCATCAGGACCTCACGTTGACATCACAGGGGTCCAATAAGTGACAGAGGGAGCCCCCTCCCTCTGTCAGCCTTTTAGATACCACAATCACACTGACCGCGACTTGTAAAGGGGTTAAGCACCGGAAATCTGAGGTTTCTTCGGTACCTAGTGTTACAACAAGTACCAGGCTGTTATCCGAGCATACACTCCCCCTGGCACAGGAGCCCAGCACCAAGCTTCTGATACAGCTGCCGGTGAGTGGTAAGGACAGGGAGGCAAACTCAGTATGACACCGGGCCCACAGTCCATGTTATCTGTGCAGCAGCGCTCCTGGAAAAATACTCCTTAGAGTGGCACAAACTCTCTAACAGTCACTCACTCCTGAAGACTTGAACTCTACATGGCAGACTCCAACATTTCAGTCATTCAGTGGAACTCCTGGGGATATTGGTCCCAGGAAAAGGCCGAATCTCAGGCTTTTCCATCTTCACCACATGCAGGTTGAAAGTATCTGCATGCAACCAGACTTCCCTCTCTTGCAGACCAGAACTCCAACAACCACCACAGAACTCCACAAAACAACTCAAAACTCTCTCCAGACTCAGAACTTCACTCCTTCTCCCTCAATCATACACCTTGAAAACACATTTATGGTACAAGGTCATATAACAAACAAAAGATACATTTCCAGACATAGCCCAGACAGTAAGCCATTCAGTGCTGCAGCTATGCAATATACTCCGGTATTATTGTATCTTGTTACCACCAGGAAGTAGGGGTGGAGACAAGATTGTGTCTGCTTGACAGGTCGGTGACGCCCCCTCGTAGTGATTGGCTGCACGGCATGGTCCCCTCCCTGAGCCTCACAGGTCATGGCACTGAGGTGTCCTGCAGTAATTGCTCCTATGGGCGGCCAGCGCTGCTGTCTGTGGCCGCCCATCTCCCCTTACCATGTCCCCTTTGCGGCCCCACTGTGAGTGTTCCCGAGGTCTGTACAGTGCCACCTTCAGTCCCCTTTACTGGCCCTCGTGCCCCGTTAGTCGATCGGCAGCTGATGCTGTTGGGGAGAAACTTGTGCCCCACTGCCTGCCGTTAGGCTCCTCATGCTGTGCGGGAGATGGCAGCCGACAGACGCATTGCTCTGCTGATGGGAGTGCTGCAGAGTGGCGCAGGGCCGCCTGATGCAGTGGGGGAAGAAGGCAGCGGACAGACCAGCCGATACATCTCAGCGCCGCTGGGCCACCTGATGCAGTGGGGGGGGGGAGGAGGTGGGGAAGGCTGCAGACAGAACCAGCGGTCGATGTGAGGGCTGATGAGCGTCGGTGGGGCAACTCATGCTGTGCTGCAGAAGAGACTGAAGCACCGGTGGGGCAAACCGTAAGTCGCTCGGTGAGTCACCGGGGCTATTGCAGACGGGGACGCAGCTCACAGCCGCCATAGCGGGTACAAATCAATAGATGCACGCTGCACTGACGGAGGCCAGGAACAGCTGCAGCCTCTTAAATGCTTTTTGCCTGCCGTGGAGGGTTGGGGTTAGTTTTCCTATTAGGCTTACATTTATAGCTGTAAAGTCTTTTGCATTCACAGCTAATAATTTACACTTAACTGGATAACTAAGCCCAAACAATAAACCTCCAGGGCGGCCAAAATGTAGTTCAGAGGCTGCAGCTATAGGACCTTCAAGGACCTTATAGAAGTCACCAATCACATTCTATTATACATAGAATGGGAAGCACTGAGCGAGGAGTTAATGACAAGAGAACGATTCTCAATGATGATCTACCTGTCTAAACATTCTGCAGGAGCGCGAACAACTAGTGGTAACGTCACCCGCTCCTGCAGAACGTGTAGCCGACAGTTGTCCAGTATAAATGGGCCTTTAGAAACACGGATGTAGTTTGTGGGTAAGAGCATAAGTATTGTGCAGGAGCTATATGTTTCTATAGGGCGCTCTTGCACAAAGACAACTAAACTAATTGAGATACAAGAGGTCTTGTAAAAAACTGCTGGAGAGAAAGTGTTCAGGGCGCCCAGAGGAATTGCAGCATGCGAGGAGTGAGCCCACAGACGAGGAGATGGCAGGGATAGAGTTGTCACTTGTCACGGTGGCCCTACCATCTCCTCCCCTGTAAGGCTAGCACAGGACCTGTCCAAGTTACTACTGGGGGGAAGTCACTGGAAACCGCGGTGCGGTTTTAACTTACAACTCGTTGTCATGGGGATACACCAACATTCCTTCCTCTGTTGTGAATCCAGATGATGGAATAATAGTCCAAACGCACAGGGGGTAGTTTGAAACAAAGCCAAGAATGGATGGCAGTGTTACTTTACTTGTAAATCCGAACAGAACAGTTCAACAGGTACAGGAAATCACAGGATGAATATCCGGCCCACAGTCTGTTATTTGCGTGACTCCGCTCCTGGCCCAAACTCCTTTCCTCTCTCTTCCACCTCTCTACCAGTCAACACTCAGGGCTCCCACCCACTGGTGATATTTTCTCCACTGCGATGCAATTCTAAAGTTAAAGTCTCGCATCGCAGTGCGAGAAAAAAATCGGCATGACACCGGGATATCGGCATCAAGCCAACATATCGCCAGTCCTTTCAATGGGGCCAGCGGCAGCAGCGCTAGCCCCATTGAAAAGACATGGAGAATGCCGGGGACTTCTGCCACAGCTGTGACAGCTGTGGCAGAAGACCCCGGTATTCTATTCCATTGCTTTCAATGGGATTGGCACAGCTGCCAATCCCATTGAAAGCACTGCTTTGGCATGCCCCGTGGAATGATTATCGGGGAAGGGCTTGAAATATAAGCCCTTCCCCAATAATCATTAATAAGTGTGAACATTTTTTTTTTAAATTATACTCACCTCTCCTGCTCTCAGCCGCGTCCTCCTGCTGGCTCCCCGGCACTGCTACTTAGCTCTTTCAGCAGTCGGGGATTTAAAAATCCCCACCTCCTGAAAGGGCTGTACAGATTGCCTGAGGGCTCAGCCAATAGCAGCTACTGCTTAGCTATTGGCTGAGCGCTCAGCCAATCACACAGCCCTTGGCTATTCATTCATGAATAGCTATATCTTAGCGATGCGAGCTTGCGCTGCGATGGGACATTTTTCTTGTGCTCTCGCAGCGCAAGAAAGAAAATATCGCCAGTGGGTGGGAGCCCTCACTCTCAAAGCCAGCACTCAGCACTGAATAGTGATCTCCTCTCATCCGCTGCAATCCAAGCTTCCTAAAGTGAACTTCGAGCATCAGCATAGACCGATAGTGGCACATAACCACCCATACGTCCATAGCGTCACAATAGGTCTTGTCTCTGAATGTGCTATCACCTGTTATGACTGCTAGATGCTCATTATGCGATTCATGTTGTTCAGCTGTGCTGCATACCTCTGGCCCTATGACCACCCTGGAGGGGTGGGTATATACCAACTCCATGACTTGTGATTGGTTCTATGTTATACATGTTGGGATATTTAAGTATGGGGGGTGGTATGCTGCTTTATGCTTGACAAAGATCCAGGGTTTGCAAGGATCGAAACATTGCAGCTATGTTTTACCATTGAGGAATAAACTGTTTTTTACCTTCTAAAAAAACCTTGGAGTGCTGATTCAACATAACCCACACGGATGTCCTGCTATTTCTGGTCTTTGGGTCCGGACCATTGCTGTGGATCGTGCACCTCATAAGGCCTGCAAGTGCAATTTGGACTTGTATCGGAAGTGCTGTTCCCTATCTCAATTCTTTCTTAAGTCTATGTAACAGCACACCAACCATGTCTAGTCTATGTAACAGCACATCCCACCGCGACAAGTCTATGTGACAGCACATCCCACCGCGACAAGTCTATGTGACAGCACACTCAATTACGACAAGTCTATGTAACAGCACACCCCACCATATCAAGTCTATGTGACAGCACATCCCACCGCGACAAGTCTATCTAACGGCCCACCCCACCATGCCAAGTCTATGTGACAGCACCCCGACCCCGGCATGAAGTCTATGTGACAGCACACCCCAGCGCGACAAGTCTATATGACAGCACACTCCACAGCGACAAGTCTATGTGACAGCACCCGCCCCCCCCCAACTAGTGACAGCTGGGTGCCCGCACCCCCCGACTAGTGACAGCTCGGCGCCCGCACCCCTCAACTACTGACAGTTCAGCACTCGCACCCACCCCCCCGACTACTGACAGTTCGCACCCCCCAAGCAACTACTTACAGCTTGCACCTGCAACCCCCCTGCAACTACTGACAACTCGCACCTCCCCACGACTACTGACAGCTCGCACCCCCGCCCGTTGCGACTACTGACTGCTCGCATCTTCACCCCCCCACGCGACTACTGACAGCTTGCTCCTGCACTCCCCCCCCCCCCCCCCCCGCAGCGACTCCTGACAGCTCGCACTCGCACCATTCCCCCAGGCGACTACTGACAGCTCGCACCCGCACCCCCCCCCCCCAGCGACTACTGACAGCTCGCACCCCCTTCCCCTTCGCGACTACTGACAGCTCTCACCCACACACACCCCCTGAGACCACTCCCCCTCCTCCCCTCAGATTCTTACCTCAGCTGATAATCTAGCGGCTGTGCATCCCAGAGCTTCCTGAAGCAGCGCACGATCCTGGCAGAAGAACTTCTACTGAGCATGTGTGGAGCAGAAGAAGCTCGTCCCAGTCCAGTCAAGACCTGGAGCCAGCCCGACAAGAAGAGGAGAAGACTTGTCGTATCCATGGACAACAGGAGAAGCAACACAGGGGGGGCACCCCTAAAGGTAAGTGAATAACTTCTGTTTGCCTAATTTACAGTGCGCAATGTATATTACAAAGTGCATTGCATTGGGCAAACAGAAGGGATGCCATGATTTCTTTATGGCCGGACAACCCCTTTAAGAGTCCAAGCCCCGAGGCAGCAAAGCAGCCCCAAACCATGATGCCCTCTCCACCATGTGTCGCAGCTGGGATGAGGTTCAGGTGTCGGGGTGCAGGGTTTTTTTCCTCCAGAAATAGCATTGGGTATTTGCTCTCTATTTGTCTAACCGATTCTTTGCTGTCTCGCTGCAGAGTTTATATACTATTGCAGAGAGACAGAGCACATGCGCAGTCTCTGCAATAGCTCGGCATTCCCTGCTAGGTAGTTAACGTTACGTTACTACTCATGTAGCGAACATTAGCCGGCAGGAAGAAGAATGCTGGCAATGGACACATCATAACAAGAAGAAAATCTGGACGGTTTGCGGTGGGGTGACCCGGGGACTGTAGAAGATGCTGTAAGAAGATGGTCTGGGGAGAAATAGGTAAGTATTGATTTTTTATTTTTATTTTTTTTAAATACCAAAACCCATTTAATGTGCTTCAACCTGTGCCAGTCAATGTACTGATGCCTCCATCCTGTGCCAGTCACTGTAATGACACTTCAACCCTGTGCCACGCACTGTACTGATGTCTCCACTCTGTACCAATCACTGTACGGACTCCTCCACCCTGTGCCAGTCATTGTACTGGTTGCTGTCCACTGTAGATTACAATATAAACTCCTCATTCTCAACCATAATGCTCTCCACAGTGCTGCACTTCCCTATATCTTCTCCATATCTACCACCCTACCCTGCTCTGCAACCTGCTACTGATTGGGCTCCAAGGATGCCTTTACATGGGTCAACTGTCATTCTAATAGTCACTTGGAATAGTCGCTTGAGTGACTTGTTAGCATATGAATAAATATTGTTTTTGCATTTTACACAGAACCAATGTTCTTGATTTGTTCATTTTTGCGGGTGCTGAAGCGCTTCTCTGCAAAATTATTGGCTCGTTGTTCGAAGACAAATGATTACCTGTTTATACCAGATGATAATTAAAGGGGTTGTCCCGCGGCAGCAAGTGGGTCTATACACTTCTGTATGGCCATATTAATGCACTTTGTAATGTACATTGTGCATTAATTATGAGCCATACAGAAGTTATAAGAAGTTTTTCACTTACCTGCTCCGTTGCTAGCGTCCTCGTTCCCATGGAGCCGACTAATTTTCGCCGTCTAATGGCCAAATTAGCCGCGCTTGCGCAGTCCGGGTCTTCTGCTGTCTTCAATGGGGCCGCTCGTGCAGAATGTCGGCTCCGTGTAGCTCCGCCCCGTCACGTGCCGATTCCAGCCAATCAGGAGGCTGGAATCGGCAATGGACCGCACAGAAGCCCTGCGGTCCACAGAGAGAGAGGATCCCGGCGGCCATCTACAGCAGGTGAGTATGAAGACGCCGGACCGCCGGGATTCGGGTAAGTACTACCCGGTTTGTTTTTTTAACCCCTGCATCGGGGTTGTCTCGCGCCGAACGGGGGGGGGGGGGGGTTAAAAAAAAAAAAAAAACGTTTCGGCGCGGGACAACCCCTTTAACCAATCAGGGACTACTTTTAGGTGAGCTTAAACCAAGTGACTAGTGAACCAATTCTCATCATCCTGCCGGTGGCCATGTTTACTCGGAGCAATCATCGCTTACATTCGCTCTTTAGAGACATTTTTTGAAAGAAAGTTGTCCTGTGTAAAGACACCCTAAACTCATCAGACGGAGAACAGAAAGATTGGAAGAAACACAAACTAAGGATTTGTTTTAAGTAGGAGAATTATTTTATTAGTTTTTAAATTTTTTTAATTAAATATAGGGAAGGAGGAGTACAATAGGACAAAGAAGGCTGGGGTAAAAAAGCAAAGAGAGGGAGGGATATCAATCAGTGGCGTAACCATAGAGGATGCAGGGGATGTGCTTGCTCCTGGGCCCAGGAGCCTTAGGGGTCCCATAAGGCCACTCTTTTCCATATGGGGAGCCCCGTACTATAAATAAAGCATTATATTTGGGGGCCCTGGTACAGATTTTGTATTGGGGCCCAGAAGCTTCAAAATATGCCTCTGATATCAATGGTAAAAGGGGGAAAGGGTAAGAAAAGGAAGAAGGGTAAGGGGAAGGTAGGAATTAGAATGAAATTTTAAGGTGTTTTCTTTTTCATGAAGACTCGGTTTTTCTCTCAGGGGCATCAGGCTGGTTTCAGGTGTAGACTGGGACCTAGAAGAATAATGAAACATGAGAATACCTGAGTGGATGCGAGTAACAAAGCGATCTGTTATATCATCACAATAACATTATAATGAGCCACCCTTATAAACGACATACCCGCGTGAAAGTACTCCCAGAGTGAGAAAATCGTGCGAGTTTTGTGCATTGTGATATGCACAAAACTTCCTTGAAAATACAACCCGTTATTCGTGAGCGGTGAATTTAGATGGGCGACTTTTCTCTCACAGCGATGGTGTAAGACGGAAAAATCACAGCATGTTCTACTCTCATGCAGATGTGCGTCTCCTGCTCGGCACACAGACAACGCGGGTGTCCGGGTGCTGTGCGATGCGACTCGTGTCCAAGAAGGTAGGGTGGAACACGCTCTCGCCCATGTGAATTCAGAGCTCTTCACAATTAATCATGTGGCACATGAGTAGATTTGCTTTTGCTAAAAGACTTTAAAAATTTTTATCAGTCGTTATCCAAATGAAAACAGCAAACCACAAGTTCAAGTTTGTACAAGTATGTTAAACTCCTGCCCCCTCTCCGCCCCTCGCCAGCTGTTGCAAAGGGAGGGGGTGTGCTAATCTCCTGTCCCCTCCCCTTGCTGGATGCCGCCATGGGACGGAGAGGGGGAGGGAAGGGGGAGGAAATTTAGCAGAGCCTCTGATAAAATCCCTCTCACCTCCCTTTTTTCGACAGCTCCCATAGGCTCCCATAGAAGTCTATGGGACTAGCTGCTTTATTCCGGCTGGAAGATAGTTCCAGAACCATCTTTTTTGCCTGGCATAAAAATGGCCGGCCGGAATGCGCACCATTTGCGCTATCTTTTCGGGACGGCCGTTTTATGCACTGGAAAATCGTCCATCTGAACTGATGCCTTGGAATTCAATGCATCAGATGGTCGCATGTATTGGCCAGTCAAGAAAACGCGTCCGATATACATTTGCATGAGTAAGCGCTGAGATGGAGAAAAGAGAAAGGGAGAGATGGGAGCGATGACAATATCTGCATAGCTGCAAAATATGGTAAAGATATAAAAGCAACAGAAACAAATGATTACCTTTAGCTAGATGGAGCTCTTATCATTTAACCACTTGTTTTTGAGGAGCGTCTTCAGAGATGGTCTTTTTCTGGGGTCCGGCTGCAGGAGTTTTTTCATGAAGTTTACGGCTCCTAATTTAAAATGACATTTACAAAATAAATCCGTGTATATATTCTTGTTCTAGACACTACAGAGACAAGTTCTGGAGGCAATGCTTTATGTCCCATGTGTGATGGTAACAGCCCCCCGTCATACACTGAGTGTTACCTTTAGAAAGGTCTGATGGAAATGCTATTGGTTTTTCTTTCAGTTGGTTCAGTATGTTGCTTCCGTTGTCCAGCTCTGATGTATATGGGAAGTTGCCGGTCAGCATGGCGTAGATGGTGACTCCACTGAAATAGAGAATACAAATCAAAGCGGTAAGTTAGAAATTATCCATATTGTTGTATTTGTACAATTGTGCTAAATGGAAGCTTTTACTAGAATCCATCATCTGGTTTCTCCTGCCGGCGAACGGCACTGGCTTCTTCTTGCCCAGATTGTCTACTCTGACAGGTCTCTCCTTGTTTGTATATAGAAAGAGACATGTCCGTCTCGGTGATCTGGGCGGGGAGAAGCCAGCGGGCCTGAGGACTCCTTATAAAACCAGCTAAGTCTACTTACATTGACCAGACGTCAACTTTTGAATCATACGGCTTGCCCGCAAGTAACTCAGGTGCCGCATAGGCTCTTGTGCCACACTGCGTTCTCAATGGCTGGGGGCATGATCCATAATAGCCGATGGTGTTGCTAAGGCCAAAATCTGTAAAATCATAAAAAATAGTCCTAAGAAGTGACTCATATTTCTATATGGATTCATATCCTACACAAGTCTAGTAGGAATTGTATCTCATTTATTTACACTTCTGCTCTTTCTATGCTGAGGAGTCATCACTGAAGCATTCATGGAAGGCGCTGTGCGGGGCATCAGCAGGAAAGTTACTTACCCACGAGTTTTATGTTGTTATCTTCATCCAGTAGGATGTTTTCTAATTTGATATCTCTATAAATAACAAAGGAAATGATCAATCAGTTCAGTAATAATAAATTACAAGCTAAGTAGAAGGTAATGGAAATCATGTTTAGGGTGGCTTCACATGAGTGTATGCAAAACCGCTCACTGCAGCACATGAACGAGGCAAGTGCTGAACTTTTTGGGCATGCAGAGCCATTTCACCCACGACACACCCTATCTGTGGATTAAATGGCTAATTAGCCTAATGAGCTTCAGATGTGTTTTTTCCCTTTTATGCAGTGTTTCGCCCTTCCCCTTGTGTATTTGCGCACCTCATGTAGACCTCTATAGGACCTTTGTTGTGCAAAACGCAGGAAAATAGAAATAGTAGCAGGTCCTACTTTTTAACAAGTGTGAAAAACGCACTCCTGAGAACATACCCAATAAAATCAATGGGTTCTATTCTCTGTTTTTGCGTGCACAAATATGGTCGTGTGGAGAAACCATTACTTTATTATATGTATGGCATTTCTGAGCCGCCATGAAGTAACTGCATTGCATTATGTATCCGGCCCCGGTCCTGAATGTTACAACCCAGAGCCGCAGTCACAATTCTGCTGGTTTTTGTTGGAAACCGTCAAGAAGCTTGGTGGCGGACTCCTCCATAACAGCTTAGCTGAGCCCCTGTATAATGCAGTGAGGCGGTTATGCCTCACACACCAGATTATTGCAGTAACGCCACTTTCCAAAATGTCAATCACTGGAGGAAGCTTTGTAAGAACATTGACTTAGTGAAAAATGACAGGAGGTTTCAGCTCTGAAGCCTCCAGAAATGTAATGCTAGAATCGTAGAATTCAGGATCAGAGCACAATAAGTAATGCAATGTATATAGAATGTGAATATATGGAATATACAGTGTATGAAGATTGTTTACCTGTGTACAATCCCCTTTTTATGTAGATGTTCTACTGCTGTTATAATTTGCCTGATGTACGGTTTGGCTTGATGTTCTTCGATCTTCTTTTTTGCAATAAGTTGGTCCAATAGGTCACCGCCCTCGCAGAGCTCCATCACTAGGTAGTATGAACTGCCGGTCTCATAGGCTTCATACAAGGGCACAATGTTTTGGTGCTTGATCATCTTTTAGAGTCTTATTTCCCTCTGCAGGTTCTTTATTGAGGTGGGAGTCTTTAGGGATTTGGCCTTGTTTATGATTTTTACGGCGACCTATATTACAGACAGGATACATGATGTGCAGTTAGCAAACAGAAATGACCCCAAACCTTGAATATTCACTATACTAAGATATAGCAGAGGTGAATTCATCATTATAGCAATTCTGTTCTTCACCTTGATCCCTCAGGTAACTGAGAGGGTTTACATGCCGTCCTATGAACCTCAGAGATACCATCTAGCAATATGATGGCACATGCTGGCACACTGGCGCATGATTAACAGCTCTTCTACATTAAAACAGTTCAGCTCTGCTATACCGGTGTGGGTATTGGTCTGTGTCGTTGGTTGTAATGTAATGTAGCATCATTCATCACCTACAATATTCTTCTTATAATAAATGAAAACTCTACCTTGTGGCCGGTTGGAAAATGCAGGCCTTCAGCAACCTTTCCAAAAGAACCTTGGTTTATGGTTCTGCCAATATAGTACTCGCCCACACGCAGTTTATGGGGGTAGTATGGCAGACCGGGCTGCTCACTTCTTCTGCCGTCCTTGGCAGGCATGTTTCTGCTAAAGAAGAAAAGATTTCTTTCCATGTTAGTCCCAAAAAACATAGGGTTTTAATGAGGCAATAATCCCCGTCCTGGCTTATAGGGCATATAAATATGTCCATATAACCATATCATTCAGTGCCTAATTAACTATAGCATACGGGCTGGTGCACAAATAACAGCTATACATTGACCACTTATTACATTACATCACTAAGGTTTGTCCAAAGAAAGGCAAAAAAATGAGATAAAAAACAATTTTCCCCATTCAAGTGGAAAAATTTCTTGCTGACTCTAGTCTGGCAATCGGAATAATCCCTGGATCACTGACCCTTCTGGAGTAATTAGTGGCTATAACATCTAATATTGTATTGCTTTAAAAAAGGCCCCCGGACCCTCTTGTACTCTTCAGTGATTTCACCATCACCCAGACAGCTGTTTCATAGTTTTTGCCCCTCAATAATGTGCAGCAGGTCAAAAACCCAGAAGCAGCTGTCTGTGTATGGTATTCTGGCTTAGTTTACAATTCCCAGTCATTATTATAAGGCTTGTCTAAAAAGTCTACATTGACTTGCAGGAATGCTGCCTTCCAATAGGGGGCGATGCAGAGGTATTGTTCCATCTTCCATATTTGCATATTTCCCAGAGGAGCATGCATGGCCTTATAAGTCTCTTCACTATATGATACCCTTCCTGACCCATGTATTATGGACAAAAACAGAGCTGAAATCTGGTCCCCGGCTAATGTTGATGTGGCAGCAAATGAAAATATTACTTGTCCACTCAGGAACTGGTATTAATTACAAGATAGAAAAAATGGGAATTTTCCAAGCAAGCAGTGCAGATTGTATAGAAGATGATGGTGGTCTTACCTCAATATGCAGAACAGTTAGGTCTCTTCCAAACTGGAGGAGGACAATCCGTCCCCTCGCCCCCTAAGGGGGAGCAGAGGTAAAGAAAGCTCTGGAAAGAGAAGAGAGAAAGTGGATCACTTACTGAACACAGACCCCCGGACACATCCAGTAGCCCCCAGTATCATCCCCAGTAGCCCCAGTGCTCCTTATCCCCTTTGCGCCCCAGGAGGTACATTTATGTCCTATGTGTGTGTTGGGTCAATATGACGCATGATCGGAAGGCGAGGCTCCATAACATTGATGTGTGCCTCAAACTTGCAGGTTACCTGAGTATGTCTGGCGCATTTATGCAAGCCCATTGAGCTCTTGCACTGCGCAGAAAATAGGACATGTCACATATTTGTTTGTGCGACCAACATGTGTGTGCAAAATACACACGTGAACAAACCCATTGAAATCAACGCATTCTATTCACTGCTTGTCATGTGTGCTGGTTTTCACGCATTATACATAATGCAAATATGACCGTGTAAACCCGGCCTAAGCGTCAAGTTGAACTTTGCTGCATCTGTACATATCCGGTCACTGAGCTACCTAATAATATGAGGTGAATTACATACAGCGATCTGCTATCATATTACAACCACTGACAGAGGAATTGAACAAAATCAACTATCTCATTACACGGACACCATGGTGTTACCTTATAGAAGGGGGTACAATTATAACATTGGCTTGTACATTCCCACCCCCTAAATAATGCATTTACCAGCGCCCCATATTTGGACTATGATACAAATGACCTGATAGCTTGGTATCAGCAATTACACCACCTTTTGCTTGAGGTCCTTAAAAATAAAACTTCTTACCTGATGAGCTTTCAAAAAGTTTTCAACAGATGAGCTTTTATCACAATAAAAGTTTTCAATCCTATAGAGAAACTCTGAAAAGTACGAGCACAGTGTCACCAGGATGCGACTGCGTCCCACCAACAACACTGTGTGGCCAGCCAAGCAGCTGCTAGAATGTTAACCGCTGTCTGGATTGTGACATCATCATGGTAGGGATGTCATGCAGATCGGGGCATACTGCGTATACAGCACTGATACATGTACTGCTTAGGCTGCCTTTACCATCATGGCATTCATTTATAGTCACCCAAAGACACCATTGTTTTATAATGGCGGCCCTTCAGGTTTCTGCAATGTTTCCATTGTTTGGTGACATAATATACCTGTGTGCAGCGCCTTCATTGCAGGCAAATATAAAAACCTGCTGACAGAACCCCCGATACACGGAAATTGGGTTGTTTTATTTTTGTACAATATCTAAGTGCGGCTCTAAAACCCCATTCACATGTATTATACTGGAGTCTGTTCCAGTGTATTGGTGCAGAAGCCATGAGACGTCCACCATGGCTGTCATGTAACTTAACCCCTTACGCACGGACCCATTTTATGTCCCAAGGACGAACCAATTTATCAGTTTTTTCATTGAGACATTCCTAGAGCCATTACTTTAAAATTTTTCAAAGGGCTTGTTTTTTTGCGGGACAAGTTGTATGTTTTATTACATCATTTTGGAGTAGATATAATATGTTGGGGGGGTTGAGAGAAAAAAATCACTATTGTTTCTTTAATTTCATTTTCACGGCATTCAGCGTGCAGAATAAATGATGTGATGACATTATTCTTTGGGTCAACACGATTCTGGTGATACAAAGTTTATACAGTTTTTTTATAATTTGCTACTTTTGTAAACTGAAAACACTTTTTTTTTTTGTTTTACGGTGTTCACCATGCAGTATAAACAATATGTAAATTAATTCTGCGGGTCGGTACGATTCCAGCAATACCAAACTTATATAGTTTTAAAAAAGATTTAGATTTTTTTTCTCACCGTTTTTTTTTTAAAGAATGTTTTGTTTTTTTTATCATCGCATTCATAGACCCCCAACATTTATTTTTCTTGGTCAACTGTGTAGTTTGAGGTTTCTTATTTTTTCGAGACAAATTCAAATTTTCATCCGTACCATTAGGTGACCCATATGACTTTTTGATCGCTTTCTATTTAATTTATTGTGAGGTGAGATTTACAAAATTAGCTATTTTTTGCCATGTTTTTTGTGTGGGTAAAATAATTTACCAACTAATTACAAACGCGGTAACAAAATATTCGTAATGATATAGATATATATTTTTTGTACATAATGAAGGGGGAAAGGTGAAGTTTTAACACTTTTATTTTCATTCTTTCTTTAATATTTTTTTACATTTTTTTTTACTTTTTAATCTTTGTTCCACCATCAGACATCAATATCTCTACCTTTTATGTTGCTTATAATACACCACTATACTTTTAGTATAGCCGTATATTAAATTAAATTGTCTATGAAGCTCAGCCACAGGCTGAACCTCATAGGTCACCGTACATGGCAGACCTGGAGGCCATCTTCAAGCAGTTGGATGGTATGACAACCAAATGCAACCAATTGATCGCATCTTGGGGGTCCAGTGGGTAATAGAGGGAACCCCCTCCCTCTCTCAGCCTTTAACATGCTGCAGTCATATTGACCGCCGCTTGTAAAGGATTAGTCAGTGACGATCGGAGGTTTCTCTGGTTCCTGCTGTTTGAGCAAGTGCCAGACTGTCAAGTGACAATTGAACATCTGCTCTCCCTGGCATGGGATACTCGCTGTAAAATGCACATGGATAGTTATTAAGAGTTCAAATGGGTTTTCTATGGCCTCATCATTGTTTAACAGGCAGAGCTCTGTAGATCTGGTACTGGCTGTGCCAGGTACTGCAGCTCTCTGCGGCCTTCTGCCATTCAAGTGAATAGGACTAAGATGTGTTACAATGCACCAGGCACTCTGCCTGGTAAACAATGAAGGGGACGCGTGCCATGGCCCCTTGAGTCAGCTGATCGATGCCAGGAGTCGGACCTCCACCAATCTGATATTGTTAGCTAATTTTAAGTAAAAGGCACAAATAACAAAGTCCCTGAAAACCCCTTTAATCTTTAGTGCAAAACATAAAAGATAAGTGTTTAAACACATTAAAAAGGTTTTCTGAGCAGAGCCGGCGCATCACCAGCGACATTTCTGTGCGGGCCTCTGTGAGGCTCGCACAGAAATAGGAAATGCTGCGATTTGTTTACTGTGTGAGATTTTTAACGCAGTCAAATCACAGCTGTCTGCATAGGATTGTGCGCATGCATGCAATACTATGATAGCGAGTAGTGGCCGAAATTCTGCGGGAAATCTCACCGCGGAATTTCCGCCCGTCTGCATTAACCCTTAGGGCTCAGTCACATGGGTGCCGATGCGCCAGTGTTACTGCATGAAGAAGACAGCCACACTGCAAGTGCGGACGACTCTCTGCACCGCCGGAAGAAAGAACATATGACCGGCAATGGAGCCAGTCATGTGTTCTTTCTTCCGGTGGTGTGGAGAGTCGTCCGCACTTTCAGTGTAGCCGTCTTATCGTAGAGGAACACGGGCACATTGGTGCCCGTGTGACTGAGCCCTTAGTGAGAATATGTGGTTACATGTAAAGAATATTTCCAAGGTCCAGTAGCTTGTGCCATGTCCTGAGGTACCTACTTTGTAAAGGTGCATTTAGACATGAAGACAACCGCTCAAAAAATGGCTTTTCAGAAATCATTTTGCATAATCTACTAATTGGTACTAATGCCTATTAGTATCAATTAGTAACATGTGAACCTCTGGGAAATGAATTTATTCTCTGAATTAATTCTCTTTGTTCTGCCAGTGGGGCTAATGGCTGAGAACAGCTGAGACAATGTAATCAGCTGTTATCAGCGCTCACCTGCAGAACACAGCGTGCGGTCTGTCTTATCAGCTGTTCTGCTGAACTACGGATTTTAAGCCGAACTAAAATCCATTGTTCGGCAGAAAACTGAAAGATGGGCACATTTACATGCAATGATTATCGCTCAAAAGATGTGTTTTGAGCGTATTTTGAGAGATAATCATGTCTAAATGGCCTTAAAACCCTGGACTACGCAACCACTTAAAAAAAAAGGTGGGCACTGCATAGAAAAACACTCAACTGCAATTAATACCATAACCTTTATTAGTAGCAAAGACACAAAGATTTTAGGAAAAATAAAATCAAGATGAAAAAAATCTTTTTTACGTTATCAAGTTGTTTATTAGTGGAAACAATTAAAACATACACTAAAAAAAAGTACAGAATTGGACTCTGCATCTATAATGACCTAAACATTAAAGGGGTTGTCCCGCACCTAAACGAGTTTTTTTTTTTTCAATAGTTCCCCCGTTCGGCGCGAGACAAACCCGATGCAGGGGTTAAAAAAGAAAACCTGAGAGTGTTTACCTGAATCCCCGCGCTCCGGTGACTTCTTACTTACCTGGTGAAGATGGCCGCCGGGATCTTCACCCTCGGTGGACCGCAGGGCTTCTGTGCGGTCCATTGCCGATTCCAGCCTCCTGATTGGCTGGAATCGGCACGTGACGGGGCCGAGCTACAAGGAGCCGCTCTCCGGCACGAGCGGCCGCATTCAGAAAAGAAGAAGACCGGACTGCGCAAGCGCGTCTAATCCGGCGATTAGACGCTGAAAATTAGACGGCACCATGGAGACGAGGACGCTAGCAACGGAACAGGTAAGTGAATAACTTCTGATAACTTCTGTATGGCTCATAATTAATGCACAATGTACATTACAAAGTGCGTTAATATGGCCATACAGAAGTGTATACCCCCACTTTGTTTCGCGGGACAACCCCTTTAACATTTTCAGGCTATTTGTTCCACATAGTGAATACCATAGAAGCGGGGGAAAAAAAAAAACAATACCAGAATTGATGTTTTTTAGACACTTTGTTTCCTGAATATGGAAAAATGTGTGACCAAAAAAGTTGTATGTACCCCAAAATGGTATCAATGGAAACAGCAACTCATCCGCCCTTAAACAAAATCTCTCACTCAGCTCCATTGATAACAGAATAATGAGTCTTCAGAATATGTTGACAAATTAGGCCTAATTCCCACTGGTGGATTTCCGCCCCGTATCACGTGGTGGAAATCCGCGACGTTGCCCTGCAGCTATTAGGTTCTATTGACCCTAATAGTGCAATGCTCACGGTGCGGAATTTCATTGTCGAATTTTGCCCCGTGAAATCACCTGTAATCACCCGCGGCATGTTCTATTTGCCACAGGTGTACGTGCGGACTGCTTCCATTGCAGTCAATGGAATCTGTCCGTCACGCTATCTTCCTCTGTAGCGCCTGAAAATGCTTCCCGCCCACTAAAGCCTGTGTCATATGACACGGCCAGCGCGTCATGTGACGCTGCGGGCGCATCATGTGACACTGCGGGCGTGTCATATGACAATGCCGGCGCGTCATGTTCTGCACTGCGCATGCGTGCCGGCAAGGGATACGGGACATCGGGCAGGGGATCCGGAGGTGAGCATGGGGTCTCTGGGGGGCGCCGTGACAGACTCCGCTGCGGATTTCCTTTTGCGGAGCCTGTCACGACCTTGGGCACTAGGCCTTAGTTTCTTTTTGTTAAATTTCACCCACTGACTGGGTGGCGGGGGGTTACTGCTGTGTTCTTTGGCTTCCAAGAAATACTAGAGTAGAAAACCCATCAGAGTGCCTGTTTTAACAAAGCACTGGACACAGCACCTCACCTGGGCTTGTGAGTTTGCTAAATGAACCTTAGAAGACTGGCAACGTGTCATGGCCCGATGAGTCATAGAATTATGGAATGGTAGAGTTGGAAAGGACCTCCAGGGTCATTGGATCCAACCCCCTGCTCAATGCAGGTCACTAAATCATCCCAGACAGATATTTGTCCAGCCTCTGTTTGAAGATTTCCATTGAAGGAGAACTCACCACCTCCCGTGGTAACCTGTTTCACTTATTGATCACCCTCACTGTTAGAAAGCTTTTACTAATATCTAATCTGTGTCTCCTCCCTTTCGGTTTCATCCCATTGCTTCTAGTCTTTCCTTGTGCAAATGAGAATAGGGCTGATCCCTCTGCACTGTGACAGCCCTTCAGATATTTGTAGACAGCTATTACGTCTCCTCTTAGCTTTTTGTTTTGCAAGCTAAACATTCCCAGATCCTTTAACTGTTCCTCATAGGACATGATTTTCAGACCACTCACCATTTTGGTTACTCTTCTCTGAACTTGCTCCTGTTTTTCTTTTTTTTTAAATTCTGGGTGCCCACAATGGGCACAGTATTCCAGATGAGGTCTGACTAAGGAAGAGTAGAGGGGGATAATTAGCTCACGTGATCTAGACTCTATGCTTCTCTTAATACATGCCAGAATTGTATTTGGCTTTTTTTTGCTGCTGCATTATGCTATTGACTCATGTTCAGACTATGGTCTATTAGTATACCCAAGTCTTTTTCACATGTGCTGCTTAGTCCAATTCCTCCTGCAGCGTTCAAGGAGCCAGTCCACAGGCGAGGAGATGAGGGGGTAGAGTTAGGCCGTGTCAAGGAGCTCTACCATCTCCTCCCTTGGGGGTTGCATGAGACCCGTTCAAGTTACCGCTGGGGAAAGTTTCATGGGGGTAACCCAAAATGTAGATTATTTTAAGAGTCCTGTCATTTGTGACGCCACCGTTCCTTCCTCCGCGGTGATATCAGATGATGAAATAAGTGATCTACATACAGGGAAACGTTTAAGGAGCAAATTCGGGAATGGTCGGCAGTGCTCATTTACTTGAGGCATTATTCACTGTCCAAAAACAGTAGATACACACGCCCGCAGAGAATGGTGTATAACACAAGAGAGGAAATCACAGGATCACAGAAAAATCCACAGTCCAAAGTTATCTGTGGGATTCTGTTCCTAGTCACTCTTCTTCACTCTCTAGCTCTCTACCTGTCAGCACTCACAAGTGGACACAAAATTCACTCAGTGCTGCTTGGTGGTTCCACTGTCTCTCTTCACTCATAGTGTATTAGGGGTAACACTGGCATCTCCCGGGTAAAGTAGGCCCAGGGAAGGCTGGTGGATATCTTCCATTCCGGCCCACACAGAACAGATGGTGTCTGTGTGGCTCACTTGCAGAACTCCATACGCTCCTCTCTCTTGCAAGACTAGAAGAGACTCCTTGCAAAACACCTTGCAAACATATATACATAGCACAATCACATGCCAAACAATGAGATACATTTTCCAGGCATCTCACATACCAGATAGTCAACCCACTCAGTGCTGCAGCTATGCAATACACATCATATTTATGCAACATATAAGACACTTACAACACATAGGCACAAGACAAATGCATGCATGCATCATGGAGGGGCCCTCTTAACTCCCATACTGTAGGTGCTTTTATTCATTTTTTGCCCAGATGTAGGACCTTGCATTCCTACTCATTAAATACCATTCTGTTAGTAGTTTCCCACTGTTCAAGCTTTTCTAGATCTTTTCGAATCCTTACTCTTTTCTATCCCTCCTAGCTTTGCGTCTGTTTGCGTTTGTACTCTTCCTCATTTCTTTTCCTTTCCTTTTTAGATTGTGTTTTTTAAAAAATTTTTATTGCTTGTTTTTTCCATCTTATGATGTTCTAATGTTACGCCACAGTCAGGGCTGCAATATTAGGGGGTTACCATTCACTATCAAGAGATTAGAGAAATAGAGAGGGTACATGGAGGGTGGGATGGGTCGGAGATTGACCTTTAGTGAGGGTCTTCTTCCCTCTTTATGGGGGTTCCAAAATTCGGGACCGAGCATAATTGCAGTTCGCACTTGCAATACCATAGGTAGTACCTGAATGGGCCCACCTCCAGGGGTTTATTGTATGTGCTTTAAGGTTTAGCACTTTGTCTGAATTTATTTGGGGAATTTTGTAGCACTTCCTGGGTTGCAGGTTGTCAATTTCTTTGTATTACTTAACAGTGATTTGACTTTGTTTTTGAAAAATAGAAAACTTAAAAATAAAAGAATTTATAAAAAAAGAAGTGGTTGCATACTGGTGTGGGGTGTAGTCTCATGGCATGGGTTGGGTCCACTGATCCATTGAACAGTGCCCGCTACGTTTCACTGCTTGGTGACTATTTGCAGGTCTTTATGGATCTCATGAAGCCCCGCGATGATAGGATATTTCAGCAGGATAATGCATCATGCCATGAGGCTTAAGTTGTCCAGAATTGGTTTGAGGAGCACTCGTGAGAGTTCCTATGAATGGAAAGGCCTGCATGTTTACCCATCATGAGCCCAATGGAGCATGTATGTGAAGTATAAATCCATTCACACCTGAGATCATGCACATACAAATATCGTGGAGCTGTAGGTGGCTATCCAGATGGCATTGCTCAAGATCCTTTTAGACATCGGCTGTCCACTTGTGGAATCAATGCCACGTTAAGTCGCTGCACTTTGTCGGGACAGAGGGTGTCCTATTTAATAATAGTTCCTATCCTATGACTTTTGGCATATCAGTAAGACTCCAAAAGTATACCTTTAACACAAGTGAGAAACTGGATACTCCAGGATAAAGTTCAAGATATTTGTTCAAGTTGGGTTAAAAACAATGAAAATGGCTAGTAGACCCCAGGTTCGTGAGTGCACATGCATGGACCTGGGTTTGCTAGCCATTTGCATTGTTTATAATCCTTCTTTAATAAAATTCTTGGATATTCCAGATGCAGAATAAAAGCCAGTTTCAGAGTTGCTACTTCCACTCGCTTCAGCAAGAAGTGTATGAACAAGGGCTGATGGTGTAATGAGGTGATCACAGGTGAGAGGGACACTTATTCGCATCCACAACAGTTATGACTAACACCAACCAGTATGGACGACAGTCATGAATAATATACTGTCAGGGTAATTTCTGCGTACATCACCAATCAGGCCCACCCCACTTGCCCCGCTGCCGGCGGTAAAGAAGAAACCACCACACAGAGGTCTGGTATAGTTCCTCACACGGGGACATGACTGCGCTGCGCCTCTTTATTACAGATTACATAAGATCTTATACCCTTTGGTCTCATCACCAGGAATGGGTGATGGGCTCATTGGCTAAAATTCACAGCATAACCATATATGGGAAGTCCGGATTTCCAGCCTGAGACAGTGAAAGTTATGTACGTAGTTGAACAGTCGTTATCTTGCTACGGCGCCTCTGGAAAAACAGCCAAGTACACGCGGCCTTCGTGTCTGGTTATTCCTTGTGTTCAAGAGACATTTTGTCTTCGCCTTGCAAGGCCTCTTGGCATATCTGATATAAGGCGAAGTATTAAGTTTTTCATAGAGTTAGTACATATAAGAATAAAGTTAGTATATATATAAAAAGAAAGGCACATAACTATATCTATATAAATGTATATATTCCAGTGTTTTCTACCTACAAGGATATATATGTATCCTTCTCAATACCAGAGCGTATTAGTTTATTCATTATTTTACTTCTTGAATAGACGCGCTCAGATATATAAATACGTAAATGGGAATTTATACCATTATGTTATGCAGCAGAAAACAAGTGCTTTTGTAACATTACAGGAGCAGTGCCATGAAAATAATGTATCACCGGTCCACAGGACTGAAGGTAAGTATCTAATTTGTGGAGTACTACTAACACCCACAATGTTCACGAGCATGGAAAAGCGCAGTGCAAATGGCTCCTTTTAAATAGGAAGTCATTCCTGCTACCACAGTACTGCTCTGTGGGTTTTTCCATTGGATGGTTGGTCAGACTTTAACCCCTTCCTGCTACATGACATACCGGTACGTCATGGAGCGGCGGGATATGTATGAAGAGAGGTTGCGTGGCAACCTCTCTTCATACAGTGCGGGTGTCAGCTGTTTATAACAGCTGACATCAGCGGGCAATAGCTGCGATCGGCCGCGCGGCCGAATCGGCGCTATTAACCATTTAAATGCCGCTGTCAATTCTGACAGCGGCATTTAAATTCCTCGAAGCGGTGAGATCAGGGGAGCCGTGCAGGTGTAATGGCAGCCAGGGCCTAATGAAAGGCCCCAGGGCTGCCTTACCAGACTGCCTATCAAGCCATCCCCATGGGGTGGCTTGATAGACTGCCTGTCAAAAAGAAGTATGACGTCATGCTATAGCATTACGTCATACTGCAGGAGCGATAAAAGCATCGCATGTTAAAGCTTCCCAGGGGGACTTTAAAGTAATGTAAAAAAAAATCAATAAGGTTTTTTTTAATTTAAAAAAAAAAAAAAAGTTGTAAAAATTTAAATCACCCCCCTTTTGCCATATATATTATTAAAAAATCTAAATCATACAATAAAAATATGTATTTGGTATCGCCGCGTCCGTAAAAGTCCAAACTATCAAAGTAGCACATTATTTTTCCGGCACGGTGAACATCGTCCAAAAAATAAAATTAAAAAATGTCAGAAATGCACTTTTTTCGTTACTCTATCTCCCAGAATAAACGCAATAAAAAGTGATCAAAAAGTCAGATGTATTCCAAATTGGTACTCTCAGAAACTACAGAACATCCCGCAAAAAAATGAGTCCTTGCTCAACTACGTCGACGGAAAAATAAAAAAGTTATTGCGCGCACAATATGACCGCAGAAAATAATTGAAAAAAATTAAATGTCTTTGAAAAAAAAAAAAAAGAGTATAGTAAAAAAAAAAACTATACAAGTTTGATATCGTAGTAATCGTACCGACCCATAGAATAAAGTTATCATGTCACTTTCATTGCTGTTTGTGCACCAAAGAAACAAAACACACTTAAAAAAGCGAAATGTCGTTTTTTTCATTTTACTCCACTTAGAATTTTTTAAATGTTTTCCAGTACATTATATGGTACTTTAAATATCACCATTGAAAAATACAACTTGTCCCGCAAAAAACAAGCGATGTCGATGGATAAATAAAGGAGTTACGATTTTTTTGAAGGGGGGGGGGGGAACGAAAATGGAAAAAGGAAAAGGGGCTCCGTCATTAAGGGGTTAATTAGCCAGATATAATATGGAAAGACAAAACCTGCGAATCTCACAAGGGTGATATAAGTTCTTGAGAACAATTAAACCTAACTACCTTACCCAACTTGTATGGGAGCCTGCTAGATGGAGGGACACTCTGGATTTATTATTAACTAACAAACCGGACAGAATCACGGCGGTGCAAGTTAAAGGACCCCTTGGAAATAGTGACCACAATATAGTTAATTTCCAGTTTTCATTCAATAGGAAGCCTTATTATGGAGCGACAAAAAACCTAAACTTTAGTAAAGCAAAATTTGATCAGCTCAGAACTACTATCGGTAACATTAATTCGGACTTTGTCCTTAAAAATAATAGTACGGATAACAAATGGGAGAAGTTTAAAAACATCCTAAATACCTCATGTGAGCAGTTCATCCCCTTTAAAAATAAAAGAAATACAAATAAAAGGAAACCAATGTGGTGCGACAAGACTGTAAGAGAGGAAATAAGCAGAAAAAAGAAAGCATTTAAATTATTAAAACAAGAAGGCAGTGAGAAAACATACAGGAAGAAAACAAATTGTGTAAGGAAAAGATGAAAACTGCAATGAAGGAGGCAGAAAGACTGATTGCCAAAGAGAGCAAAAATAACTCCAAACTATTTTTCAATTATATGAATGGGAAAAGGATTTGCACTGAAAGCAGTGGCCCTTTAACAAATAATGCAGGAGAAATCATAGAAGATGAAGGGAAAGGCAAAGCTATTAAATAGTTTTTCTCAAGTGTATTCACGAAGGAAAAAGAAATGTCACATGAGATGCAGGGGCATAAAATGAACCTCCCACAAAATAGAGATGGTTAAAAAAGATTAAAATCGACAAATCGGCAGGCCCAGATGGAATACACCTAAAGGTTCTAAGGGTACTAAGTAACATGATAGACCGCTATTTCTTATATTTGGGGACACTATTGAAACCATGGTTGTACCACTGGATTGGCGTATTGCCAATGTGGTTCCAATATACAAAAAGGGGTCAAGAAGGTAGCCTGGTAACTACAGACCAGTAAGTCTCACTTCAATAATTGGAAAAATATTCAAGGGATTTCTGAGAGATGTCATCCTGGAACACCTCAAGGAAAACAACAGAATAACTCCTCATCATCATGGGTTCATGAGGAGTTGATCATGTCAGACCAATTTGATTAGCTTCTACAATGAAGTAAGTTCTAGGCTGGACCTGGGAGACTCTATTGATCTTGTACATATATCTGCATCTTTCTAAAGCATTTGACACCTTGCTGAATAAAAGACTGATATATAAAATGAAGCAGCTCACACTGGGCAAAAATGTGTGTAGTTGGGTAAAGAACTGGTTCTGAGATAGAAAGCAGAGGGTGATAATAAACGGATCATACTCTAATTGGGCCACCATTGCTAGTGGGGTGCCACAGGATTCAGTATTAGGACCCATTCTGTTCAATATATTTATCAACGACCTGATAGAGGGGCTGCACAGTAAAATATCCATATTTGCATACTATACAACATTATACAAAGTGATTAATACAAAGAAGGACATGTACAGCTGCAAATGGACACAGATAGGAATATACTGCATATATAATAGTCTGGGGGAACAGAATTTATCTTGTCATAATTTGCCAAGTTCCAGTCTATTTAGTGCAAGCTAATTCCTCCATAGATCCATCTCAGGTTACTTAATGGAGAGTACTGATGCAATGTGCGAGGAGAGAGCCCAAAGCCAAGGAAATGGTGGGGATAGAGTTGTCACTTGTCAAAGTGGTTCTACCATCTCCTCCCCTGTAAGGGTAGCACAGGACCCGTCCACGTTACTACTATGGGGAGGTAACAGAAAACCGCAGTGTGGTTTTAACTTATAGATAATTGTCACGGGTGACGCCACCATTCCTTTCTATTTGGTGAATCCAGATGATGGAATAACAGTCCAAACACACAGGCAGTAGCTTGAAACAAAGTCGGGAATGGACAGCAGTGTTACTTTATTATAAATCCAAACAGAGCAGTTCAACAGGTACATAGGCCAAAACAAGTCACTGGTGCAGACACAGTTGATGGTGCGACAGGGAGGAAATCACAGAATGAATATCGGGCCCAAAGTCTCAGTTATCTGTGTGACTCCGCTCCTGGCCCAAACTCCTTTTCTCTCTCTTCCAACTCTCTATCCAGCACTCACTCTCAAAGGCAGCACTCAGCGCTGCATGGCGATCTCCTCTCATCCACTCATTCTGTAGAGCTCCTGACAGTAGGAGTCCCAGGGTAATGTCAAGGCCATGGTTCAGCCTTCTCCACTAGACGCAATGGGATGAAACTGAAAGGGAGGAGACACAAATTAGATATTAGAAAAAACTTTCTGACAGTGAGGGTGATCAATGAGTGGAACAGGTTACCACGGGAGGTGGTGAAATATTCTTCAATGGAAGTGTTCAAACAAAGGCTGGACAAATATCTGTCTAGGATGATTCAGTAAATCCTGCACTGAGCATGGGGTTGGACTTGATGACCCTGGAGGTCCCTTCCAACTCTACCATTCTTTGATTCTATGATTGTTCCATTCACAGACCATGGGGGTTCAAATAACACTAGGTCCTGCCAGCTCCTCATATGACGCGGCGGTAGGTGGGGAAGCGTTTTTGCACGCTATCTCCCGCTGGTTACAGCGGGAGATAGCGTGAACGGACGGCTTCCATTGACTGCAATGGAAGCCGTCAGCGCGTACACCCGCGGCAAATAGAGCATGCTGCAGGTGAGGACGGGGGATTTCACGGTGCATAATTCCGCGGTGGAATTACGCATCGTGAGCATTGTGCTATTAGGTTTAATAGAACCTAATAGCAGGGGGCAACGCAGCGGATTTTTGCCGCGAATTTACGCGGCGTAAATCCGTTCGTGGGAAGGAGGCCTAACCCTTTCAATCATGCAGAGATGCAATTCTTAGTTTTGCAGACGCACTCCTCATTCAAAGACTGTATACAGGGCAAAGTGCAAAACAGTACTTTGGCAGAAAAAAATCAGAGATGGGGACGCAGCACTAAACCAGCACTGCATTCTCTTTATTCTCAAGAACGGTATGTAAAAAGAACTCATCGCCCACGTTAACCTAAACAGTCGCCGTATCCGAAAACAGCCTAGTCATTAAAAGGTTAAAAATGTAATTTAACATGGAAAAGAAATTCAAATTTCTTAAAGTAGAAGTACTCCATCCTCACCTCTTGGGCGGGGTCTCTGATAAACTAACATGATAGGGTCAGAGTCAAGTAAAATTTGACACCATCTTCATCTTCCATTTTAGTCTGAGGTTTGCGCTCTATCTCTATAGAGGAGTCTGAGGAGATCAACATCTTCTTTCACTTCTTCCTCCTTTTTCAGAATCTTCTCTAGTTCCTTCATTTTCTACAGAGAGCGTCAGGTAAGGAATAGGAGAAGGGCAAAGCTGAAAAATAAAGACAGTACATAAATACCTGGAATTACAAAGACACCAATTTAAAAACAAAGCAGTTTTAGGATTATTCGGCAGCGCCCCGTCACCGAGATCACAGCAACTGTTCCAGATTAATAACTGTGTGGTATGTCGGAAAACAGGGGTAATTATAGAGGCCTAGTTGGGATGGGCACATGGGGTAATAAAACCAGGTATGCCTCCTCCCATGCCTGCTGCAACCCCGACACTTTTGGGGGTGTATCTCTAGACCTCAGTGGCATGGACAGAATGTAAAAAGTAGCGCTATGTGAGGCTTCGTAAGCTTGCTGAGGTGCGGCGGTCTCACAGAGAAGGCGCACAACAAGCTGCTCCTGGAACTGCAGGAAGGCGAGCGTTCTTGGGGCTTCTTGTAGATTACTAGAGATGAGCGAACGTACTCGTCCGAGCTTGATACTTGTTCAAGTATTAGCGTGTTCGAGATGCTCGTTACTCGATGCGATGTTCGAGTTACTTTCACTTTCATCTCTGAGACGTTAGCGCGCTTTTCTGGCCAATAGAAAGACAGGGAAGTCATTACAACTTCCCCCTGCGACGTTCAAGCCCTATACCACCCCCCTGCAGTGAGTGGCTGGCGAGATCAGGTGTCACCCGAGTATAAAAATCGGCCCCTCCCGCGGCTCGGCACAGATTTATTCTGACATAGAGGAGGGAAAGTGCTGTTGGTGCCGGAGCTGCTATAGGGAGAGTGTTAGGAGTATTTTAGGCTTCAAGAACCCCAACGGTCCTTCTTAGGGCCACATCTAACCGTGTGCAGTAGTGTGGAGGCTGCTTTTTGCAGTGTTGCACTTTTTTTTTTTTTTTTGTATATCGGCCGTGCAGAGCATTGCGCCCTGCAGTAATTATACATACTCCAGGGCCAGTAGTGGTGGTGAGGCAGCGACAGAAGACATATATTTATTGAATATAGGCAGTGGGCCTTTCCAAAAACATTTGGGGAAAAAAATCTATTTGGGCTGCCTGTGACTGTCCTCAGTGTACTGGGTCTGTGCTGGGTGTAGTTGTCCTCCTAATTCATACGCAGCCAGCTAAGTGTTACAGCAGGCTTGCGCAAAATTATTTCCTGGCTCTGCTGTGCGTTCGGTAAGCAAAGTCAGCCTCCAACCACAGGCCAATAAGCGGCACATTTAATTACAGCGTTCTGTTTCTGCACTACTGGTAATACACCATGTTGAGGGGTAGGGGTAGGCCTAGAGGACGTGGACGCGGGCGAGGACGTGGAGGCCCAAGTCAGGGTGTGGGCACAGGCCCAGCCAGTGCGGTGGCCAGGGGTAGAGGCAGGGCCAGACCGAATAATCCACCAACTGTTTCCCAAATGCCCCCTCTCGCCATGCCACCCTGCAGAGGTCAAGGTGCTCTACGGTGTGGCAGTACACACGACCGACGAACAGTGGTGTGCAACCTTTGTCGCGCCAAGATCAGCTGGGGAGCCACCACCACCAGCATGCACAGGCATATGATGGCCAAGCAACCCACAAGGTGGGACAAAGGCCGTTCACCGCCTCCGGTTTGCACCACTGCCTCTCCCCCTGTGCCCCAACCTGCCACTGAGATCCAACCCCCCTCTGAGGACACAGGCACTACCGTCTCCTGGCCTGCACCCACACCCTCACCTCCGCTGTCCTCGGCCCCATCCAGCAATGTCTCTCAGCGCAGCGTCCAGACGTCACTAGCGCCACTGTTTGAGCGCAAGCGCAAGTACGCCGCCACGCACCCGCACGCTCAAGCGTTAAACGTGCACATTGCCAAAGTGATCAGCCTGGAGATGCTGCCGTATAGGCTTGTGGAAACGGAGGCTTTCAAAAGCATGATGGCGGCGGCGGCCCTGCGCTACTCGGTTCCCAGTTGCCACTACTTTTCCCGATGTGCCGTCCCAGCCCTGCACGACCACGTCTCCCGCAACATTGTACGCGCCCTCACCAACGCGGTTACTGCCAAGGTCCACTTAACAACGGACACGTGGACAAGCACAGGCGGGCAGGGCCACTATATTTCCCTGACGGCACATTGGGTGAATTTAGTGGAGGCTGGGACAGAGTCAGAGCCTGGGACCGCTCACGTCCTACCCACCCCCAGAATTGCGGGCCCCAGCTCCATGCTGGTATCTGCGGCGGTGTATGCTTCCTCCACTAAACCAGCCTCCTCCTCCAACGCAACCTCTGTCTCGCAATCAAGATGTGTCAGCAGCAGCAGGACGTCGCCAGTAGTCGGTGTCACGCGGCGTGGCAGCACAGCGGTGGGCAAGCGTCAGCAGGCCGTGCTGAAACTACTCAGCTTAGGAGAGAAGAGGCACACGGCCCACGAACTGGTGCAGGGTCTGACAGAGCAGACCGACCGCTGGCTTGCGCCGCTGAGCCTCCAACCGGGCATGGTCGTGTGTGACAACGGCCGTAACCTGGTGGAGGCTCTGCAGCTCGGCAGCCTCACGCACGTGCCATGCCTGGCCCATGTCTTTAATTTGGTGGTTCAGCGCTTTCTGAAAAGCTACCCACACTTCTCATACCTGCTCGGAAAGGTGCGCCGGGTCAGCGCATATTTCCGCAACTCCAAGACGGACGCTGCCACCCTGCGGACCCTGCAACATCGGTTTAATCTGCCAGTGCACTGACTGCTGTGCAACGTGCCCACATGGTGGAACTCTACGCTCCACATGTTGGCCAGGCTCTATGAGCAGCGTAGAGCTATAGTGAAATACCAACTCCAACATGGGCGGCGTAGTGGGAGTCAGCCTCCTCAATTCTTTACAGAAGAATGGGCCTGGTTGGCAGACATCTGCCAGGTCCTTGGAAACTTTGAGGAGTCTACACAGATGGTGAGCAGGGATGCTGCAATCATTAGCGTCACCATTCCTCTGCTATGCCTCTTGAGAAGTTCCCTGCAAAGCATAAAGGCAGATGCTTTGCACTCGGAAACTGAGGCTTGGGAAGACAGTATGTCGCTGGATAGTCAGAGCACCCTCATGTCTATATCTCAGCGCGTTGAGGAGGAGGAGGAGGGGGAGGAGCATGAGAAGGAGGGGGAAGAGACAGCTTGGGCCACTGCTGAGGGTACCCATGCTGCTTGTCTGTCATCCTTTCAGCGTGTATGGCTGGAGGAGGAGGATCCAGAAAGTGATCTTCCTAGTGAGGACAGCCATGTGTTGTGTACAGGTACCCTGGCACACATGGCTGACTTCATGTTAGGATGCCTTTCTCGTGACCCTCGCGTTACACGCATTCTGGCCACTACGGATTACTGGGTGTACACACTGCTCGACCCACGGTATAAGGAGAACCTTTCCACTCTCATTCCCGAAGAGGAAAGGGGTTCCAGAATGATGCTATACCACAGGGCGCTGGTGGACAAACTGATGGTAAACTTCCCATCCAACAGCGCTAGTGGCAGAAGGCGCAGTTCCGAGGGCCAGGTAGCAGGGGAGGTGCAGAGATCAGGCAGCATGTACAGCGCAGGGAGGGGAACATTCTCCAAGGCCTTTGCCAGCTTTCTGGCTCCCCAACAAGACTGTGTCACTGCTCCCCAGTCAAGGCTGAGTTGGCGGGAGCACTGTAAAAGGATGGTGAGGGAGTATGTAGCCGATCGCACGACCGTCCTTGGTGACGCCTCTGCCCCCTACAACTACTGGGTGTCGAAGCTGGACACGTGGCCTGAACTCGCGCTGTATGCCCTGGAGGTGCTTGCTTGTCCTGCAGCTAGCGTCTTGTCGGAGAGGGTGTTTAGTGTGGCTGGGGGAATCATCACAGATAAGCGTACCCGCCTGTCAACCGACAGTGCCGACAGGCTTACACTCATCAAGATGAACAAAGCCTGGATTTCCCCAGACTTCTCTTCTTCACCAGCGGACAGCAGCGATACCTAAGCAATAGGTAGGCTGCACCCGCGGATGGAAGCATCGTTCTCTATCACCATCAAAAACGGGGACATTTTTGCTTTATCAATCTGTGTATAATATTCCTCCTCCTCCTCCTGCTCCTCCTCCTGAAACCTCACATAAACACGCCGAACAGGCAATTTTTCTTAGGCCCACAAGGCTCAGTCATATAATATTTCTAAACAATTTTTATACGTTTCAATGCTCATTAAAGCGTTGAAACTTGCACCTGAACTAATTTTTATTTTAACTGGGCTGCCTCCAGGCCTAGTTACCAATTAAGCCCCATTAACCAAAGCGATTAATGGGTTTCACCTGCCCTCTTGGTTGGGCAATTTTTCTGAGGTACATTAGTACTGTTGGTACACCAATTTTTGGGGGCCCTCGCCTACAGTGTAATCCAATTAATTTTTTGCCCACCTGCATTACAGCTGACGTTACATCAGCTGTGTTGGGCAATGCAATGGGATATATTTATGTACCGCCGGTGGGTTCCAGGGAGCCACCCATGCCATGGGTCCACACGGAGTTGTAACTACATGTGTCCACTTCTAAAGAGCCCCAGTCTGACTGGGGCATGCAGTGTGGGCCGAAGCCCATTTGCATTAAACATGACATTACCTCAGCTGTGATGGGCAATGCAATGGGATATATTTATGTACCGCCGGTGGCTTCCTGCCACCCACCCATGCTGTCGGTCCACACGGAGTTGTAACTACATGTGTCCACTTCTAAAGAACCCCAGTCTGACTGGGGCATGCAGTGTGGGCTGAAGCCACCTGCATTTAATCGGACCTTACCTCAGCTGTGCTCGGCACTGCAATGGGATACATTAATGTACAGCCGGTGGGTTCCAGGGAGCCACCCATGCTGTGGGTGCACACGGAATTCCCATTGCGGAGTTGTACCTGCCTGTGACTATTTATAAAAAACCGCGGTCTGACTGGGGCATGCAGACACCTTGACAGAATGAATAGTGTGTGGCACATAGGTTCCCCATTGCTATGCCCACGTGTGCAGCTCCTGATGGTGGTGGCACAGGATTATATTTCTCATTGCTTCTGTACCGCATTGTAGCCATGCCAACCCTCTGCAGTGTGTGCCTGCGGTTCCTCCTCATGGCAGACGCACTTATAAATAGACATGAGTGTGGCGTGGCATGAGGGCAGCTGAAGGCTGCGTAGGGACAATTTCGTGTGCGCTGTGGACACTGGGTCGTGCAGGGGGGGGGGGGTTGGGCAGCATGTAACCCAGGAGAAGTGGCAGCGGAGTGTCATGCAGGCAGTGATTGTGCTTTGTTGGAGGTAGTGTGGTTCTTAGCTAAGGTATGCATTGCTAATGAGGGCAATGAAGATGTAAAAGTTGTTGGGAGGGGGGGGGGCACTCTTGCCGCTATTGTGGCTTAATAGTGGGACCTGGGAACTTGAGATGGAGCCCAACATGTAGCCCCTCGCTGCCCTATCCGTTGCTGTGTCGTTCCCATCACTTTCTTGAATTGCCCCGATTTTCACAAATGGAAACCTTAGCGAGCATTGGCGATATACAAAAATGCTCGAGTCGCCCATTGACTTCAATGGGGTTCGTTACTCGAAACGAACCCTCGAGCATCGCGATAACTTCGTCCCGAGTAACGAGGACCCGAGCATTTTGGTGCTCGCTCATCTCTATAGATTATGCATTACAGGTAGCGATCTGAATAATGCCGGGCTCACACGGCCGTATGTGGAATCCGCTTGTGGAGGCCCGCAGCGGATGCCGGTTGTGAGGCCAGCTGTGTCCCTGCGTACGGCCACGTAATATACTGCACATAACTGCATACTCACAGTACACAGTACTCATGCACAGTACACCTTTTTTTGTTTATATTTCCCAGGCCCTCACTTAGCGATCACATAGGTAACGGCAGCCCGTACACAATGTAATTACGAATGGGCTGCAGGTATATCCACGACCATAGAGCACAATAGGTTCTATGTTGCAAATATCCGTTCTGTTTTACATAGTATTGACCGGCCAATGCATTTGATTCATCTGCGTATTGCCGCGGATCAAAGACATACAGAATCCGCAATTTCTATCTGGTCGTCTGAGACCAGTCTAAGGTAGATCGCTAAGCTTTTATCATGTGACAGGGGACCGCTCAACGAGGCCACCGGTCACTGCTCCAGGCTATGGTCTGTCTTTGATAGTCGGAAGCACGGGAATTTAAAATTTTCTAAGCCTCGCTGGCTCCTGCGCATGTTTCAGTCATTCTGCTGGCAGGCGCATGCACAGAAGTCGGGAAAGGTCTGTGAAGGATTATCACGTCAGGGTTCAAATGCGGAGGGCTCTGGTAAAGCGTTTCATCTGCTCACCATTCAGGAAAAATTAAACTTCAACTTTTTAAAACTTTTATGTGATCGCCGTTATCCAATGTGATCACGGATCACTCACCATGGCTCTCAGTCACTGCAGCAGGTTCTTGGTCACCTTTAGTAGCCAAGAGCAAGGAGACTTTAAATTACTGCAGCAATCTGCAGCTTTAATACATCTGTCCGACAGTTTGACGACAGGCGCATGTGCAGAAGCTGCGGTAAGGTCCGTGGATAAATCGGGGGGCCTTAGGTACATAATTTCATCTCCACTCATGGATATGATCTTGAGGGGAGATGAAGCAAACTTTTTTTTTTTTTACTTTACATGATGGATATCTAATGGATAACAGTGATCATGTGACCAGGGACTGCATACCACGGCGCTCAGTGACATCTCCTTGCTCTCTGCTACTTATGCTAGCTGGGAGATTTTAATCTCTCCGGCCTTCTGCGCATGTGCCCAACATTGTGGGACATCATGGAGGATTGAGGTGAGTGGTTTATTTCCCTTTTTGTTTACTTTTAGGCTATCGCCATTATCCATTGGCTAAATCAGTTTTAGCTTAGTGTCTGAAGGAGGCAGACCTCTTGCTCTGCAGGTCTTCTTTTTTTAAATTTTTTTTCTTCTTCTCTTCTAGCTAGGCATCGGGGATTGGCTAACAAGTGGGGAAGGGTCAAAAAGTGCTGCCAAACACACTGTTACCCACTCCTCTAAGAATACAAAATTGACCAGAGCATCACTAATGACTCTGCTTCCCGCCAGCAATAATGGGGTCATCTGAATGTTCCGGACTCCTACCCCCAATTCCAGTGACCTGTCAATGCGATGTCACTGAAGCAGTGATCCTGCTGGTGGCTGGGGGAGCTGAAGGGAAGAGGATTACGATACATGAGTAGACGAGAGTAGGTCAATATTGCACCAGCGTACCTCCACTTCTTTTCCCCTTCTCACCTTCCCCCTTGGATCCATCCACCACTGCGCAGATGACTGTAGTTGCTGGCACGCTCTTCCCTCCCCCATCAGTGCAGCGATGATGTACCTTCGGGGCAGGGGGCAATATCTGGGGTCCCATTAGTATGCAGGAAAGGGGTGCAATTACCCCTCATCCCTGCACTATCCTTCACAATACTCTCTCATTCCAGTCGGGTTATGCTCTAGCGAGCCCCTGGCCTCTAGAACCCTAGAGAATGCAACCAGGGACCTCCCTCTGCCCAATGCTGCTACTTGAAGATGGAGCCGCCTCCAGCCTAAGCTTAACTTGAGCCTCCGGCTGTAGGCTGGTATAGGCAGCAACTGGGGGCAGGACTGCCAACTTATGGTGTTTGGGTGAAAATTGCCCCCCTCCCTGCGTGAATCCTGTAGGTATCCGGCCTGGCCCTTGCTCCCAGCTGTGAGTGCTACTGGCCTTGCCTCCAGGCAGACAGGCAGGGTGGGCTCAAATCAAACCCTTGGCTCCTAGGCCTGTTTAGGCCGTGCCATAGGCGGGGCTCCGGATGCTGCGCGACCCAACAGCGGTGCTGCCTCTGGATGGGGCTCAGATTGAGTCCATGGATTCTAGGCCTGGTAGACAGTGATGCAGCTGGGGCTCTGGATGGTGTGCAGGGAGGGGGTGGAACCTTCTTCTCTCCATGCGTGTTTCACTTACAGCACCAAAAATCCAGCCTCTCCCCCCCAACCTTCCAGGCCTGTTTAGGCTGCAATGGAGGGGGGAGGAGTATAGAAACCCATCAGGGTTCTAACCGCCATGTAGACAATCTGCTGTCATCTGTAAAGCGAGAGACGCATTATAGCTAATCTGCCTTCATACATTGAATCATAGTATGAGGCGGCGTATTTGCTCCCCTCTTTCTGAGGTGCAAATATCCTGCTGATAGACCCCGTGTCTGACAGGACATTTGGCCTTTCCGTATCTGACATCATAGTTATATACGCAATGATAAGAGAACCTTCTTTAGGCCAAGAATGGTACCCTTCACAAAGCAGTATTTTTACCATGCTCAGGCATGGTATGTACCAGTAATTAACACTTCTATCCATGGGAGGAATAAGTCCATCATGCAACAGTCTGCATAGCCTGACTTTACATTCCCAGGAGTTTGAGTGGTCATCATCTACCATAAACCAGGGTTTTTGACAAGACTTTATTTGTATGTGGTGTGGCAAGTGGGGTTCACTCGCCACTGGATCGCCAACCTCTCTGTTAGTAAATAGGCACCACACGTGTACAAAATGGCTCACGAGACTTGAAATCTCTTTAAATTTGGCACCTGCCAGTTTTATTTCATGTTACAGCAAAGTAAATACAGCATATCATATGCCGCATATCATAAAATCCGAGCCGCAGCCCATCCTGCGGACAGGCTGCGGATCGGATAACTTCAAGGATCTCTCCCATGATCTGTTTATACCCAGGACTGCGACGGTAACAGAAGGGCATCCTCTACATCTAAAAGAAAGCAGGTTTTATCACGAACACATAGAGGGGTTCTTTACTGTAAGAGCAGTGAGACCGTGGAACTCTCTGCCTGAGTATGTGATAATGGCAAAATCGATAGAGGAGTTTAAGGGGGGACATCTTTTTAGAGCACTACAATATTACTGGATATTGACATAAGGTGAACAGTGGTTTGTTTTTTTTTTATCTCAAATCTTGATCCAGGGATTACACTGACTGCCATTTTTTTTTATTTTTTATCTCAAATCTTGATCCAGGGATTACACTGACTGCCATTATGTAGTTGGGAAGGGATGTTTTTCTCCAAATGAGCTAAAGTGGCTCGTTGTTTTTTTATTTATTTTTTGCAATCCTCTGGACCAACAAGGGGGTGGAAATCGGCTGAACTAGATGGACATTTTCTTCATTCAGCCTAACATACTATATTACTTTGTTACTATGTAACTCTCTACCGGCCAACACTCACACTTCTGGTAGCACCGGCACATCCTGGGTAGAGTAGGCCCAAGCCAAGCAGAAGGGAATCGCTCAGCTTCCTCCATTCTCTCCACACATGGACTGATCTGTCTCTGTGTAGCTCTCGCACAGACTTGCAGACTTGTCATCTCTTCCAAACAGAATAGAAGAAGACCCAGTCTCTAACTCTCTTCTACTTTTGCAAGAACTCCTGCTAACTCTCAGACTTCTGATAGACTGACTTGCATACACTTTGCAAACACCTAGCACAATCACATGACACATAAAGTGATACATTTTCCAGACATAACCCAGATGTTAACCCATTCAGTGCTGCAGAGGTGTAATACACATCAAATGCATACCACATAGAAGACACTGATAATACTATTGCATGAGACAAACATTTAACTGTCAGGACGCGGGGTCCGGGAAACTGGAGGTCCCTGAAAATACCCGCAACCCCTGTCCCTTCCTACTTGCCCCCCTGGGCTAAGCCCCAGGGCGACAACTGGGCGACGGTCCCTACACTCACTAAGGAAGGGGAACACGGGGACTAACGAACAGACAGGCACTGGAACAAACAACAGCAAGGAGAGTCAGGCAATCCGGGTCAGCAACAAGAGGGTACGCGGTACAAGAGGGTCAGGCAAAGGCAACGTCAGGTCCAAGGGCAGAAGGTCAGTAACAGGAGTCAGGATTCAGGATTCAGAAGAACGCAGTACGCTGGTGTAGCAGGAAACCCAAAACTAACACTGGCACTGGTCAGGAGACACCAGCAGGTTTAAATGCTGTCAGAGCTCCCGCCCCAGCAGCTGATTGGGGCGGGGAGCCTGACAGCAGCTGAGTGCACCCAGCAGCACTGGGGAACCCGCCCCCAGCACTGCAGGAGGCAGGACAGGAGACACACATTTGGTTGCCCGGATACCTGGGACGCGACGCGGGGCAACACCCACCACGTCCCTAGCAACCCGGCGGCGAGGCGGAGCCCGGCGGCCAGGGGAGGTGATGAGGACCGGGGCTCCCCTGCGCCGCACAGTGGCCGCACGTGTGATCGGACCGGCGGTGCGGGCACGACGGACCCGCGAACCGCCAGTTCTTACAGTACCCCCCTTTCTACGGGGGGGACACCGGACCCCCACGGCCCGGAGCAGGCTTGAGGGGAAAGGCTCTGTGGAACCGTCGGACCAACAGGGGTGCATGTACGTCCCGGGCAGGGATCCAAGTACGGTCCTCAGGGCCAAAACCCTTCCAATGTACAAGATATTGCAAAATACCTCTCACACGCCGAGCATCAATCAAACGCTCTACCTCAAACTCCAGTTCCCCCTGTACAAGAGTCGGAGCGGGCGGGCTGTGGGCGGGCAGAACTGGGGTTGCATATTTTTTCAGCAGCCCCTTGTGGAAGACGTCATGAATCTTCCACGACTGCAGAAGAGATAATCCATACGCCACAGGATTGACCACCTGGGAGATGGTGAACGGACCAACAAAGCGGGGAGCCAGCTTTAGGGATGGAACCTTGAGTCTCAAATTTTTTGAGGCCAGCAATACCTGCTCCCCAACCACGAATGGTGCAGAGATCGTGCGTCTTTTATTAGTTTGACCAAGCAGTTTATCCTGGGAACCCTGAAGGTTCTTACGAACCTGGGCCCAAACTGTGCACAGTTCATTAATGGCAGAGTCCACAGATGGCGTGTCAGAAACTGAGGGCGCAGAAAAAGAAAATAGAGGATGGAAACCATAATTACAAAAGAACGGCGACACATGAGAAGACGAATTTACATGGTTGTTAATGGCAAACTCGGCGAGAGGTAGGAAGTTAACCCACAGATGTTGATTGTCCGAAACGAACAGTCGCAGGTATTGGATTAATTCTTGATTCATCCTCTCAGTTTGCCCATTCGACTCGGGATGGAAGGCAGACGAAAAGGACAGACCAATATTCAATTTCCTGCAGAAAGCTCGCCAGAAGCGAGCGACAAACTGTACACCTCTATCTGAGACCACATCCTCAGGAACCCCATGCAACCGCACCACCTCCTTAATAAACATGTCAGATAACAGTTTGGCGTTTGGTAGCTTGCTCAGAGGAACGAAATGTGCCATTTTGGAGAACCGATCTACAATGACCCAAATGACCGTATTCCCCTGTGACGGCGGCAAATCTGTGATGAAGTCCATTGATAGATGTGTCCAGGGCCTGGACGGAATGGGCAAGGGAAGAAGAGGCCCCTCAGGACGTCTCCTGACACTCTTCCCCCTGGCGCACACCGGACAAGCAGTGACAAACGCCCGAGCATCCCTACTCATATGAGGCCACCAATAAGTTCTGGAAAGTAATTCCTGCGTTCCTCAGATACCGGGGTGCCCAGCCAGGACCGAGGCATGCGTCTCTTCTAACACCTTCAACCTTAATGGTAATGGAACAAAGAGTTTGCCTTCTGGAAGTGCTTCAGGAGCTGATTGCTGCGCAGCCTGAATTAGCGGTGAGAGGTCAGAGGAGACAGCTGCGAGAACCACCCCAGGGGAAAGGATAGTCTCAGGCTCCGACTCGGGAGGTTCCGGAATACCAAAACTCCTAGACAGAGCATCAGCCTTAACATTTTTTGAACCGGGTTGGTAAGTAACCAGAAAATTAAAACGAGAGAAGAAAAGAGCCCAACGAGCTTGTCGAGCATTCAACCTTTTAGCAGAATCTAAATATATCAGGTTCTTATGGTCTGTGAGCACCATGATCTGATGGCGTGCTCCCTCCAAGAAATGCCTCCACTCCTCGAACGCCCATTTTATAGCAAGTAACTCACGATTGCCTATATCATAATTTTGTTCAGTAGGGGAAAATTTTCTGGAAAAGTAAGCGCATGGTCTAAGATTTGTGAGTGTAGACGGCCCCTGAGAAAGGACCGCCCCTACTCCAAACTCAGAGGCATCCACCTCCACCACAAACGGGCCCGACAGGTCTGGTTGGACAAGAACGGGTGCGGAGGAAAAGGCAGCTTTCAGGGTAGCAAATGCCGCCAGCGCATCTGGAGACCAGGTACTCACATCTGCCCCTTTCCGGGTGAGATCCGTTAAGGGTTTAGCCACTACAGAAAAGTTCTTGATGAACTTCCGATAATAATTAGCGAAGCCCAAGAAGCGCTGGAGGGCCTTTAGAGTGATTGGTTGGGCCCACTCTGTGATGGCTTTCACCTTCCCCGGATCCATCTGGATATCCCATGGAGTAATGATATACCCTAAAAAGGATATCTTCTGCACCCCAAAAACACATTTTTCAAGCTTAGCAAACAGCTGGTTAGCCCTGAGTCGAGTCAGGACCGTTTGAACATGTACCTGGTGTGTCTCCCAGTCGGGGGAAAAAATCAGAATATCATCTAGATACACTACGACGAACACCCCCGTGATGTCCTGAAAAACTGAGTTCATGAAACCTTGAAATACAGCAGGGGCGTTACACAACCCAAAAGGCATGACCAGGTACTCAAAGTGACCGAGGAGCGTATTGAATGCAGTCTTCCACTCATCCCCCTCCTGAATACGAATGAGGTTGTAAGCTCCCCTTAGGTCGAGTTTAGAGAACCACTGGGCACCGGTGACCTGGTTGAGGAGGTCTGGGATGAGCGGGAGGGCGTATTGGTTCCTGACAGTGATCTTGTTTAGCTCCCTGTAATCAATACAGGGTCTGAGACCCCCATCCTTTTTCTCCACAAAGAAGAAACCAGCCCCTACTGGAGACTCGGAGGGCCGGATGTGCCCCCGGGACAAACTATCCTGGATATAGTCCTTCATAGATTCCCTCTCCGGAACCGTAACATTATAGATGCGACCTTTAGGAAGTTTGGCCCCCGGGATCAACTCTATCTTACAATCCCATTCTCTATGGGGAGGCAAGGCTTCTGATAGCTGTTTGGAAAAGACATCCGAAAACTCGGAGAGGTAGTCAGGTAGTTCAACTCCTTCACAGGTGGAGACATCCACCCCCACTGGGCGCACGTGGCTGTCACAGCGAGAACCCCACTTGACCAGTTCCAACGTATCCCAGTTAATTACTGGGTTGTGTTCCCTTAGCCAGGGTAGCCCCAGCACAACATCCACAGACAGGTTCTTCATAACCAAAAATGTACAGGACTCCGTATGTAAGGCCCCAATAGTGAATTGTAACTCCGGGGTAGCCAGATTTACAAGACCAGCCTGCAAGGGAGTAGAGTCGACACCAGAGACCAGAATAGGGGGGGTCTACACGGAAAAAATACTCAGACAGTTTAGCAACAAATTCAAAATTAACAAAATTAGCAGCAGCTCCAGAATCCAGAAACGCTTGCCCAGCACGGTAGAAAGACCGGAATTCTAAGGTGCAGGGCAGCAACATTTTAGACTTTACAGGGAGTACCTTAGCTCCTAGACAGTCCTCCCGACAACTGCCTAGGAGCGGAAGTTTTCCTGCCGCGGCTTTTTCTCACAGGTCACAATGCGATGACCCGGCTCCCCACAGTAGAGACAGAGGTTCATTCTGAGACGATATTCCCGACGTTTCTTCGGGGTCATGGTTCCCAGTTCCATGGGTTCTGTGGAGGGAGGGGTTAAGGTCGGAACCACCGAAGGAGTAGACGTACGGACAGGGCTGGTCCGAGTCGAGCGTCTGGCCCTCAAGCGTCGGTCAGCCCGGATGGCCAGAGACATGGCTTGCTCCAAGGTTCTGGGCTCCGGGTGTGCCACCAGGAGGTCCTTGAGGCCCTCCGACAGACCGGTCAAAAACAGATCCTTTAAGGCCGCGTCATTCCACCCAGACTCCGTGCAGTGTTAGCGAAATTGTGAACAATAGTCCTCAGCCACCTTCCGCCCCTGTCGCAAGGCCAGGAGTTTAGAGACTGCGAAGGCCGCACGGTCAGGCTTGTCATACAGCTGGCCCAAAGCAGTAAAAAAGGCGTCTAGTGACTGTCGGGTGGGGGAGTCAGCTGGTAAGGAGAAGGCCCAATTTTGGGGTTCTCCCCTCAGGCGAGTTATCACGAAACCCACTTTCTGGTATTCTGTGCCAGAGGTGTGGGGTCTGAGGTCAAAATAAAGCTTGCAGCCTTCTCTGAACACAAAAAACTGACTTCTCTCCATGGAAAAGAAGTCAGGAGGTGTAGCTCGGGGTTCAGAAACCGTACCAGGAGTGGCAGGGAGCTGCATCATATTAGAAGCCCCTCGCTGCTCCTGATGCTGCAGGTGAGCAGTCAGGTCCTGGACCAGGTGCGTCAAAATCTGTACCTGGTTGGCTAAAGCCGCAACAGCCTCCATAGTGGGTTTCAAGGTTGCTGGTCGGATGTAGGGATCCGACTTCCGTTCGGCCAGTGTTACTGTCAGGACGCGGGGTCCGGGAAACTGGAGGTCCCTGAAAATACCTGCAACCCCTGTCCCTTCCTACTTGCCCCCCTGGGCTAAGCCCCAGGGCGACAACTGGGCGACGGTCCCTACACTCACTAAGGAAGGGGAACACGGGGACTAACGAACAGACAGGCACTGGAACAAACAACAGCAAGGAGAGTCAGGCAATCCGGGTCAGCAACAAGAGGGTACGCGGTACAAGAGGGTCAGGCAAAGGCAACGTTAGGTCCAAGGGCAGAAGGTCAGTAACAGGAGTCAGGATTCAGGATTCAGAAGAACGCAGTACGCTGGTGTAGCAGGAAACCCAAAACTAACACTGGCACTGGTCAGGAGACACCAGCAGGTTTAAATGCTGTCAGAGCTCCCGCCCCAGCAGCTGATTGGGGCGGGGAGCCTGACAGCAGCTGAGTGCACCCAGCAGCACTGGGGAACCCGCCCCCAGCACTGCAGGAGGCAGGACAGGAGACACACATTTGGTTGCCCGGATACCTGGGACGCGACGCGGGACAACACCCACCACGTCCCTAGCAACCCGGTGGCGAGGCGGAGCCCGGCGGCCAGGGGAGGTGACGAGGAACGGGGCTCCCCTGCGCCGCACAGTGGCCGCACGTGTGATCGGACCGGCGGTGCGGGCACGACGGACCCGCGAACCGCCAGTTCTTACATTAACATTATGGAGAGACCCCGCTAACTCTGGGCCACTACACTGGCATCTGTCGTAATCTGTATTATTATTTGTTTGTAATCTACATTATTATGTGCTTGTATGAAGTACCCAACGGGCTACTTAAAACATCAGCAGTAGCAGCCGATTCAGAGACATCCAACACTGGAGTGCTCATGCCTGTTAGTACTACAGTTGCATGGGACAATATCCTGTACTGAGAATAGGGTCTATATATATCCTCTTCTGGTCTTCTTTCAGATTGCTTTTCTTAAAAATTTGCCACCATAGCTACGCCCCCTCTGCCACATCAGCACCACGTCTGCTCCTATGGCAAGACCCATAAGCCCCATAGACCAGCAGCGCTGGAGGAGGAAGAGAAGATGCCACACAGCCCTCACCTGTAATCCGGCCTGAGATAACTGCCCCTACAGCGACCCGGGAGACAATTCTCAAGAAGGGAGAACAGCGCCTGCTGCCTCTAATTTCATAAGTATACTTGTATTCTTCATGTTAGGAACTCCTGAGAGCTCCCAGCACCTCTCTGGATATCTGCCTCCCAACAGGACAGAAAAAACACTAGGGAGGTTGGGAAAGGAAGGGGAGCTTTAAAGCTCTCTGTGTGTTCCTGTCCTAGCAGAAGGCGGCAATCTCAGGAGTGCTGTCTCTTCTTAAAATAAACCCTCAAAGTTGATGGCTACCTAAGTATCCATCAACTTTGAGGGTTATATTACTTAAAAGATGACACATCAACCAACTATTACTGTAATTGATAACTTCCTTCAGAGAATCAACCTTCCATCACTATCTGAGGTACAACTCAACAGCCTTATTGCTCCTATTCTCCCATCAGAAGAAGCTGATGTAATTATATCTTAAACCCAATAAATCTCCGGGCCCTGATGGCTTCACCAATCAATGCAAACTTTTTTTCATCCATATTATCCCCACATTTAATTTATACTTTTAATAGAACAGTTTCCTGTGGACGTCTCCCAGTAGGAATGCTACAAGCCATTATTGTCACAATTCCCAAACCAGGAAAAGCTTCAGATACATCTGCCAATTTCAGGCCAATTTCTTTACTAAATTTGACACGAAGATATATTCAAAACTCCGAGCTCAGAGACTTCTTTCAGTTCTTCCTAACATAATTCATAATAACCAAGGAGCCTTTAAGAAAGGGAGAAAGACCCTGGATGGTACCAGGAGGGTGATCAATCTAATTGTAAGGGCTGAACTCAGTGGAATGTCTTCTCTGCTCCTTGCTTTGGATATAGAGAAGGCACTTGACAGACTATATTGGACTACATTTTGCTTTTGTAACACTACATAAATTTAGCATACAAGGCAATATGTTCAGAGCAATACAAGCTCTATACAGTTATTTTTCGGCCAGGGATCTAGCGGATTGGTCAATCTTCAAAACCTCTTCGAATTACTAATGGGAACTTGTCAAGGGTGCCCTTTGTCTCTGTTATTATTTACCCTAGTAATGGAGCCTCTTGCTGAACTAATTAGAACAGAAGAGGGCGTGAGGGACATCCTGACAGGTTTAAGAAATCATAAAATTGGCCATTTTGCAGATGATGTGCTTTTAGCATAATCAAACCCTCGTTAACAGCTGTGTATAATATCCTACTCGAGTTTAAGGCTCATTTACAGGCAAAGATATCATAACGATTAAAAGATTGAAAGTTTTAGCGATCATTTTGCATAAAGTGGTAATGGACACTAATGTCCATTAACACTTTATTATCTTTATTTGCATGTAAAAGAGCCTGCGAGAGCTCGGGCTGGGCTCTGCATATAGCTGCATTGTTCTCCTTGGGCTGTCAGCAGAATACAATGGAATCTCCTGCCTCCAGTGGAAAACACAGCATGCGGTCTGTTAAGAGATACTTTATCTCTCTTGGCTGAATAGTGGATGTTAATCTCACCTGAAAATCATTGTTCAGATAAAAAGTGCCTGATGCTTAATTATCGCTCATTTATGGTCATTTGAATAAACCACAAATACTAAGAATTAATGTAGTCAACTCTTTGAGAGACTTTTTTGCCCTTCGAAATAATATACAATATATAAACACTTTTTTTAATGTGGAATCCTTGGTTTCAATTATTTCCCTGATACATTTGCCTTTGTTTTTTATTTGAGTTATTGCTTAAACTTTGTTTCTAATTTTTTCTTCTCCTCTGTTCTCTCTTAAAGTATCTTTTTTAAGTCTTTTGTGTTACATATAGAATTGTATGGTTCACTGTTATATCGTACCAGCCACTATCTGTGAATCTAAAATGGTTTTGTAACCTTTCTTTTGAATGTAAGGCTTGAAAATGTTCAATAAAAATTGATTGGAAAAAAGGAAACGTCTCCCGAATCCGTCCTTTCCTCACTGCAGAACCTCTTCCTATTGCCCTTATTCACTCTTGGTCTGATTACTGCAAGATCGGTCTTCCATTCACTAAACTAAATTCGACCGGAATGCAGTAGCCAGACTTATCATTTTGGAGGCATCGCTATACTGACGCCTCCACCCTGTGTCGGTCACTGTACTGATTGCCTGTCCAATATAGAATACAATTGAAACTCATCACTCTCAACCATAAAGCCCTTCCCAATGACACATCACCCTAAATCTCCTCCCTCATCTCGGTCTACTACCCTATCCATGCTCTCCACTCTGCTAAGAACTTAGAGTAAATTTCTCTCTAATTCAAACTTCCTACTCCCGCCTCCAAGATGTTTCACAAGCCGCACCAGTTTTCCGGAACCCACTATCCCAGACAATCAGGCTAATTCCCAATGCCCACAGCTTTACGCGTGCCCTAAAAACACACCTACCATATTTCCTAAGCTAAACTCTTCTGCCTTTACGCTGTCTCTACAATCTCCCTTGACAACCTCTGACCCTTCTTCCCATTGCATCCCCCACACACCACATCCATCCATTATTCATAAACACAGCTGGGGATCCACTCACACAGCTTTATGTATGTATAGTAGTCTATGTGTATACTTCCTTATAGTCTGCAAGCTCTTGTAAGCAGGGCCCTCACCCCGGTAGTTCAAGACGTTCATGGGTTTATTACTGGACGTTATGACACTTTTTTTAAAGTTATCCCCAAAGTGTAAGTGCAGAAAAGTATATTAGCACTATATAAATAAAGATTATTATTATTACTCCAAACAGCCAATGGAAGCCAGGAAGGGGAGTAGGTGATAGACACACTACTGTTCTCTATGAGAGTTAACTGAAAATATCTTTCATGATGGCTCAGTACCGTATAAAAGGGTTGTCTCATCATAGACATTGGTTGCACATCTGGATTAGTGGAGTCCAACCCGTGTGATCCCAGCCAATCACTAGAACAGAATGCAGCACATCATTTCCTATTGGCCCCATTCCGCTTTTTTAAATCTAGCAATATTATGGGCCATCATACTCAATAATTGGCCATATGGTTGTCCTGAAAAAAACAGATGGAGCCAAAATAAAAGTGTTGTTCTTTCTATAACTAGGGATTATTTTTGCAGTAGCACTTATATTTCAAGCATCCTGAAAAATCCTGAAAAATCATGCTGCATCCTCAAAAATCCTAAAAAATCATGCTAGGGCTTATTTTCAGGCAATGTCTTATTTTCAGGGAAACGGGGTAGCTAAGTATAAATGCTTGGCGTTTGTTAATCGCTGCATTCAAAGACCCCTTACAGTTTTGGGTTTTTTTGCAAGCAGTGCTGTGTAAGGCTGCCTTCACACTAGGGTGAAAATCATGTAAGATTTGGGCATTGCAAGACGCACCCATTGTTTTTAAGGGGGCAGCGCGGCTTTGAAAGAAATGTGAGAACTCTGCGATCCTCTGTGGCGATGCGAGACTGTTTTCATATGAGCATCCATGGGCTTTCACATGGTAGCAAGTGCGATATCCGGCCGCGATTCCCAGCCGGTTATCGCACTCGCCAGTGTGAAGCTAGCCTTAGGGCTCAGTCACACGGGCGCATCAGCACCCGTACACCGTCGCCGATGCGCCAGTGTGACTGAGTCGTTACTGCAGAAAGAAGTCGGCTGTACCTGAAGACGGACGTCTCTCTGCAGCGCTGATAAAAGAACACATGACTGGCAATGAAGCCGGTCACATGTTCTTTCCTCCGGCGCTGCAGAGAGACCGTCTTGAGGTACAGCCATCTGCTATCCGCAGTAACACGAGCGCTGATGCGCCCGTGTGACTCAGCCCTAAGGGGTATTTTTTGTGGGATGAGTTGTACTTTGTTGATCGTTTTGATTACTTTCTATTTCGTTTTTTGTACGATTATAGGAAAATTAGCTATTTTGGCCATATTGGCCGTTCATATTTCATGACAGTTTGGAGCCCAGTGATGTATATGTTGTAGGCAATGTGTGAAATGAGTCATTATATAGAATGCCCAAAATGGGACGGCAAAGTATGAAATGATTAATATTTCACACATTTCCTCTTCATTCTATGCAGTGCCAAACAGCGAACCTGCAAAGTATAAAATACTCCCACTAGTAGTGGATTGCCCCCCAACCTCCGCATCCTAGCCTCGGCCATCCATCTTTTTTCCTGCACCAAAAGATATGATTCTAAAGGCCTCCCATTTCTCTTGATCATCTTTGAGATTTTTCGGCATCTTGATTGAAGCCCATCTGTGATAAATTATGTTATTATTTCATATTATTTTATAATTGTCCTTCTCACGATCTATGTTAAAAAATGAAAAAATCCTAATGTCCGGAAGTTTTCACACTGACCACTGAGCCTAATAATAGTCTGACACTTCCAATTCCAGAGAAAACTTTTCAGTAGTCATCTCATTATCATCACAGGCAGGATTACAATTAAAGGTGACACTTGTATAGAGATAACACAGACATTTTCCACCGGAAGTGACGGACCGCAGCGATAACTGGTTTACATCCGGCCTGGTACCACTATGATTTGTGTGCCCTCTGAGTACTGACTCTAACTATCCGAGTGCCTCACGTTGCCCCCGGGCCTTTATGTGGTGCCGGTGGCATTATGCGGACGGGCGCACATTTCTGTCTCGTCACTTCCGGTCTCTACCGGACGTGACGTATCGCGGCATGGTATGCCGGAACTATAGGCTACCATGCTTGTTCCGCAAACTAACGGGTCCCCCATGCATCTACTTACAATTTTACCCGGATGCTTTAGTACTCTCCAGCGCTGACACCTTGCGGACTTATTTGGTCACCGGATGCGACATAGCGTTCCTGAACCACACTGGCTATTCCAGATTAAGGTAATTACAACTTCAATAGATTACAATTTGCCACACCTGATGCGGTGGGAACCTCCTTCTTTTTGTCCAATCCTGTGCTGACACTTTGGTGGGGGATGTGTCTTTTGAGTCTTTTGTGATTGGTGGGGGTTCATTTATATGCTTGTCTCTGTCTCTATGTGAACATGCTTGACAAAGTCCTCTGCGTAGGACGAAACGTTGCAAGTTTTGTTTTTGCTTATGGAGTCCTCTGCTAAATAAAGATGGAAATTGGAATTGCATCCCCTGAAGAATCCAGGATGATCTTTTGAAATAGCTTCAATTGATGCTGCTTTCCTCAAATACTCTCTCTGTGCCTGACTGGGACCCTTGAAGTCCGGATCCCACGGTGAGCGTGCATCTACCAGCTTGACGCTGTCTTCTATCATTTTTCTCCCTATTTATAAGCCTCTGTGGCTGAAGGTGTGCTGTTGAGATCCTTTGTTTTTCTATATTTTTTACATTGTATTCATATTCACTGCGTTTTCTACATGTGCAAAAAAGAATAAGAAGATCCAATTGATGTCTTTTTTTACCCACTGTCTCCTGCCAACATGAAGTGAATACGCACGCAACGGCGTATTTGCTGTGCTTTTACTCAATCCCATAGAATATAATGGGTGATTTCAATCCCTGATACGGACCAAAATAGGACATGCAGCAATTTGTTTTTTTATCCACGTACAATATATGTGGAATTCACAGACGTGACTACCACTAAAAACATATTTTATTAAATATATTAAAAGACATAAACTGGGCACTACAAAGACAACACACAGCAACCAGATACCTCCAGACACAGATTCGTTATAGGAGGATAAGGACCTGGAGTTATTTGATACTTGATAAGAGATAAAAAAAATGTTTTATGATAACAACCAAAAACACTCTACCCAAGATGGATTCAAAAAAGCAAAGGATAATTCAATATAGGAGCCAAAAGAGCTGGTTTATTCTATGTGTAAACAAGGCAGGGTTACCATTTGGACTTTCACTTGTGATGGAACACTATCACTATCAGTGATCAGGACTCAGGCTCCAACAATTGAGCGTCCTGAATTGTTATGGGTGTCGACAAGACAGGATCACCATCTAGGTATTCACTTATGATGATCAGTACTTGAGTAAGCCAGTACAAATACTCAGATCAGTACTAGAGTTGGTCAGTACTTATACTCTACGCGTTTCACCATTAATTTGTTGGATCATCAGGAGATACAGTACTTGAGTCATAGGTTCAGAGGTAGAGGGAATGAGAAATCCCCGAGAGAACATCAAACTGATATATAAAAAGCTGTATCTAATATGAATACAGCAAAACTTGTGTAGTGATCAGAATAAATATCCTTATTATAGGAGAGTTCTATACTCTCAATTAGGGCATTAAGGTAACTCTTAGGGTTGGGGGCCTGCCAAAAGGTACCTCTAAGCAAGGAAGCTTGTCTTGTGTGCTAGCGGTTAATAGCTGGATGATATATGTAGGTACATAACGAGAGGTGTTTATTTCAAAGTATGCCCGTCAATACACGCACAGAGGTAGAGTAGAGCGTCCCCGAAAATATGGGGGGGGGGGGGGGGCACTGCTCTCAAATATCTGAGCGCTAGAGAGATGGTATAATGCTTGTCATGCACAAGTAGGATACTCAAAGTAGTTAGCGTATCGAGTTAGAATTTAGGTCATCAATATGGGGATAAGGCATAAAATTATGTCCTGATCTCCTGACCCAATTAATTGCACTTAAGCAAACAAGAATAGCTAAAGTGCTAGATTCCAACCCAAAGTGCTCGCATTAGAGGTCATTGGTGTGGAGGTATGACATTAATATAAGTCAAACTCTCCTGACCTAATTGTAGAAGCACTTTTAGATGTCCAAACTGCTCGCATAGAGGTCATTAGTATGGAGGTATGACATTAGTATGAGTCAAACTCTCCTGACCTAGTTGTAGAAACACTTTTAGACGCTGTGCATGCTCTCAAGATAGACAAGCCATAAAGCTAGTTTCCTAGTAGTTAGATTTCAGGCAAGCAACCTCAGCAAACCCCCCAGATATAGGGCTCAAGTGAGCAAAGAAAAAGGTATGACCCATCGCCTTGATGGTAGGCTAGGGAATGAAAAATGCCCCATTTGGAGCTGCTTATATATCCATAGACACGCCTCCAAGGGGGCCGGCTTAATCGATACAGCCTATCGTGGCATGTCAGTCCATAAACAGAGGCTATCTGCAGCTAAGAAGCAAAGAAAATCCGGTGTAGCAGTCCCAATCCAGGAATCTGTACCTGAACAGCCCAGGGATAGATTCTGATCCTGGGGTGCAGGCCTTTAGCTTCTGGATCCATCCACCGATTGCCTATGCGGAAGGACAATGTAGCTGTGGGTATCCGGGACGCAAGCCGTTACCTAGGTAACGGAATACGGAACAGACGTGAACACGTAGCTGACGTCACTGCGCACGTAGCGCGCACGTACAGCTTCTTCTGTGGGGATAGACCCACTACTTGATGTCGTTGCCTGTACTGCGGCGTCCTGAAGGATACGCCCGCACATGCATAAACAAGAAAGGGGAGTGTCAAGGACCGAAGACTTACCGCGGGGCGGGTAGGAGGGACTAGACGGATGCCGGGCCGAACGGACAATCCCGTCGTAACGGAGGGAGCGGTGCCAGATAAATGAGGTCACACAGGAGGCGTGACTGATAGTCAACTAAGCACAATTCTAGAGTATAAAACTCCTAATTAAAACAACATAAAGGACTGATGTCTCCCTTTTGAGCTTGTTATGTGTGTAAGTATCTATATTACAGCCGCTGATGTTTCACAACGATATAAATAATGATGGTAGAATTAACATTGCGGCTTTAAATAAAAGTGTAGTGACCAAAAGACGTTTGGAGAAGGTCTTTAGAATAAGAGAAAAAAAAATATGTGGGGTTTACAATGGGGTTTATATTGTTAGTATTACATCTGTAAGATTGCAATAGATAGAAAATATGCCCATGTGAATGTGCCTTTAATCATGTTACAAGGCCTGTTGAATGGTCAAACGTTGACTTATAAGGATAGGTGATGCTGTGGAGGTACTTTTCCATTTCCTATTTGCATACCTTTTTCCCAGGGTGCATGGTATGGTCCATATAAGACTCCCTACTCCAACTTGTTGCTCTCCTCAAGGAGAACTGTATTCCCCAGACTCAAGAAGGAAGAAAATGGTCTCATCAGACTGAGAGTATTCCACAATACGGTAGGCAGGATCATTGTGGCCTTGTGTGACTTGTCAGTGTGTCAGTGCATCAGGCTGGGAGTAATTCACAATTCTGTAGGCAGGATCATTGTGGCCTCGTGGGAGCTGATGTGCCGTGTCAGTGTCTCAGTCTCTGGACTTAGCTCCGCCCACCCCACCTCCTCTCATTGCAAATAATGCAGAGAGGCGGAGAGGGGGTGGGAGCTGAGACCACTGCTCCCGGCCCTTCCAGCCTCCTCCCCCTGCAGCCGGGCGTGAATACCCAGCCGATATACAGTCGTCTGAATAAGCCCTGAAACATATGTCCTCCACAGTAAAGGTCCTTTGTCGAGGGCAGATTTGTTGTCCAAATGAGCGCTGATTATCGCTATACTGTAACATGTCGAATGGTGCTTGTTTAAAGAGCCCTTTACATGAACAGATGCAAACTGTACAGGCACAAAACATCCTTAGGGCTTATTCAGACGACCGTATTTCGGCCATGTTTTCACGCCGGCCAATATACGGCGTCTCTCTCTGCAGGGGGAGAAGGCTGGAAGAGCTGGGAGCAGTGCGCTGAGCTCTCGCCTCCTCTCCACCCACCTGCACTATTTTCAATGAGGAGAGGTGGGACGGAGGCGGAGCAAATTCCTGAAACTTAGCCCCGCCCCCGTCTTGCCTCCTCTCATTGCAAATAGTGCAGAGGGGTGGAGAGAAGGCAGAGAGGGTTCAAGAGCTCAGAGCACTGCTCCCGGCTCTTCCAGCCTCCTCTCCCTGTAGAGAGAGAGAGACGCCGTATATCGGGCAGCATGAATACCCGGCCGATATATGGTCGTCTGAATGCACACTTAGGGTGACTACCCACTACAGTTCTTTTTCACTGTGAAATTCACAGCCTTTTTTTTTTGCTGCAGGGGTCTATGGGACTTGTAATGTTAAAATCGCGATCGTGCAAAATCGCAATTTACCACGAAATTGCGATTTTAACATTACAATTCCCATAGACCCCTGCAGAAAAAAAATGCTGCGAATTTCGTAGTGAAAAAAAACTTTAGTGGGTAGTCCCCCTACGTATGTGCCTGTGTATGAGGGGTGATGATGAGCGATACAGCTATAGGGTGATCGAGCTCTGGGCTTACAGCTAACTCCAATCAATGTGCAGCCTTGGGGCTCATTCATATGGGTGTATGAAATTTCAGTACTTGAAATATGCAGTTTTTTTACTGCATTTATATGGGCGGATACCAGCAAGCGTTCGCGTACAGAACGTATTTTAATATGCACGAGGCTGGGAGAGGGCAAGCAACAGGCTGATACGTCACCGTTACTTCACCCGCTTGCATGTAACACCTTCCTGTGGAATAGAATGGCAAGTAAATGCCAAATTAGTGCCAGCTGTCTTCTTTCCCCAGCGTTATATGCAGAGTAACTTCCTCACCCTCCCCTCCCTTTTTTCAGCTGCCATACAGTCTATGGTAGCTTCCTGCATAACACGGACAAAGATGGAGCAAGACCTGTCTTGTCACGGATGAAAATTTTGCGCGGAGAAAACACATTTGTCTGAACGAACTCAAAGGCATTGCTTTGTTGTGTTATAAATGAATGCAGGAATAAGGGCTCATTCACACTAGTGCTTTCAGTCCTGTTTTTTGCTATTTTGTCGTGCGAACAGCAAAATGGAAAGAAAAGGCTTCCGTTTTCAAGTTCACAGAAATGTATTGGAGGGGAAGGATTTCATTTTCAATCCATCTCCGTTCCGGTTTTTATACTGGATCACAAGCGCAGACTGCTACACTTTTGTTTCCATTTTCTGAAACGGAATACAGATGGGTCCTTTTTTTTATTGCATTGTACTCAATGGGAGGCGGATGGAACTTGATGACAACCTGTTTTCCATTTCCCGCTTTGGCTTTTTTCTTGTGGTGGTGGCTCAGTGGTTAGCACTGTTGGCGTGCAGTGCTGGGGTCCTAGGTTTAAATCTCATCAAAGACATCAACTTTTAAAAACTCCATACAGCCATCACCCTTGGTCAGATTTGAACCTACAACAGCAGCAGTGCTAACTACTGAGCCACCATGCCTCTGCTTTAAGTACCAGTGTTAGCACAACATAGCGCTATATGTATATTCTTGTTGTTCCAAATTAAGAGGCAGACAAAGGAAGGGGCTACTTCTGTCACCTATCACATCCTTGCAATGTGATTGCGGGGTCCCAATCAGTTGCTATGGCACCCAGAAGCTTGGATATACCCTTCGGGTATGCTGGCCATGGTGGCCGATGAGGCACAGCCTCTGGCTGACCTCATAGGCTTTCTAATGTACTACTATACTGAAGTCCAGGAATTACATACACTGACACCAACATGCGTGTGAAATGTTGTGCTCCTGGGACCTGTAGTTCTATGGGTTTACAGCAGCACACTGCCACAGGTGTGGGATGATTGAGCTGGCTTGGTGTAGAGTTCTCCAGCCAACCAATCCCCGTCGGTCTGCTGCAAATAGATAACAGCCCCTCTTGCTGAAGGGTTCTGGTCATTTATCCATTTGTCATTTATCTCATTGCCTCTAAGAGCGCTGGTGCTTGGAGTCATTCATGTTCTGCTTCGGTGTAAGCTGCATGCATGAGGTTCTGGGTGGGATTCCCTTGTCTGTTTGTTAGTGTGAACAGTGATGTGTTCAGACATTAAGTGTGAACTGTCCCGTTGTTTTTCCCTTGTCTAATGTTCCTGCCTGTTTCCATCTTGGGCTAGCCAACCCCTTAGGTTACAGTGTTGGGGCATCCCTATTAGGATGATCATTGATCACCCCACTTGTAGGCGGGGTTCCCTTTTTGGGGTTTTAGCTGTCTTGTTAGAGTAGGGACTCGAAAGATGACATGGGTTTGTGGGCTTACATATTCTGGCCAAAATACAACCCTATACCTCGTATATACTAACTTATTAGATATTTATAAGTGATGATCGTTCCTATGTAAGAGAACAGGAATGATCATCACTGGGATGACAGTTGTCCTGTGTAAAAGGGCCCTAACTCCAGTAACCGAGGCCTTTTACAGGTCTTTCTAAAAACTCTAATGCAGAGAAAAATTTTTTTGCCAACATCAATTCCCTGGTTGCCTTAGGGCTCATGCACATGACCAGGTTACAGCATGTAGGAAGGATGTTTCCATATATACCATACCTGATGGATGTGCACAGTAGTATACAGGGGCTATAAACCTTTGTACTAAGGAAACCAAAGGGCCTTTTACGCACAACGATTATCACTTAAAATTTGTCCCAACGGCCAAAAATGAGCAATGACCATTACATGTAACCGCGGGTATCGTGCACTTTTCGTTTGAACAATGGATTTTAGTTCACTTAAAATCCATTGTTTAGCCACGGAAAGACTGTACAAATACATTCCGTTTGAATGTATTTCGCTCATCTTGCAATAGATGAGCATTTTTACACTACCCTTGAGGAGAGTAATGGAATGTGTTGGCAGCCTCAAGGAGAACAATGGAGTGTGTGCAGCTGTTTACACAGCTAGGGATATGTTTAAAACACACACTGGGCTCGGCAAACAACTCCGGGGGTCCTTTTACATGCAAAACAAGATAATAATGAGTTAATGGGCATTAATTAACCTCATCCTCCAAAGCACTCCAGCATAGGGTTTGAGTAAATCAGGCCACTACACTATATGTTAGGTCCTCTGGCTGAAAGCTGCTCCTGTCTATGACCCTAGCCTTAGGCAGAAAGGTTCTATGCAGTGAGCCCGAAAATTGCTATGGCTTCAGAAATTACAGATAGATCTTCTATCCTTAACCGTCTGGGTCCAGTGTATTACATCTGAGGAACTAGACGATTGAGCAATCTCCTACGTCTATACTTTTGCGATATTGGATCCTTTGCAGCTAAGCTCTCAGATTTGATCTGATAAGTTAGTTGAGACCCTTTGGGTCTCTGACGGTAAGGCTGTCTGTCCATGGGCAGGTTTGAATTGCATTCCCCGCGGTGATAATCCAGCCACGGGGAACGCAGTGAAAGCTCTCTGCAGCGGGTTACCGCAACGCCCAAGGACAGGCAGACTAATAAGTTCTCAATATTGTCTCTGGAATTTCTGTGAAGGAAGGTTAAAGGCAGGGGCGTAACTACATGGGCCCCCACTCATCACTATGGTTCTTGCAAATACAATCCCCAGTGGCATTGGAAGAACATTATGTAAGACATTCAATGGAAATAAAGACACAGACACAAAGATTTATGGAGAAAGAACATTTTATTTCTAGTTATAGGAGATAATAAATTTTATTATGGGGAATTTGGAGGCTGAGTTGATCCAGAGGAAGGCGAAAACCCTATAAGGAAAAAGCCAATTATCCTTGTATAAAGGGAAAAAATTCCTTCCTGACCCCAAATATGGCGATCGGAACAAATCCCAGGATCGAAGCCGACATCTGATCTATCTGACTTTTTAAAATGTGTTATTGTTTTCATAAATCTATTACCATCTATTAGTGTGAAATATAAAGTGTATTGAACTAAACCTATTTATAGACTGTGTTGATCCAGAGGAAGGCGAAAACCCCCTTTAGGAAAGAGCCAATCATCCTGTTTCAAGGGGGGAAAATTCCTTCCTGATCCCAAATATGGCAACCAGAATAAATCTCAGAATCAAACGCCAGCAGCTCACCTCCCTAGTGTATGTGATGTCAGCTAAAGTTTGTGTTTCATTTTTATGTTTGTATTATATTATTTATGTGGCTGTTTCCTTATAAATAAAACTTAACCCTATTTAAGGCTGTGAGTTGATCCAGAGGAAGGCAAAAACCACCTTGAGGTATGAGCCAATTGTCCTCAAGTTGGAAAAATTCCTTCCTGATCCCAAATATGGCGATCAGAGCAAGTCCCAAGATCAAAGCCGACAACTACAGCTATCTGTGTGTGCGTACTCGTGTCTATGTATGTGTTTGTATTTATACTTGTGTTTAATCTGGTGTGGTGTAGGCTACTTACCCGGCCTGTGCCGAGGTCTTACTAGTAACCAGGAGTTCAGGGATAATAGTCACTCGGGCTATTTTTCCTGAACTCGCCAGCTACAAATCAAGCACAGGCCGCTCCTGGTGGTGTAGAAGGTCTTCAGGAGAGGATGATGTTCAAGTCAGCCGGAGGAGGTCAAGGTAGCTGATGTTAGCATGCAGGATACAGATGGTGGAGAGAGGATGTTGTTGGTAAGCGGAGCTCTTCTACAGCAGCAGAGTCGCAGGTTCAGGAGACAGTTGACTTGGGCTTAGTCTATAAGAAATAAGAGAGAAAATTGTTAGTTTTACCAGTTGTGGATACAAACAAGTGAACTACTGTAATATGACGATTTGTATCAGGAGCTGATTTATATTTGATATACAAAAAAAGTTATTTTCTGCAACTGTGACTCTACTATGAGTTATTAGCAGTTTTGTGATTGTGGAAGCCATAATGGAGGCCATATTGCTTGCCAACCAGATATATCAAAATCTCAGAAGGGAATGACTCAAAGGGGGAAAATTACAGGGCATTTTATGCCAGATTCTGGCATAAAAGGTCAAATCATTTGGCAGAAGCCCGGCTGTTCTGTTGCAGTGTATTAATGGTAGGTGTCCTTTGTGTATAGGAATGTATTGTTGTACAGATAGGTATGTGTAGGTGTACAGATATAACTTACCAGATGGTTGTGGCTTCCTTCACAATCGGATTCTTCTCATCATCCTAGGAAGAAGCAGAAACATAATTATTGGAAAAGAAATAAAAATGTAGCTGAGGAGGGAAAAGACTGCGGACCAGGCATGGTGACACGAAGCAGGGTTATTATATGACCACCTGTGCTGTCTGACACAAGAGGAACAATAATGATGAACACAGAGGTCAAAATGAAGAACATTATCCCTAGAGGAGGAAGATCTTACCGGGTCCAACTTGGTGAAGTGTACGATAATCCGTCTATCGGGTGAAGGGGTGTCTTATCCTCCAGCCACAGCATGTCCCGATTCTCCAAAACTTCCCTGAATGGTTTGAATGGTGGCCGTGCTCTTTTAAGTTCCAGCACCTCCCAATCTATGGTGTCGAAGAACTGGTGACCTCGGATGTTCCTGTAGACACCCAGCCTCTCCTCAGGCTTCTTACGTAGCAGTCTCTCCAGAAGATGCTTCACATCAGCATCAAGCCAAGGTGGGAATTTTGGCTCCTTTCTGGTGATGGCTTTGATGACTTTTCTCCTGATGGAGCCGTAATAGAAAGGGGACTGTCCTGCCGCCATCCAGGATACGACAATTCCCAGGCTCCACCAGTCGACTGCTGTGTCGTAGTCTTCTTCAAGAAGCACTTCTGGGGCCATGAATTGAAGTGTGCCCGTCACTCCACTGATCTTGTTAGACGAGGTGACACCGTCTTGGGCCAGCCCCAGGTCAATCAGGCGGATGTGTCCAGATCTGTCCAGCATGATGTTGTCTGGCTTTATGTCACTGCAATGAAAAAAAGAGACATGTTAATCTGTTCATTGATACAGAGGTCTTAGGTATGTACCACAGAAAAAAGTCCTAATTGAGGATTCTGGGAAAGTCTGGAACCCATTGCAAGGAAAAAGAGAAATGTGGAAAAGTTTTGCTTACCGATGGACGATGCTGCGTTGATGCAGGAACTGGAGACCGCATGCTATCTCCGCTGTGTAGAATCTGAGAGAAGAGTGTAGTATCAATGACATGAAATCAGTCCGCTGACATCATGTCACCATCAAAGTGTCCGTCACCACCAGAAGAGAAGAGGCAGCCTGTATGCCCTCCACTCTTCTATATTTGTCATGTCACCCTCAGTCCCCCCAACCCCTGGTTAGTCATTTACTCACCTCACATGGTTGATGTCCAAGCTGCCGCACATTTTGATCAGCGCTCCTAGGCTTCCTCCAAGCAGATACTCTGTGATAAAGTAGACTCGGTCTGCAGACTGCTGTGCGGCATACAGGTGACAGATGAAAGGGCAGTCTTGGGCCTTCAGTAGTATCCGCTGCTCTCTCATTAAGATGTGTGGTTCGCTCCTTGTTTTGTTGACAACCTTGATGGCCATGAAAGTGTTTCTTTCGGGGAATGATGCCAGGACCACCTCAAGAAAACAAATAGGAAATAATCACTGACAGCGACCAGAGGGGAAAATCATATACATTTATTGCATGAGGGATTTATCAATAGGCCGCTTTCAAATTGTGCAAGATTTGTGTGTTTTTAAAGAAAAAATGGGTAAATCGCACATTAGCGAGCATGATATTGGGCCACGTTTCACATTCCGATATCGCGCTTGGTTATGTGTAGGTAGCCTAAGGCTAGTTCCACACATAGCAGCATCTACATGAAAAGAGATGAAAATCATGCTGAAACAACATAAGTTGACATGAAGCAGAGTTACAATCCGCACCATAAATCAATTTACACAATAGAGTTTTTTCCGTGAGCATAAGGCCTCCTGCAGCGGGCCGACTTACATTGCGAAATCCAGAGCGGGATTCCACCTACGGATTTCACAGCAAATCCAGCCCATAGCATGTTATGGCAAAACGCGATTTCCTGCCCATGAGAGGAAATTAATTGCGATTTTCGCAGGAAACAAATCACAGCTTTCTGCGATTTGCTGCAGGCTACGCACGGCCGGCTTCCATTGAAGTTAATGAAAAAAGTCATCCATCATGCAAGCCATTCCGCAATCATCATTGCGGAATGGCCACAGGAGCCGTGTCATCGCCATAGCGACAGTGTGGCATCCTCTCAACTGCGCATGCTCCGGGCGGTACATTCGCAGCAGAGAAGGCCGCGTCATTGCCCTAGCGATGGCGCAGTGTTCCATGTACTGCGGATGTGCCACCGGGGACATTGGCAGCGAAAGAGAAGATGCCAGATCGGTAACCTAGGGTCACCATATGAGCTGCGGATATATGGGTCATTGCTAAACGACGGCATGGGAAATACAAACAAGTCCTGCAAGGCTTTATTATCATAGCTGCTATAGTAGAAGACCCCTACTGGGATATAAAAAGTGTAAAAAAGAAAATATAAAAATAATGTGAAAAACTAACATCATGTAAAACAAAAAAAAACCTCTTTTTTGTGTTCTTTACCTTATTTGTATAAATTTAAAAAAACGTAAAACCCCACATATTTGGTATCATCATATCTGTAACAACCCGTACAATTAATTTGAACACATTATTTATCCTGCACAGCAAAAAACAATAAAAAAACTACAAAACAGAGGCATAATGCTTATTTTCAACATTTTGCCTCCCAAAAATCACAATAAAAGTGATCAAAAAAGCCGTATGTACCCCAAAATGGTACCAATAAAGACTACAGCTTGTCACACGAAAAACCCTCACAGAGCTCCGTCCACAGAAAAATAAAAAAGTTATAGGATTTTCAATGCAGCGATGTGGGAAAAAAATTTCCAAAAAAGAGTTTTTACTGTGGAAAAGTAGAAAAACCCAAAACAATCATAAGAATTTTGGTATAATTGTAATCGTACCGACCTGCAGAGAAAATGTATCATGTTATTTATGCTGCATGATTAGCGCTGTAAAAAACACATAAAACGAGCAATGACAGAATTGATGGGTTTTCTCTCCCTGCTATCAAAAAACATTTCTAAAGTTGTACAATATAGTATATTTACCCAAAAATGGCACCAATGAAAACTACAGTTCGCTTTGCAAAAAACAACCCCTCAAGCGGCCATGTCGACAGAACAATAAAAAGTTATGGCTTTTGAAAAGTGGAGATAAAAGTCCCCCCAAATCATTGCGTTCTTATGCCCAAAATTGGCCGTATCCTTAAGGGGTTAAAGCAGCGATTATGGGTGACCGTCGTTCACACATCAGAGTCTTTCATCAGTATTTTGTGAGGCAAAAATGGAAAGTCCAAAGGAAGTAGAATGGGAAGATTTACATTTTGGCTTAAAAATACTAATGTAAAATCCTCCCCGTGTGAAGGAGCCCTCGCTGCGCCCCAACCCGAAAATACAAAGTTCTGGAACTTACCTTGCTGAAGCTTCCTCTGCCCAAGATCTGTAGGGCGGTGAAGCGACTGATATCAAAGCTGTGGTGTGGTGGTACGAGGTCCTGGCTGGTGCCCGGTCTTGGCCCCTCATCCTCAGGCTCATCCTCTCCGCTCCTCCTCTTCTTTATTTCCGTGAGTCCACTCACGCTGTCATCTTCTCTCTTTCTCTTTTCTCCAACTCCTCCGTGTCCATTGGACGCCATTATTCACAGTCTTGTACTCTTCAATCCAACCACTGCCGTCGTCAGTTGAAAGGAAATGGCAGTTGGCCGAGTGAAGGTCAAAGGTCAGGGAAGCTGCCAGTACTTTGCTTGCCAGTACCCTGCTCTGCCATATACACAGTGATGTGGGCACCATGAGTGATGGTCTAGTGCCCAATGAAACAGGGAAATTCATAGCTGGTTCTTCTAGTGCCACATTATTAATAGATGGGGTAGGGATGGCACTTCATTTCAGGGTTGGCAGCGGTGCCCATAGTTCATCAGAACTTCTGGAGTTTTAGAAAACTTGTAGTTGTGTGGAAATTTAAATGAACAGGGTGGAGAAATAACCCATAAATTGTACTACTGAGAGGGATAATAATGCCTGTGAGGGTCATTTTCTGCTCTATTCAATAAGTGTTCATCATCCAGATACATGATGTGTATTTCCATAGGTTACAATGGGCAGCGCCCTCGCCAGCGCAGATCTGGGTGTAGCGAGTGGAGATGCTTCTATGGAGGTCACAGAGGGATTCATCCACAATGGGGGTTTATAGTGAGGTATGAAATGTTAGAAAGGGGTCATATAGAAATGTTAGGAGGGTCTTCTAAACAAGCAGTGGTGGTGAGAATTACTGTTGGGGGCTGTAAATTGGCACAGTAATGTGCATACGGCATTATAAGACTTTATTTAGATTGAGCCAATAAAGACTACTATATTAGACAAGTTTGTGAGTCCAATCTGAAGTCTGGGAGAAGGAGAGGTTGTGTACAAGATATCGCCAGGTTTTGGGCCTCGAAAGAAGAGCGTGTAGCGTAATATGCTCACTTCTGCACAGTGAATGAGTGTATTTAACACTTGCGCCTGTTCAGAAATGGAGCGTATTTGCGCAGGCACCACTCATTCACACAAGCCGGGGGGAATCACCGCACCTGATATAAAAGGATACATTGCCTAACATGGTGGCTGTGATTGCAGGTATGCGCTGCACTAAGTGCATTTCCGTGCGGGCAGATATGCGTGCTTCCACACCTCCCATAGACCTCTGTGGGGCTTTTTGGTTCGCAAACATGCACAAGATAAGGCAGGTCCTATTATTTTGCACCCACAGAAAAACAGGAGCAAAAAAAGAAAAGAAAGGGGGTAAAAAGCCCATTGAAATCAATGGGTTCCATTCTCCACGTATCACACTCATCTGTTTAAGCCCTTATATAAGGAGACCATACATCTTCATTTAGGTCAGACAGTGCCACTTTGTGACCTTTTGTCCAGCTTTCCCAGGGTCGGGACATGGGGTCACCATTTCAAGACGTGGGATCCCCATTAAAGTGATTAGCAGCCAGGGTGCTGCAGCTACACAGCTGGTAATCACTGACTGGCACCGCTGCCAGATATAAACACTGATGGCAGTGTGTGCATCTGGGATCCTCTTCCGCTACTCCCCTAACTTCCAGGGAGTGCTAACACTGGAAGCCTTGGGAGCAGATAAGGGGGAGTGCCGCATAGTGAAAAATCAGCTGCAAGTACGAGGCTAATTTCTAGATTTTGACTGCCTTTTGCATGAAGAAATGCTGCAGAATTTGCTCCCCATCTTTTTTTAAATGGCTTTGTACTTTTTACAACAAAGGAGGTAAAAAAAAAAAGAAAAAAAATCATACGTTGTGATAAGCCACGCCCCTGATCACACCCCTTTGACCCTGAGAAAATCTGGTCACCCTACATGCCTACTGTGAAGCTTCTTAAGCCCCAATGCAAAATCTGTGACAAGGCTCCCAGCTATGTCATTTATGACAGTGGTCTCATGTGGCATAAAGGGATCATTTGGTTCCCCTCATGTTTCCAAGTCCAAGTGCAAACTCTGTACCCCCTGTAGCTTGGATATGAAGATTCACATTTGCAATATCCAAGGGGTTGGACAAAAATATGGAAACACTGTACACAGTGCATACCTTAAATTACATGGAATTATAAAATGATGGTTCCATTCTTAGATCTGATGTTGAAAGGTAATAATGAAACAGGGAGAATTGAAATGGAATTATATATAAAACCAACGTCTGGTAACACGATTCTACATGCCACTAGTGGGCATCCTAATAACACAGTAAGGGCTTATTCAGACTACGGTATATCGGCCAGGTTTTCATGCCCGGCCGATATACGGTGTCCCTCTCTGCAGGGGAAGGAGGCTAGAAGAGCCGGGAGCAGTGCACTGAGCTCACGCCCCTTCTCTGCTTCTTGACGCTATTTGCAATGGGAGGGGGCAGGACGCAGGCAGAGCTGAGACCTGGAACTTAGCTCCGCCCCCACCCCTGAAGTCGCCCTTAAAGTGATACCCACAAGGGAATTTATAAGGGCAAAAAGAGCTTGTAGTGACCCAGTAAGTTATGACGCAGAAAAAAAAAAAGAAATATACCGTAGGTTGCAAGACCAAGGATACAAATAATCTATCTTTAACAGAACTGGTAAAAAAGTAGATATGATGGAAAGGGAAAAACTACTGGAGAATAAGAAAGGAATTCTGTCTTGGAAAAAGAGAAAGGGCTCAGTGTTCCCAACAGCCTACATACAACCGTGATTTTATAACATCAAAAAAGCTTTTTTTATATAGGTTCTTGCTAATCTTAAAACAAGATGAGATTATAAATGATAATCAATGTTTGTGGCGAAGAGAAATCAAAATGTAGGTAACATTCTATCACCCAGGTTATATGTATCAAATATAGAAAACATCTCACTGGTTGACATTTAAGGGTTTGTTTAGATGTGGGAACTCTTGTTGCAGTGTGTGGCATTTGGGTTTGAGAAAGGAGAGATTTACCAATAGTGAAGGGATAAAGAGTCTAAAATTAATAGCTTCATAAACTGTAGTTGTGAAAATATAGTATTTGTCATTACATGTACTACGTGTGGGATATACTATGTGGGATGCATTACGAGAAAGATCAGGACACGCATTGCAAAACATGGGAGACAGATGAAAAATTCCAACCCGAGTGGCTCAGGAGCGGCCGGACATTTCTTGGAGGTACACTGAGGTAACATGGAGAGTTTGGCATTTTTTTTGGCATTGAAAAGGTTAATAGTCCCAGAAAGTGCAGAATAAGTAAAGAGATGGTCCCTAATAGAGAAGCCTATTGGATTCTAACACTGAGCACCAGATTCCCAGCAGGAATGAATACAAAGACAGATTTCATATATATTTTTTAAATTCGTCCAATTTTTACATGAAATTCAATATATTTTGAAAGACCCATGAAATTCATTGCAGCTAGAGCTGGTCATGTGATGAAATAGACTGGAATGAATTGAATATGATAAAAAGAACGAATAAATGATAAATAAAATATATAGAGATAAACAATATGGAAAAACAAAATCCGGTATTTAAATTTAATAATAATAATAATAATTAAATAATTCAAAAACCAAGTTTTTCTATGACAACATAGTAGGAGACTTGAGACCGGGTAAAAAATGTCACCTCCTAAATAGGGAAAAGGATCTGAGAATAACTGTTCCAATAGAAAGATGCTTGTTCTCTTTCAGACAAGCAAAACAAGCTACTAATTGTGCTAAAATATTAGAAACTCACTTAATAGTTTTAACAAGATGGTATTTTACACCCTTACGAGTAAGAAATAGACACTTCATTCCAGACGCCCTATGTTGGAGAGGCTGTGGACAAGAGGGATACCTTTTGCATATATTCTGGTCATGCCCGCTAATTTCATCTTCATCTTTTATTCTCCACGATAAATACATTTTCAGAAACTAGTATCCCAAAGCTCCCGGGTACAGCCCTCCTTCCTCTAGATTTATAAATAAATAAACCTATGGCTGCACAGCCAATAAACAGCAAGCTGCAATGTCCTGTGTTCTCTGACACCTTTCTATCAGACCCAATATTTTTCAGCAATTTTACCTACAGTAGCTGCTCTGTAGATCAGACTATATAGGCAAGCCTTCACTCGCAACCTGCATCAGGAGGCCTTTGCCATTCATGATCCTGTTGGAGATTCATTAGCTGTCCTTCTTTAGACCATTTTTGATAGGTACTAGGCATTACATACTGGGAACACCCCACTGGGCCTGCCATTTTGGACATTCTGTGACATTCTATTCATGAATGAATAGCTAAGAGCTATCTGCCATTGGCTGAGCGCTCCGCCAATATCTAAGCAGTAGCTGCTATTGGCTGAAGCCCTCAGCCAATCTGCACAGCCCTTTCAGGAGGCGGGGATTTTTAAATCCCCGTCTGCTGAAAGAGTTCAGTAGCAGTGCCGGGGAGCCATCCGGAGGAAGCGGCTGACAGCAGGAGAGGTGAGTAACTTTCTTATTATTTTTTTAACCACTTTTTTATGATTATCGGGGAAGGGCTTATATTTCAAGCCCTTCTCCGATAATCATTCTGCAGGGCTTGTCAGAAACCACTGCTTTCAATGGGATCGGCAGCAGTGCCGATCCCATTGAAAGCATTGGGATAGCATGCCGCGGACTTCTGCCGCAGCTGTCACAGCTGTGGCAGAAGTCCGCGACATTCTCCATATCTTTTCAATGGGGCTAGCGCTGCTGCCACTGGCCCCATTAAAAAGACTGTCTCTCGCACTGCTCTGTGAGAGTTTTCACTTACTCTCGTAGCACAGTGGAGAAAAAAACGCCGGTGGGTGGGAACCCTTAGAATTGAGGAAAAAAATTCCATCTTGGTTTCATCAGACCAGGGAATCTTGTTTCTCACAGTCCAAGAGTCCTTCAGATGCTTTTTGGTAAACTCCAGGTGGCTTTCATTTGTCTTTTAATGAGGAGAGATTTCTTTCTGTCTACTCTGCCATAAAGCCCAGATTGGTGGAGTGCTGCAGTGATGGTTGACCTTCTGGAAGTTTTCCCCATTTGCACATCGGATCTTTGGAGCTCAGCCAAAGTGAGCATAGGATTCTTGATCACCTCTTACCAGGACCCTTCTCCCCCGATTACTTAGTTTGGTGAATTGGCAGCTCTAAGAAGAGTCATGGTTGTTCCAAATGTTTTCCATTTAAGAATTATGGCAGCCGCTGTGCTATTGGGAATGTTCAGTGCAGATTTTTTTTTAGTGGCCTTCTCCAGACCTGTGTCCACACAATCCTGTCTCTGAGTTCTACAAGCAGTTATTTTCTACTCATGGCTTATACGATGCATATCAGAGCCTCGTATTGGCTCTGATATGCATCATGAGCTGTGAGACCTTATATAGACAGGGGGTGTCTTTTACTTTGCGCAAGGCAACAACATAACAAAATGTAATAATGGTGAAAGGGTCTGAATGCTTTCCAAATGCATTTCTCAGCTGTTCACAGTGGCCATTGTCAGGTGATCATCAATGTTATTCACTGTCAGTGGTTTTAGTGTTATAGCTGATCAATGTATGCTGTACTTCTCTTTCATAAGTAGGTACATTTTAGGTCTTTGAGGAAGGTGGGTGACAAACATTATTGTAGGTATTATGGAAGCCATATTAGTTGTCACTCGTATCTTCTAATCTTACAAAAGTAGGTGTCAAATTTGTTTTTAAAGTTCTATTCAGCCATTTCATAATGACACAAAAGATCAACTAAAACTTATTCTGAAGCACAAAGGTTCTTTGAGGTCTATATGGTAAGCCAACATTGGCAAACATACCCCGGTTTTAACTCTGATTGTCGTCTCACAGCCGAGTATGGGACAGAGATGGTGCAGGCCTTCATCAGTGCCTCCAGTACCTCATCACGGAGCATGCTGACTCTCACAGCAATCATGGAGAAATAGGTTATCTTGTCAGATCTCCTTTTAGCATAGAAGCCATCAGGAAGGAGGAAATCAACATCAAATATACTGTATTTATGAAAATATCACACATTAGATTATCATATACTCCCCCTGTTGTACAGTGTGCCACATTCATCAATAATGCAAGATCTGGAACAGAACATACACCACGTGGGCTGGTGTCACATCGTCTGCGCCGGAAATTCCCCTTATCAGTCTTTTTTTTTTTTTTATAAATTCTTTATTTAACATTTTCATTATGGTTTACATTCAATCGATTTACCGTTAAATGGTTCCATCTGGGTACTAAAATATTTAGGTAACTTTGACAGGTATTACAGTAACAGCTTGTGATTACTCTAGCTGGTCCGAATTGTATTTCTGTTAGATATTGAGTCTTGTTCTCCTGGACCGAGTCTGTCTGAACTTTTGGTTTTCCAATAAACTTAGCTGTATAACTACTAAGGGTAACACCTTAATGAGAACTCACATTTATTGGGGGAGGAGGTGGGACGGAAAGGTTCGGGGGAAGCGGGTGGGGTACACAAACGTCTCTAAGTAATCTCAAAGTTGGGCGAACTCTGTCGTGTTTTGAAATTCTATCCAATGGTACCAGGTCTTCCTAAATTTGTTTTGCGTACCTCTCAGTGTGGCCGTAAGGTCCTCCATCTCCATCGTCCAATTTACTGCGTTTAACCACATCCTTACAGTGGGAGGTTCTGTCTGTCTCCACATTCTGGGGATACAGGATCTCGCTGCGTTAATCAGGTGACGAAGCATTGAGTTCTTGTATGTAGAAATGGGTACCTCGCAGTGGTGCAGGAGGAAGAGGGCCGGTGTTTTGCTTAAGGTGTATGTGGTGAATTTGGATGTGATTCTCCACACCTCTGTCCAGTAACTCGTCAACAACGGGCAGTCCCAGAATATGTGCAGTAGCGTCCCCTGTTCTGATCCGCATCTCCAGCATAATGGGGAGACCGAGGGGAACATTTTATGTAGGTGGGAGGGCACCCTGTACCAGCGGGACAGGATCTTGTATCCTGATTCTTGTATCTGACTTGCTAGGGAGGTTGTGTGCGTCAATGTGTATATTCTCTCCCTTTCCTCTGGGCTGTATGTTGTATTTAGGTCCTCCTCCCACTGCAGCATGTATCTCGGGGGTGGGTTTTCTTCTTGCGTGTTTAACATATTATACATCCTTGACAGTGTGTGCCTAGAGGGACCTACTTCGCTACATGCTGTTTCGAATTGTGTCTTAGGGCGCGTGTACAGGTTGGCTTGGGGGAGGGATCGAAGAAAATGTCTTAACTGAACACTTTGCCAGAATGTTAGCCCAGCTAGGTCCCTCTCACTTCCCGGGTCCTCATCCGTACACCACTGGCCCTCTCTTAGGAAATGGCTTGCCCTGAAATTCCCTCTCACCAGCCTCTCTTGATATATTTTGCCCTCATTACCCGGTGGGAAATCCGGGTTGCCTAATATCGGGTACATGGGGGAGGGTCTAGGAGACACTCCCGCATCCTCCGTGATCCTTGCGAGACTCGTTAGTGTGGGGCCGATAGTTGGGTGGTTTGTCAGTTCTGTTGTGGCCAGGTTATTCCTCCATGGGAGTACTACTAGGGGTACCGATGTCGCCATCTGTTCTATGTCTATCCACTGTTTGGCTCCCCTGTGTCTGTGCCAGTCTATTATGCGTGCAAGATGCACCGCCTGGTAGTACCGGGGGAAGTTCGGCAGACCCATCCCTCCCTCCTTTTTTGATCTAGTCAAGATGTTGCGGGATACCCGGGTGGGTTTAGATGCCCAGATGAAATTAGACATGAGGGAGAGTAGTTGCCGAAAGAATTGCCTGGGTACGTGTATTGGTAGTGCCTGGAGTAGGTAAAGCACTCTTGGTAAGATGTTCATCTTAAATATGGCCCCCCTCCCGAACCATGAGAAGAGCCCCTTTGTCCAAGAATTCAGGTCTATGCGGATCTTATTTAATAGGTTTGGGTAGTTTGCGGGAAATAACTCTGTCACCTTGGGCGTCAAGTAGATCCCTAGGTATAGGATTTTGTCTCTCCTCCAGGGGAATGAAAATGCATCTTTGAGCTCTTCCGCGAGGGACCGTGGGAGTGAGATGTTCATTGCTGCGGATTTCTGGTAGTTGATCTTAAAGTTTGATAATTTAGTGTATCTATCGATTTCTGCTACTAAGTTGGGTAATGATATTCGCGGTTTAGTAATAAAAAATAGGAGGTCGTCCGCGTAGGCCGCAATTTTATACTCTGTGTCTTTAAGGGCTAGCCCCCCTATGTCTTGATTGGACCGGATATGGTTTAGAAGAGGTTCCAGACATATGACAAAAATCAGTGGCGATAACGGGCAGCCCTGTCTTGTCCCGTTTGTAATGGGAAAGGAGGACGAAAGCAGGCCATTTACCCTGATTTCTGCTGTTGGGTTAGAGTACAGACTCGCTAGCCACTGTGTCATGTGGGGTCCCGTCCCGAGTTGTGACAGGGTGGCAAATAGAAAGTCCCAGTCCACCCTGTCGAATGCTTTTTCTGCATCCGTTGACAGTATACACATGGGGGTGGATAATTTTTCCGCGAGATGGATCAGGTTTATGGCCTTTATCGTGTTATCTCGGGCTTCTCTCTGTGGGACGAAGCCCACTTGATCTTTGTGTATCAGTTGCTGCAGGTATGGGGATATTCGGTTTGCTAGTATCTTGGAGAAAATTTTTAAATCTGCATTCAACAGAGAGATGGGCCTATAACTCTGGCACTGCGCAGGGTCTTTCCCCTCCTTTGGGATCACAGTTATGTGGGCTCTCAGTGAGTCTCTGGGCATTTTGTGCCCCATTGTCAGTGAGTTGTAGGCCCTTAAGAACTGGGGTGATAGGATTTCTATGAATTTTTTGTAGTATGGTAAGGTTAGGCCGTCTGGGCCTGGTGCTTTCCCCGTGGGGGCTTCTGACAGAACTTTGGCTAATTCGTTCTTCGTTATTGGGGCGTCCATTACTTCTATTGCTCCTTGCGTAAATTTACCTAGTTTTGCTTGTTGGATGTACTCCTTGATCCGATTTTTACGTGATTCTCTGTCCTGCTCTGATTGGGGGGGGGAGAGGTTGTATAGTTTCTGATAATATTCCCTAAATGCCTCCGAGATCTGTTTAGGTATGTGCAGAGTCTTCCCTTTAGAGTTTGTGACTTGTGGGACATATGTTCTCTCCCTGGTGTTGCGTAATGCCCGCGCCAGTGTCCGGCTAGGCTTGTTGCCGAATTCAAAGAAGTTCCTTCTGCACTTTAACAAGTTAGTCTTCGCCTGGCCTAGACTTATTTTACGTACTTTGTCCCTCAATTGTGCTAGTTCCTCTCCTTGCGTCCTATCTAGTGATGATTTGTGGGCCAGTTCTAGGTTTTGTATGCGTTTTAATAGCTCTTGTAGCTGTGCTCCTTTTTGTTTTTTGATGTGGGCCCCCAGGCTAATGAGGGACCCCCGTATAACGCACTTATGTGCTTCCCATACCGTCATGGGGTTTATTTCTGGGGTGTTGTTTTGTTCGAAGTAGTTTTGTAGAGTAAGGCTTAGTTTCTCTGCTACTGTCGGGTCTCTAAGCAGGGATTCGTTTAGTCTCCAATTCCATTCTCTTTTGTGTATAGTGGGGAGTGATAGTGTGAGGGTGACTAGGGCATGGTCCGAAAATGTGATGCTATCTATTTCAGCTGATATGAGCTGGGCCAGGGAGGAGTGGTGTACTAGAAAGTAATCGATTCTGGAGTACACATTATGTGGTGGGGAGAAGAAGGTATAATCCTTAGTGGTCAGGTGTAAGATCCTCCAAGCATCAATCAGCTGATGCCTGTGTAGGATCTTTTTGAACCTGCGGTGCGTGGATGTCGGGAGGGAGCTGCTTCCTCTTGATGTATCTACTTGTGGGTCTAGTGGCATGTTGAAATCCCCCCCAAGTATCAGGGTGCCCTCCTTGAATTCACCCAGGTCCTCCAGGGCCCTTTCCAGGAAGGACGCCTGGTTGGAGTTGGGAAGATACAAGGTTGCCAGTGTGACTTGTGTATTTGCGAGCTTACCCTTGACGTATAGGAATCTTCCTCCTGGATCACTGCGCGCCTCCCCATGTTCCCACGGGATGGTGTTGGATATTAGGATTGACACCCCCTTTGTTTTGGCCTCTGCGTTTGTGCTGTGGTACGCTTTCGGGAATCTCGCGTTCTCAAACCTCGGGACGGCGTCTGTGCGGAAGTGGGTTTCCTGTACAAAGACTATCTTTGCCCTTTTCTTCCAGAGGAGATGGAGGATGGAGGACCTTTTTTCAGGAATGTTGAGCCCCTGCGCGTTAATGGAAATCACCGAGAGGTTTGCGTGGTCTGTGGACATGGTCAATTGGCTAGGTAACCTGGAAGTCAAAGACAGTTATTAACGACTTGTGGTTAGTAACTTGGGTAGGTGTGGGGAGGGATAGGAGGGGAGGGTACAAAGGGGTGGTTAGTGGACAGGGGATTTGACAGACACAGTAAAAATAAAATATTAATCCCTCTATACTTTAAGTTTATCCGGAGGCCTGGGCCCCCGTCCAAAGGGAGGCTGGGCCGAGGTCTCCGGCGCCCTATTTGGGGGATACGAGGTAAGGCTCTGGTCAGAGCCCCTTATCAGTCTTAACGTCACTTACAATCTTGTTAACGCTGGCAGATGTGTTCAACTCTGTGCTAAAATATGCCCTCCTATAGTAGAACCAAGTCAGCCTATAAACATATAGTTCTTCCTTTGTCAATCAGAAAGCTGAGCTACTGGTAGCTCAGCAATGATGCGTTTGGTAACCCTGGTCCTTCTGAGTCAAGAGGACCTAACGTGGTCGAGCGCGTCATCGGGACTCAAGAATGCTGAGGAAAAAAGATCAGGTAACGCGCCCATTACCTGAGTGAACACATGATTCTGGAGGAGGCTGAATGAGCAGCTTCGTGGGCTAGGCAATGAGTAGTGGGAGGCACCCACAGAAAATCCATAATGGTGCTACATAGACTGAGGCTCATCAACACAAAGGGACTGGAGTGGACTTCAATGCAGTCAAGAAATGTCAAAAGAGGTACACAGACATTATCCTGGCTGGTGTAGTTAAAGGCTCATTGGCCCTGTGGCAGATTTTCAGCTTGGAGACAGCGGGGAGCATTTACATAAGTCTTTATAACATGCTGGGCTTAGATACAGTGTATCAACACTAGCACACATCTAAATAATGTGGTCACAAAATAATAGATACCAGTTCTATACAGTCATAGTGAGTACCGTGCAGTTACCTCCAGTGACTCATATTCCTCTGACTAGTGGTGTTCACTTTTGCCTTTCTTCTCTATTTGGGCCCAAGACTGCCATGGCAATTTTTTTCTAGCTGTAATTCATTTCTACACCCTCTAACCATCCTGCTGCTCCTCCTGCTCCTCTCAATGACATCTACATAGCAATAGTACCTCCCTTTCACCGCAACAAAGCTAATAGTACCCCCATAAGGTATTGGTGACACCATTGTATACTAGTAGGTAATATTGCCACCTTTGTGCCCCCCATAATGTAACAGTGCAACCATAAAGCAATAATGCCTCCTTGTGTCCTTATAATGTAATAGTTCCCCTACAAAGTAAAAGTGTTCCTTTGTGCCCCCATAATGTAATAGTGCTCCCTTTTTTGACCCATAAGGTAATAGTGATCCCTTTATGCCCCATGTAGTGGCCCAGAGTTGGGGTAGGTGTATGTCTGTCTTGCATAAACTGTTTTGTGTACATGTGTCTTATGCACGTGCTAATAAACTGTCTTATGTCTTGTCGCCGCATTCCCCCCCTTAATCTGTGAGTTGTAGTTAGTCTTGCAAGGAGGGAGGAGTTAGAGGAAAGCAGGGGGGGGGGGGAGGGAGAGAAGAGAGTCGAGATGCAGTCTGTGGAGGTTGGTGGAGTCCTGGGCCGTCTGTGTGTTCTAGAAATAGGGTCATGGGGAAGTAACCAGACTCTCACTGGACTTTCTACTGACTCGAAAGTGGAGGAGCCTACATTGCCATGGAGACCTCAAGGAGTAGAGTACTAAAAAGGAAAGAGAACTTGTGGACATTTTGTTTCTTTTTGGTTGGCACTGCTACAAAACGTTTAGGTAGAAAAGGGATTTTTTTTTCTTCTTAAACTAATAAGAAATAAATAATCCTAGTATAGAAATATATATTTCACTTGTTCTTTGCTGGGACTCTAGAAATTTAATTTCATGTAAAGATAAAATTTTGCACCCTTTTCTGTCTTAGTGTTAGAGCCAGTGTGGAATAATGTTTTGGGCTTTGGGGAGAAGAACAATGTATGGGCCCCATAGCGAATGCTGAAGTATCCCGGTATCTCGGTTCAGCACAAGAAAAGAAAAAAAAAGACTGGCCAGTCCTCATTTCAATACGTGCTGTCATAGATAACGTCTGACACTGGAAGTGGGATCCTGGGAAATCAAACCAGGAAGGGTTACCGGGTTAGCTGGAGGGGGAAGTTCATTGTTGTTCTGCCATGCTGACATCATGTCTAGGTTAGAGTTGTTTCTAGTCTTCAGCTTAGTCTTCATAGGAGTTAGTAGACACTCATTTTACTAGGTAGCTAGAAGTCTAAGGTAATGGGGTAGTACACTTGTGAATCCCTGCTCCGGACCTGCATTCGCTCTATTTTCAGAGGACATCGGGGTTGGCTTCTTTTAAGTAGGGGGGAGCTGTGGGGGCCCAGAGTTGGGGTGTTTTTAGTGTAGATGTATGTCTGTCTTGCGTAAACTGTTTTGTGTATATGCGTCTTATGCGTGTGCTAATAAGCTGTTGACCCTTTCCCCCCTTCCTTAATCTGTGAGTTGCAGTTAGTCTTGCAAGGAGGGAGGAGTTAGGAGGAGGCAGAGTAAGAGAAAAGGACAGAACAAAGTCGAGATGTAGTCGGTGGAGGAGGACGTGTCAGTGTGAAGCTGAAGCTGACGTATGCTTCTGCCTCCACAGAACCGTGGGCTTCTCTCAAACTCCTTGAGACATACAAAAATGGGACTAAATCTTTAAGCAATAGCATGTAGAAGTGTCAGCTGAGAAGTGTAGCTGAACATCAAGAGAAAGAAACAGCAGTGTTGAGGACCTCACTGCATCGGGAAAGTATCCCTGAGGATCGTCTAATCAGATAACTTGGATTAAAAACACCTAGGAACCAAGAAGATAAGTACAAAGGAAGCCTGCTAAAAGTGTTGTGTCTGAACTGTCATCTTGCTGTACTCTTGGAAAATCAAGGTTGGATTCCGTGTGTAAAGGAAACATTTACCTCTGGTTTTGAAGATTAACTTTGTGGACTCTGTTATTTGCTGACGAGTAACTTTCTATGGGAAAAGAGGTACTGGCATCACGTGACAACACTGTTAAAATTGATTACCATCATTTATACATTTTTTGCCTGTTCTGTTTTTTGCACCTGCATGCGACCGAGCTATGCCCTTGTCACCATTGCCAGGGGGAGAGCATAGAGCCACCTGTGATAACCATCTTGAGAACATACCCGTGTTCTCCTCCGCAACGGCATGCCTCAGGTTCAGACGCCGCACCCCATAAAAGGTAGTAGGACCCATTTTTAACCCATTGCTAAAAAAAATGTCCTGTTTTTAAGTGTGTGCTCTGAGATTATGGAATTACATACTTGTTATTTACTTCACATTTTGCTTTGTACCTGTTGCAGATAAAACTGTTGTTGATTATTCATCCATATTTCTGATACAAAGAACCACATGACTAATGGCATACCAATAATGCCAGCATACCACGCAGTTACTGTAGGACCCCTTATGATTGGGGTATGGGGATAAATGGCCTGGCCCCCTGTGCCACCCGATGACATACCGGCCCCCTTAAGTCACACTGCTGCTGGACAATGCATGCCTCCGGGCAGTGTTTAGCCTGAGTCTTTTCCCCGTCCATACTTAGAGCAAGACATGTAGGCAGTGTGGGGCTACGGACTTCTGGAGTTGAATGATGTCTGGCAGTAGTGATAAAGTTGTTCTGCTGCTGTGGCCAGTAGGGAGGGGGACACAGAAAGCATTTTATAAATTTGAGGGGCTCAGAGGGCACATTATTAATTTGTGAGTCCACAGAATGGGTGCTATTAATCTGTGGGGCACTATTACTTAGTGAGGCCCCTGGAAGGATTAATAGTGTGCAGAAACTAGTTGTGGCTGAATGAATGCTAATGGTGGTCTAGGCCCAGATAGAGAAGAAAAGGAACTACAGAGGAGACCAATTGAAGAAGACATCACTTGTGATCAATGGAGGTAACTGCACTGCAATCACTATCACTGTATAGATCTGGCATGCTAGAGCTGAGCCACTGTATCTAAACCCCCTGTATTATAAAAGGGGTCTTCTAAATATGCTGTCTCATATATATCACATGTACAGGGGTACCTGAGAGTATCTGCTTAGCACGTTTTCCTTTGGGATTTGAATATTGCTCATCAGGAGGTATCCGTTGTCAAGGTTCTTAAAAGCCATCTTGGGCCCAATGTCTCCAACGGATATTCCTGAAAAGAGGTTACATGATGAATTCTGATTTATTATAAACAGAAACGTAATATCACAGCATTTATATCAATTGTCCAAGTGTAAAGCAGAAAGTATTAGCTGGTGTATATGTGTACAACTAAGGGCACTCTCATCACACTACGGCCGTACGCCTCTGGAGGAGGATTGCACCGTATCCCACTGTAGAAGTTTGCATATTGGATATTTTGCCCATAGGGTCCTATTGTAAAAATAACACGTATACAGCACAGTTTTTGTTTTTTTCTGTATACCTCTCTATGCGTTAGTGAAGTTTACTACATTTTTTGTGGTATACTAAGCATCCAGTGGAGAGCAAAATAATACTTCTAATTCTCGTTGGGTGAATGGAGCCTTTGAATAAGCCTGAAAAGCTTTTCCCAGCATGCACACTAAGCGCGCATTACTAGCATGATGAAAATATAGTCTTGCTTTGGAGTAATTAGCTGTCTACCATTAGGTAACATAGTATGCTAGGCCCAAAAATGGCTTGTGTCCATCTAATTCACCCCATTACCCCCCACCCTTCCCATTGTTGATCCAGAGGAAGGCAAAGAAACATCAATGAGGTAAAAGCCAATTTTTCTTATTTAAGGGGAAAAAAATTCCTTCCAAACTCCAAGTTTGGCAATCAAAATAATCGCTGGATCACCGGCCCTTCTGATGTAATTAGTGACTATAACATATAATGTTGTAACACTCAAAAAAGGCATCCAGGCCCCTCTTAAACTCCTTTATTGAATTTGCCATTGCCACGTCCTCAGGCAAAGAACCCCCTTCTATGTTGGTGCAGAAAACTTCTTTCCTCTAGACGTAGAGGGCGCCCCCTTGTTACAGTCACAGTCCTGGGTATAAGTAGATGATGAGAGAGATCTCTGTATTGTCCCCTGATACAGTTATACATAATTTTAAGTCACCCCTCAGCCATCTTTTATCTAAAGTGAATACTTCAAATTTTGATGACCTTGCTGGGTATTGTAGTTTGCCCATTCTGTTTATTACTTTAGTTGCCCTTGTCCAGATCCATTTGCAACCACATTCTATCCTCTCTTGTGTTAATTCCTTTATATAGTTTTGTATCATCTGCAAATATTGCTATTTTACTGTGCAATCCTCTACTAGGTCATTAATACATTTATTGAAAAGAATAGGGTCCAATACTGCCCCCTGTGGTACCCCACTAGCAACAATGACCCAAATGTACCATCAATAACCAGCCTCTGCTCTCTATCACTGACCAGTTACCTACCCTTACTTACACACATTCTCGCCCAGACCAAACATTCTCACTTTATATACCAACCTTTTATGCGGCACAGTATCAAACTCTTTAGAGAAGTCCAGATACACAAGATCCAATGACTCCCGGGTCCAGTCTAGAACTTACCTCCTCATAGAAGCTCATCAGGTTGGTTGGACAGAAGCCATCTCTCATAAAACTGTGCTGATATGGAGTTATACAGCTATACTTCTTGAGGTAGTCCACGACAGCATGTCTTTGTGACAACTACTATTTCCCTACACAAGAAAGTTACACTTTTAAAGGGAACCTGCCACCTTCAGCACTATAAACTAACTTATGGTGATGTTAGGGCGGTGCTGTATTTATTATACTCTACTGGTCTTGTTTCCTGGTTCCCGTGGTGCCCGCCGCTGAAGGCTACACTCCGGCTTTTTAGAGTTCTGTGCGCTTGCTCTGTTATAAAATCTATGGGCACCCACACGACTCTGAAAAGAGTCAAATTTTCAGCCGCCACTCAGACTTTAGTGACGGGAACCAGGAAATGGTTAAATATAAAAACCTTACAGGACCTGGCTTCCTGTCACCTCACCTAGCAGCACCATAAGTTAGTTTATGGTGCTTTAGGAAGGTGACAGGTTCCCTTTAAGAGGACCTACCACCACTACTATTATTTTTGCTTCAGTAAATAATTACACTTTCCATGGAAAAACAATTCTGGAGCATATTTTCTTATAGCTCTACATTGTAGCGATTCTCTGCTAGGCCTCCTGGACATGTCTGAATAAATTGTCAACTGGTTGTTACTATTCCTTTTGTCAATGGGGTGTGTCCACATATACAACTTTCATCACTGATTGGACAAGTGTCACTTTGTAGGGATACGCCCCTTTGACAAAGTGAATGGTAACAGCCATTGTCTTCATTTCTTCTTACTTTTCCCACAGAATCAAAGGAACAGAACAAAGTTCTAGGAAGAAAAACTCCAGATTTGTTATTTTACAGGGAATGCAAGATATGGAGGAGGTCTGAAGATGTAGAACAGCAGATTTTTATCTGCATTACATGCTAATGGACAGCCTGTCCCCAAACATCAGCACTTCAGGTAATAAGGAATTGAGCTTGTTGGATTTCAATATGCCCGGCCGTTGGCTCCCAGGAGATAAGCCATTGCCAGGGATGTTGTTTAGGAATGGTTTTTCCCATTCTGCTTGCTGAAAAAAACCTTGTACAATTGTCTGATTTTGGCATGCGTACGTATGTGGGAGCCACAAGAGACACCTGTAGGCCAAATGAGGATTCGGCCAACAGCTCTCTTATCTATGCTATTTTACCAAAAGTATTTGGATCGTGTCTTATGTCAGCCATAGTTTGTTTTGCTGAACATGCTTCAATCTAAGGAACTTACAGAGTTTACACATGGTGTCATTCTTGATTGTCATATTAGTGGACTATTGGTTTGTGACAATTCCACTACCACCCAGACACCAGCTCAAATGGGAATTACGTGGTCACAAGGTGGAGGAAAGAGGGATGTACCATGCCTAAACAAAGAACCCCAGACAACCCAAAATATTAACCAAAAAGGACAAACGACACCTGAGAGGGTCCGGTCACAGAAATCCCTTATCTACTGAGAATATGCAAGCAAGTAGAAACCAAGTTAGTGTCAGCATTGTCCGACAGGGACTGGCTGCTATTGGATACACCAGTGATGCAGCTGTACATAAGGCATCCATGAGAAAGCCATCACAGTTCTTGTCAGATGTCAAAATACCTTTGGTAGGATAGAATATACAGCCAGCTTTATTTTGGTTAGATTGATGGCCTTCCACCACATTTCCTGTATGATCATGAAAATACCCCCATTGTACAAGCCACGACTGTCCTGCACAGAGCACTGTCCCAAGTCCCACTGGAAACCTTTATTATGTATTACAATGCCAACTCTGACCCAGGCCTTAGTGCCCCATATCAGTGCCCAATTTCACTCATGGTCTTATGTCTGAATGGACATGAACATCTGCAGCTATGTTCTAAAATCTAATGGAAATCATCCATAGAAAGGAAGATTATAGCAGCAAAAGGGAATCAAATCCACATTAGTACTCATGATTTCGGAATGAGATATTGAATAAGGATATCTATGAATCGGGTTTAGTTGTCCGTATACATAAGGTCTAGTGAACTGAGATTGTTACCTGGCAGTGGAGAGTGTTCCTTCAGACTTCGCATCTGGACTATAAATGGATGTATGTCGTACTTGTGTCCATTGTTGTATAGCTGGGCTAGGACCACAGCATGTGTGCTGGTTTTTCCTACTGTTCAGATCAAAAATGCAGAAATTACCATCTGGGCATGTGTGGAACATTTTATATTACAGACATCAAGAACTGGAGTGCAAAAAAAAGAAATGACTTACACCCTCCTAGCCACCACTTTGTTGCTGGTATCTGTGGAGTATCTATTATAAATTCCTGGGTGATAGGATCAAAGGTGGCTGTGGTCCCTAAACCCCGCAGATATGTTCCTGCAGATACAGAGCATAGCAAAAATGCATCTAATTTGCCCTAAGCAGCTTTGCGGTTTACAAAAACACTTCTATTACTATTGACAAATTGTTGGCTTTTCTCTATTTTTTTGGCATTACTTGGATTAATAAGATAAGGGTATAAAGTTCGGCCTTTCAAGAGCCTGATTATTAGGGAACCTACATCTGGGACTCAGTGACATGGCTGAGACTAGACCCCTCAGCCTATGGGGCGCACAAGCCTTCCTCACTACACTGACACTTCCTGACCTGCAACTTCTACACACCACTGTATATGGACAACGCAGTCTTAGGCTAACTTCATAATGGAGAGAATCCCGCTCCTATATCACGCTCGCCATCCATATGATTTTCCAGAGGATGTGAGGTGTTTGCATGTCAAAACAGCCTCGCATCACTATGGGGTTGAAGGGCACTCCCCCCCCCCCCCCCCCCCCCCGCGGCTGTTTGCAGAGTTTCTCCAATTGTTTTCAATGGGAAACCTTGCATTGCAAATGGTGCGATGCTGCCGCTGGTCCCGTTGAAAATAATGGGCGGTGCGATGCAAGAGCACGCACAAGATAGTACATGTCGCAATTTGTTTCCAGCATCACATAACAATGCAATGTGGGGGAAAAAAATCACTCATGGGTATGATGGCATTAAAAAAAAGCGGTTCACATTTGTGTGAGATTTAAGCGTCTATCAACGCACAAATCTTGCACAATTTTCTTGCCCGTGTGAAGCCAGCCTAAGTAGGGTTGGCACCCAGCTAGTAAACGACTGGTCTAGCCACTAAATATATCTGAAGGTCGGTGCTGGTAATAATTTTTTTCCAGCAATGATAGTTGCCTTTAAATAATGATTAGGTTGCTATGGCCAAGTGTCCTCCACTGCCACGCCTGCAATATGGGAGATGTCTGTGGCTGGTGCCTCATTATGGGGCCATCATCAGTTTTCACACAATTCAAGAGGCTTTGGATTCTTAGAGCATAGTGCTATAATATAAGAATGGTAACAGCCAGCTGTGAGTTTATTCATTGGCTACTGTTGTTGGGTTAAAAAAACGTGGCAACCAGAGGCGTAACTTGAATCTTCTGGGCCCCAATGCAAAATCTGTAACAGGGCCCCCAACTATAATGCTTTATTCATAGTACTGGGCTCCCTATGTGGAGAAGAGAGGCCTTATGGGCCCCTTAAGGCTCCTGGGCCCGGGTGCAACCGCATCCCCTATAGTTACGCCCCTGGTGACAACCACAAGTCTAAGGGTACTTTTAGATGGGACAACTGCTGGGAGCTTAAGCGCCTGACAGTTGTCAGTATGACTATCGCTTTTGTGCATTCACACTGGAGTGATAGTCGTTCAATGAATGGAGGTTGAGCGCACCATAGATTTCTTACCTCCATTCACTGTGATCAGGCAGTCACTCAAAGATGAACGACTGCCTGTTTACAAGTGAGAACTTGCTCACTGTCTATATAAGAGGGATCTTCTGATCCACTGGGCATGAACCTTGTGTAAAAAAAGTTCAAACAAATGTGTTGTGGAAAGGTTTGCAGTTTTTCAATGCAAAGTGTGAAAAATGCAGCAAGTTTGAACATAATCAAGGGGAAAATTCCCATGAAAAAGTTGCCAAAATTTTATACTAGAATCAGAAGGTCAGACATGGTAGATACTTTCTGTCTTCTGCATCTGATATGAAACTCAAAATCTTCACATCTCGCCTTGCTTGACCCAACAATCTGTAGACCCAGCAAGGTCACTTCATTGCTGGCAGTGGGCCAAACTCCACTGACTGTAGCCTACGAAGCTCGGTACTTGATTAGATTGGAGTACTCTCTGCTTAATAATTACAATGGAAATCTACATATTCCCTTTTAATTACTGCATCAGCCATCCCTTTAACATCATATATACATAGATATGGATAAATAACCTGGAAATATATTTAACCTCCCGTCCATTTTCATCCCATCCCATTTCCTCGATTTTCCTCCGCATGTGTAAAGTGTTCCTGACGGCTCCTTCATAACTCTCCAAGAGGGTCTTGAAGTACATGTATTCTGGGCGAAGACGGGGTCCTTGATAACGAGGCTCACTGAGGAAATTAGAGCAGGTAGGTACATCTGTTATCATTTATATAATGTGCAAACAGGGGAGAACAAATACAAGAAACAAACATACAAAAAACACTGTTACATGAAGTAAGCGATCGATGGAAACAGTTGGGGTAAGGGTCCCACTCCAACGAGCTTACATACTACAGATAATGGGCTGATACAGAAGGTGAAGGGCTCGGTATGGTGAGGTGGAGAGTGAGGGATGCTATACACATAGATGATGGTCAAACTTAAGCCGTGTGGTGGTTGAATCGGTATTACTGCAGGGATTGCAGTCAATAGGACACGAAGCATGTTATTAGGTGGAGTAAAGAAGGGTTTCATTTAGGGAATGTGGTATGCCTACCTGAAGAGGTGCGTTTTTAGAGCACGCTAGAAGTTTTATGTGTCAGGAATTCCCCGGATAGTTTGGGGTAGAGCGTTCCAGAGGACTGGTGCTGCTTTGAAGAAGTCCTGGAGGTGGGAATGAGAGGTTCGAATTAAAGGGGCACTTAATCTGATTTCATTAGTGGAGCAGAGGACGTAGGCTGGGTGGTGGATTGAGATGAGGGGAGCAATAAAGGGCGGCGCGGTGCTATGTAGAGTTTTCTAGATGAAGGTAGTGAGTTTGAATTGTATTCTGTATTTGATGGGTAGCCAGTGCAGTGACTGGCACAGGGCAGAGGCGTCCAAGAAGCGGCTGTAAAGGAAGATGAGCCTTGCTGCCACACTCAGGATGGATTGGAGTGGGGAGAGTCAGGTGCAGGGGAGGCCGATAAGCAACGAGTTTTAATAATGAAGCCAGGAATGGATGAGGGCAACAGTGAGCATTTTTAAAGTGTCCATGATGAGACAGGAGTGGATTCTTGTGATGTTCTTGAGGTGCAGGTGATACGTTCGGGTGAGAGATTAGATATACGGGGTAAAGGAGAGATCAGAGTCGAAAATGACCCAGAGACAGCAGGCGTGCTGGGAGTTGTGGTTGTGCCACACACTGACGTGGAGATGCCAGGATGAGGTTGGTTAGCAGAGAGCAGAAACACCAGTAGGTTAGTTTTTTTTTTTTTTTTTTTAAACATTAGGTTTTTTTAAATTGAGGATATAATAGACATACATAACATTTCCGCATATGTAGTACAGATCATACACAACAAATTTTGTTTAACAATGTTCTAATGGGTACAGTTATCTTATTAATATATTCCCCCTTTTTTTTTCGGTATAGCATTTAACAAACAAATCGGTATATTTATCTTTGTCAAAATAGTAATGATAGAAAGAGGCAATCTCATTGACTTGTCAGCGGTTCAGACAGATTTCAAACAGTAACCAACTCAACCAGTAAAGAAAAAAAAAGAAAAAAAATACAAATTTGGCATCACATATTTTTCTCATGTCAAGACTTTAAGAATTTTCTCCAGACATCCCAAGACTCCCCATATTTTTTCAATGTATTATTTCTGAACGCTAGCCATTTTTCAAATACACACTGCTCTGCCATACGGTCCTTGAACTCTCCAAATGTTGGGACGATGGGCCCTCTCCAGTATTTAGCAATAATTGTCTTTGCTGTCATTAGAGCATGTCCTATCAGGTATCTGCAATTTGGTGGATAGCTATCTAATTCCACCAACAGCATAATTATTTTTGCTTCTCTCCTAATTCGGATCCGTAGCATGTCATCTAACAAATTTAGGATATTCATCCAATATTCTTTTAGTTTCGGACATGTCCAAAATATGTGTGAGAGAGAGCCCCTCTGACCACAATTTCTCCAAAACAAAGCATCTCCATTTTTAAATCTGCTAGCTAACAGTGTTGGGGTAAAGTACCATCTCATGTTTATTTTCATTTGCACTTCTAGAATACCCAAACCTTTAGTAGATCTTCCTGCTAACCTCCAAGACTTTTGCCATGCCTCGATAGGAAAGACAATCCCTAGTTCTTTTTCCCAACTTATCGTATGTTTTTTTTTTGTCAGTTTGTTGTTTCCCGTCAAGGTATCATAGAAAAATCTAGTTTCTGACTTCCCTGAAATGGGTGCAGTAGGTTAGTTTTTGAGAGGTTCAGTTTTAAAAAGAGAGAGGACATAGTGTTAGAGACAGTAGACAGACAGTGTTGGCATTTTGAAGGAATGTTGCTGTGATGTCACGGGAGGAGGTGTATAACTGAGCGCTGGGCGACCCCAACAGCAAGGGGAAGTGGAGGGGAGGTGGAGCCAGCAAAGCAGACACTGAAGGAGTGGTTAGATAGGTAGGAGGAGAACCAAGAGAGAGCAGTGTCCTTTAGGCCGATGGAGCAAAGCATATTGAGGAGGAGTTTTTAATCAACAGTTTCAAATGCTGTGGAGAGATTGAGGAGGATCAGTAGGAAGTAGTCACTCCTCGTTTGGCCATCAGGAGGTTGTTTGACACTTTAGTCAGGACGGTTTCAGTCAAGCATCAAGGGCAGAAGCTGGACTGTAAGGGGTCAAGAAGAGTGTTCTGATAAAAAGCTTATAAGGTGAGAGTAAACCAGGCAGTCTAATACCATGTTTCCCCAAAAATAAGACACTGTCTTATATTAATTTTTGCCCCAAAAGAGGCACAGTGTCTTATTTTCGTGGGTCCCGGTCCCTCCCGCTGGGCTGCGGTGTTTCGTTAGGCACGGGAGTTAAGATGCATATAGAGGCTTGATAAAAGCTCCTGATTGGGGCTGAAACGTTTTTTGTAATCCTAACACGTAAACCCCACACTAATGACAATTTCATTTTTTTCAAACTTAAGGACAATTTTTGATTTTAATCTCGATTTTCATTTTTTAGCAAAAACAAACTAAGGGAATGCCAAGACACATTTTTTACATAAAGGAATTGCATGATTATCAGAACTGTCCTTAGCTGTCACCCTCAACTGTTTGCGGTCCATGTGAAGAATCAGTTGTTTTAAGATCCTCATTGCCTATTATGGGACTGTGTAGACGGACAGCATATGGCTTGCAAATGTCCGAATGGGTCCTACAGCTACACTGAAAGGTCTTGTAGCACTACTGAGTGATTTGTAGGTATTGAATGACAGCTGCAGCCCACATGATTGCATACAACTCAGGCCAGCTTCACACAGGTGATAGGCTATTTTGCGTTGCGAGAGTGAGTGAAAACGCATGAAAATGAAACCAATGATTTCCAATGGTTTTATTCTCATTTGTGATGCTTTCACTGCATACTCACAGCGCTAAGAAAAAGCAGCATTATCGCCCGTTGTTTTTAGTGGGGCTGGCGGGGAGGAAGGAATCCTCTGCCGTAGCTGTGATAGAGGTCCGCAATGCTATCCATTGCTTTCAATGGGGCTAGCGCTGCTGCAGCCCCATTGAAAGCAATGGGTTGCAGCCAAGCACCGCAGCAATGATTTTCGGGGCAGGGCTTGAAATATAAGCCCTTTCCTGAAAATCCTCTCTAGCTGTAAAAATAAGTTTAAAAAAAATTAACTCATCTAGAAGAGCCATCTGTCTGTCTTCTGGAGGCCAGGGATTGAAAAATCCCCACCTCCAGAAAGCGCTGCCCTGATTGACTGAGCGCCATAACCAATCAGGGGCAGCACCCAGCCATCAATGATTGACAGGTGAGCGCTGACTGTGATTGGCTGAGCGCTGTGGGAATCCGCAGAAAATGGAGCATGCTGCGATTTTTTTTCGAGCTCATGCAATCCGCAAATCGGAAAAATGACATTTTCAGGTATTCAATTACCTGCGGATGCCTAATGATTGTCTATGGGCTGACTGAACTGTGGATCGTAAGGGAACTTAATTATCAGCATCTTTTATAAATTTTTCTAATAAGCTGCAATACATCAGTATAGTAGTGTATTAGAAAGCTACCGTGTTTTCCTGAAAAAAAGACACCGTCTTATATTATTTTTGCCCCAAAAGAGGCACAGTGTCTTAATTTTGGGGGAAGGCTTATAATACTCACCTAGTAGACAGCATTTGGGTCCCTCGCGCTGAACTGTAGCAGGCCTCTGTGTACTCCTGAACGCCGACAGAACATTCTCTTCCTGGTGGCGGGGCATGAATACCCCGCCTCCAGCAAACCATTGCTCTGATTGGTTCATCGAACACCGCGTCAGCCAGTCAGAGCCAGCACTCGAATAACCATTCAATGACATAATTGAATGGCTGTGATTGGTTAATTGAGTGCTGCTTCTGATTGGCTGACATGGCGCTCGATCAACCAATCAGAGCAATCGTTTGCTGAAGGCGGGGTACTCAAGCACCACTACCAGAAAGCGAATGCTCTGTCGGCGTTCAGGAGTACACAGAAGCCTGCAGCAGCACCACAGCCCAATGCAAGGGACCGATACACAGTTTTTTTTTCATGTAGCTTAGCTATGGCTTATTTTGGGGGGAGGTCTTATATTTTTTATTATCGGAGAAACACAGTATAAAGCTCAGCCAAGAGACTGAACTTCATAGGCCACCTGGCAGCTGGCAGACCCAGAGGCTGTATTCACCAACCCATCAGGACCTCACGTTCACATCACAGGGGTCCGATAAGTGACAGAGGGAGCCCCCTCCCTCTGTCAGACGTTTAGATGCCGCAATCACACTGACCGTGACTTGCAAAGGGGTTAAGCACTGGAAATCTGAGGTTTCTTCGGTACCTGGTGTTACAATAAGTACCAGGCTGTTATCCGAGCATACAATCCCCCTGGCACAAGAGCCCAGCACCAAGCTTCTGATACAGCTGCCAGTGAGTGGTAAGGACAGGGAGGCAAACTCAGGATGACACCGCGCCCACAGTCCATGTTATCTGTGCAGCACCGCTCCTGGAAAAATACTCCTTAGAAAGGCACAAACTCTCTAACGGTCACTCACTCACTCCTGAAGACTTTAACTCTGCATGGCGGACTCATTTCAGTCATTCAGTGGAACTCCTGGGGATATTAGTCCCAGGGAAAAGGCCAAATCTCAGCCTTTTCCATCTTCACCACATGCAGGTTGAAAGTATCTGCATGCAGCCAGACTTCCCTCTCTTGCAGACCAGAACTCCAACAACCACCAAAGAACTCCACAAAACAACTCAGAGCTCTCTCCAGACTCAGAACTTCACTCCTTCTCCCTCAATCATACACCTTGAAAACACATTTATGGGACAAAGTCATATAACAAACAAAAGATACATTTCCAGACATAGTCCAGACAGTAAACCATTCAGTGCTGCAGCTATGCAATATACTCCGGTATTATTGTATCTTGTTACCACCAGGAAGTAGGGGTGGAGACAAGATTGTGGCTGCTTGACAGGTCGGTGACACCCCCTTGTAGTGATTGGCTGCATGGCATGCTCCCCTCCCTAAGCCTCACAGGTCCTGGCACTGAGGTCTCCTGCAGTAATTGCTCCTATGGGCGGCCAGCACTGCTGTCTGTGGCTGCCCATGTCCCCTTTACGGCCCCACTGTGAGTGTTCCCGGGGCCTGTACAGTGCCACCTGCAGTCCCCTTTACCGGCCCTCGTGCCCCGCTGTTAGTCGATCGGCAGCTGATGCTGTTGGGGAGAAACTTGCGCCCCACTGTCTGCCGTTAGGCTCCTCATGCTGTGCGGGAGAAGGCAGCCGACAGACGCGTTGCTCTGCTGATGGGAGCGCTGCAGGGCCACCTGATGCAGTGGGGAAAGAAGGCAACGGACAGACCAGCTGGTACATCTCAGCGCCACTGGGCCACCTGATGCAGTGGGGGGGAGGAGGTGGGGAAGGCTGCAGACAGAACCAACAGTCGATGTGAGGGCTGATGAGCGCCGGTGGGGCGGCTCATGCTGTGCTGCAGAAGAGACTGAAGCACCGCTGGGGCAAACCGCAGGACGCTCGGTGAGTCACCGGGGCTATTGCAGACGGGGACGCAGCTCACAGCCGCCCATAGCGGGTACAAATCAATAGACGCACGCTGCACTGACGGAGGCCAGGAACAGCTGCAGCCTCTTAAATGCTTTTTGCCTGCCGTGGAGGGTTAGCGGTTAGTTTTCCTATTAGGCTTAAATTTTTTAGCTGTAAAGGCTTTCTTCTCTCTTCCACCTCTCTACCGGTCAATACTCACTCTCAAAGGCAGCACTCAGCGCTGCATGGCGATCTCCTCTCATCCGCTCATTCTGTAGAACTTCTAGGGGTAGTAGTCCCAAGGTAACTTTTAGGCCATCGCTCAGCCTCCTCCATTATAACACACGCAGACCATTCAGTGTCTGTGGGGGTCCAAATAACTCTGGCTCCTGCCAACTTCTCTTGCAAACTCCAACACTGACTTTCCTAAACTCACTCTTTGCAGACCGACTTGCACATAATCTTTGCAAACACCTATATGAAGCATGGTCACATGACTTTCAAACTCACATCATAAAATGATACATTTACAGCAGACAGAGACAGCTCATTTGCAGACATTAACCCTTTCATTCCTGCAAACTCTAATACACATTCTGCTGATTTATTCCCCAATCCAAGACAATGTACAAGACAATACAGACAACATATAGCAGACATTTTGGAGGGGCCCTATTAGTTCTGGGCCACTACACAATCAGATCTCACAACTTATATCCCTAGCACTAGATACAAAATCAGAACTTTGGTCATCACAGCCTGCATCGTCACTTCTCTTTATTTAAGCCCTTTCGATACATGAAGTCTGTTATAGAATTCTATATCATTCCAAATTCCTTTGACAGCTGTAAAATGGTTTTTGTCATTTTGCTCATATTAATAGCTTAGTTAATAATAGCTTAGTTAAGCACAAATCATATACAACGGAGGAGCGGCAGAGTCATTGGTCACAGTTTGATGTCAGTAAATGGTATTTAGGGACCAGACCCCCTGAAGAAATGCAAACCCCAGAACAGACCCCTCTATGACTTCACAGCCCAGATTCTTTCGGTAATGGCGGCGTCACATGAAAGTTTGTGCTGTGTATTTGTGCATCAACGAGGTTTGAGGAGAATCATGATCGGCGTGTTGCTTGTGCTTCTGCACATATAACTGTAATTTTTACACACAAGGCCAATTCACACACGAGTGAATTTAATGGCTATTTAAGCCTAATAAGGTCCAGCTGTCTTTTTTCCTGTGTTTTGCTCAGTGTCACACCCTTCCCTTGTGTATTTTCGCACCTGCCATAGACATCTATAGCACTTTTGCTGAGCAAAATGCAGGAAAATAGAGCAGGACCTATTTTCGTGCATGTGTGCTTAAGAGTTCAGGCACCGAGGCAGTAAAGCAGCCCCAAACCATGATGCCCTCTGCACCATGTGTCCCAGCTGGGATGAGGTTTATTTTTCCTCCAGACATAGCATTGTGTATTTTTGCTACAAAGTTCCAGTTTTGTCTTCTCTTTTCATAGAACATTTTCCCAGACCCATTGTGGAGCATCCAGGTGTCTCGGGAAAACTAGATGGGTCACAATGTTTTTTTTGGATAACAGCGGCTTCCCTCATGGTGTCCCTCCATGAATACAAATTGTGTTCACTTGGTTTTCTTTTAGTGGACACATGGACAGAGTTTATTTAGCATTTTCTAGAATCTTCTGTAGGCCTTTTGCTGTTCCTTTTGGCTTCGTTGTCACCACTTTTAGGATTACCCATTGTGCTTTTGGAGAGATCTTAACAGGACACCCACCCCTAACATGTTCACACCGCAGATTATAGTTATATCTACAACTCCTTCTACATAGGATGTTAGGCTGAATGAAGGCAATGTCCATCTAGTTCGGCCTGTTTCAACCCCTAGTTGATCCAGACAAAGGCAAAAACCCCAAAAGGCAGAAGCCAATTAGCCCATTTGGGGGACAATTCCTTCCCGACTCCGTAATGGCAGTCAGAATAATCCATGGATCAACCTTTGATAGTTCTCACCTAAATATAAGACCCGGAACTACAAACCCGCTGGTCATCTAATGTCTATATCCTGTAATATCCTTCCGCTCGAGAAAGACGTCTAGTCCCCTCTTAAACTCCTCAATGGATTTTGCCATCACAATGTCCTCAGGCAGAGAGTTCTACAGTCTCACTGCTCTTACACTAAAGAGCCCCCTTCTGTGTTGTTGATGAAACCTGCTTTCCTCTAGACGTAGAGGATGCCTTCTTGTTACCGACGCAGTCCTTTGTATAAACAGCTCATGGGAGAGATCCTTGTATTGTCCCCTAATATATTAATACATAGTTATTTGATCGCCCCTTAGCTGTTTTTTTTTTCCAGGGTGAAAAGTCCTAATTTTGATAGTCTCTCTGGGTATTCCGGTCCTCTAATTCCATTTATTATTTTTTGCCCTTTTTTGAAGCCCCTCAAGCACTGCAACATTTTTTCTGAGCACCGGTGTACAGAACTGTACACAGTACTCCATGTGTGGCCTGACAAGTGCCTTATATAGTGGGAGAATAGTGTTCTCGTCCTTCACCCCTACACCTCTTTTAATGCACCCCAAGACTCTATTAGCTTTTGCAGCAGCTGACTGGCATTGGTTGCTCCAGTTATATCTACAATCCACTAGTACCCCCAGGCCTTTTTCCATATCACTTTTCCCTAGCAGTACCCTATTTAGTGTATATTGGTGACATCCGTTTCTCCTGCCCATGTGCATAACCTTACATTTATCCACATTGAACTTCATTTGCCATTTTTCTGCCCAAGCTCCCAGCTTATCTAGTTCCTTTTGTAGCTGCACATTGTCTTCCGTTATATTAATTGTCTTATATAATTTTGTATCATTTGCAAATATTGATATTTTACTGTGCAGTCCCTCTATCAGATCGTTGATAAATATATTGAACAGAATGGGGCCTAGTACTGAGCCCTGTGGCACCCCACTAGTGACGGTGGCCCAATCAGAGTATTAACCATTTATTACCACCCTCTGCTTTCTATCTCTTGAACAGTTCCTTATCCAGATACACACGTTTTCACCCAGTCTGAGCTGTCTCATTCAAGGCTTTCACCCAGCTCCAGCAGCAGCCAGCCGGGACCAGCAGCCGCCAGCGATCCGGGACCAGCAGCCGCCAGCGATCCGGGACCGGCAGCCGCCAGCGATCCGGGACCGGCAGCCGCCAGCCACCCGGGACGAACACAATCAAAGCCGCCGTGCAGCCGCCTGGGTAAGTGTGGGGTCGGGGGTGCTGTCGGCGCTGGGGGGGACTTTCTTTGCCCCGGACTTACAATTGGGGTGCCCTGCTGTATTTATGTTGGCCTACCACTGTGCCCTGGGCAGTACCGCAGCGCCCCTGGGGCCAGTTCTGTGGGGCTGAGGGGCCAGTTTTCCAGGGCCTGCTGGATGGAGGGATGGATGAGGCTGCATGAATGAATGCATGGATGGATGTGTGTGCGTGTGTGCGTAAGTGCGTGCGGATGCATGGATGGATGAGGCCGCATGGGCGGATGGATGAGGCCGCATGGACGGATGTGTGTCTATGTGATGATGCATGTATAAGTCTGTGTGGATGCATGGATGAATAGGGCCGCATGGGCGGATGTGTATCTCTGTGAAGATGCATGTATAAGTCTGTGTGGATGCATGGATGGTTGGGGCCGCATGGATGGTTGGGGCCGCATGGGCGGATGTGTGTCTCTGTGATGATGCATTTTTAAGTCTGTGTGGATGCATGGATGGTTGGGGCCGCATGGGCGAATGTGTGTCTCTGAGATGATGCATGTATAAGTCTGTGTGGATGCATGGATGGATGTGTGTGCGTGTGTGCATAAGTGTGTGCGGATGCATGGATGGACGGATGGATGAGGCCACATGGGCGGATGGATGAGGCCGCATGGGCGGATATGTGTCTATGTGATGATGCATATATAAGTCTGTTTGGATGCATGGATGGTTGGGGCCACATGGATGATTGGGGCCGCATGGGCGGTTGGGGCCGCATGGGCGGATGTGTGTCTCTGTGATGATGCATGTATAAGTCTGTGTGGATGCATGGATGGTTGGGGCCGCATGGGCGGATGTGTGTCTCTGTGATGATGCATGTATAAGTCTCTGTGGATGCATGGATGGATGTGTGTGTGTGTGTGCATAAGTGCGTGCGGATGCATGGATGGACGGATGGATGAGGCCGCATGGGCAGATGGATGAGGCCGCATGGGCGGATGTGTGTCTATGTGATGATGCATGTATAAGTCTGTGTGGATGCATGGATGGTTGGGGTTGCATGGATGGTTGGGGCCGCATGGGCGGATGTGTGTCTCTGTGATGATGCATGTATAAGTCTGTGTGAATTACCCCCTTACCAGAATTTGAAAGCTTAGCTGCAACAGAGATGGACCCATCCGCTGAAGAAAAGTACATGGTTTTCAAAAGCTCCTTGATGGCTTTATTTTCCATGATCCCTTGCCCTTACAGAAAGCAATGCTTTCTGAAACTAATCCACGTCAGGATTTTCCCAAAGGGATCGATGGTAATTGTGAAATCTGTTTGCCAAAGAGGTCACACCTGCAACTTGTGGCGAAGCCAACCCCTCATCCACAATTGTCCGGCGGGGAACATTTTACTTGCTTCCAGTGTCCTTCTGAGCGGATCAAATTTCGCAAAAGTTAGTAATGTGCTACAGATTCTGAAACTTCTAGGAATCTCAAAAACAACTTTCTACCACCAACATAACTTATTATTCCCAGTGATAGATAATCATTGGATGCAGCAGAGGGCAAATCTAATTGCACAAATGAAATCAACACCCGTGTGTTTAGCTGGCGATGGGCAATCCGATAGCCCTGGTTTTTCTGCAAAGTACACCGTGTACACTTTTTTGGAGTTGAAGAGCAAAAAAATTGTGGGCTTCACGGTGGAACAACTTGTTCCACCTGCTTCGTCTGTTTCGCTCGAAACTACTGCATTCCGGAAAACACTACTTGAATTGATCGCCGATAAATTAAATGTTCAAATTTTGGCAACTGATCGGCATGTCTCAATCCGTAAGGTAATTCACCAGGAATTCCCAGAAATAATGCACGAATTTGATGTCTGGCATGTGGCCAAAGCAGTCGGCAAGCAGTTGCTTGTGGCATCCAAAAGCACTCACTGCGCAACCATTGCCCCGTGGATATCGAGCCTCAAAAATCATCTGTGGTGGTGTTCGCATACCAGTAAAAGAAATCCCGATTTACTGGTAGAGAAATGGAAATCGGCAACAAATCACATAATCGACGTTCACGAGTGGGAGAACAATGCCCAATATCACCGCTGCAGTCACGCACTTCTGGAACCAACCACCGCTTGGTTAGCCCCTGACAGTACAGCACACATCAAAGTCAAAACCGTGGTTCTGAAAACAAGCTTACTGAAAGACATCCGCCATCTTTCCAATTTTTGTCACACTGGCGATTTGGAGATTTATCACGCCAGTGTATTGAAATACAGGCCCAAACGAATTCATTTTTTTTATGACGGAATGGTGGCTAGAACTCAACTTGCTGTTCTAGACCACAATTACAACGTAGGTAGAATTCAAAAGCTCAGAAGAACGCGATCAGAAGACAGGAGCGAGGACCAGAAGTCTTACCCAGTGGAGTACTCAAAAGCACGAAAGGAGTGGATTTTGAAAGCTCTTTATGAGCCGAAGTCCATTGAATTTGTATTTGACATCAATCGTGAGATTATGATGTTCGCTAAAGGTGAGATGTCCATCTCCTGGCATTCAAAATCCTCAGAATTCCCTCGAAATATTGCACCTGTTGTGAAACCCAGTGAAGATGAATTGGTTCACAAATTTCAAAGTAGATTTCCAAGGTAGTAAAGAAAAAATTTGGGTGGGTATTAAAAAAAAAATCCAAACAAACTTTCACGATACACACATATACATATATATATTGTAAGACAGTGACTGACAAAGTGCTGGAGGGTGGATACGTGCCACCGAGCGGCCTGGGCTCGGTGGAGGAAGCCAGCATTTCTGTGTCAGTAACGCTATGTTACTGACACGTTGTAGTTTGGTAAGTGGCTCCAAGCCGCATAGTCTGGGCCGGCTTTCCGGGAGTGGTCAAAGTGAAGGGTGGGATGGCCACTCCCACGTACCAGGTGGGGCTGGTACCAGGCCTTATAAAGCCTGGGCCTGCAGGCTAGAGATGGACAGAGAGAGCATCTGGCTGAGAGCCAGGGAGAGCCAGAGAGAGCATCTGGCTGAAAGCCAGGGAGAGCCAGAGAGAGCATCTGGCTGAAAGCCAGGGAGAGCCAGAGAGAGCATCTGGCTGAGAGCCAGAGAGAGCATCTGGCTGAAAGCCAGGGAGAGCCAGAGAGAGCCAGAGAGAGCGTCTGGCTGAGAGCCAGAGAGAGCGTCTGGCTGAGAGCCAGAGAGAGCGTCTGGCTGAGAGCCAGAGGGCTCTGCAGAGCAAGGAGCCCGGCTAGCCCAGCGTGTGGGCTGAGAGAGCCAAAAGGCGAGGTTGACAGGGTGACGCCCCTAACCTCAACACCCAGGAGGGTGTGGTGAGACCTCCACAGGTCTGAGGACCGGACTGGCTGTGGACAGCAAGCAAGAAGTATTCTGACGTTTTGAAGTGAGTAGTCAGGAACAAGCATATGTATAGTGAGAGCTCAGACGAGCAGGTGTTTATTTACATGTTTATTTGTGTTTCTGCTGCAATAAACCCAGGCCAAGCCTGGACTAAAGAACGTTGTTGCCCGGTGTCACTGTCTCTGGCCGCGGATGTCCACGCTGCTACTGCCCCTAAACGCTAGTCCCCCACATATGGTGTTTGGATGCGGGCAGCGGTCTTAAAGAGACATACACCAATTAATGGACATTCTGCTGCAGCAACTGGAGAACCGTTGCTAAGGGCAACCGCCCAAAGAGAGATTGTCTGAGTGTGCCATAACCCCATGTCCCGGGTGGACGCTGCAACGGCGCTGCAACCAGATACAGCCAGTATGGAGGAACTGATAAAGCAGCTGGTGCAAATGAACATACAGCAGCAACAAACGTTGGCTCAGCAGCAACAAATGACGGCGACCCAGCAAAAAGCACAAGAGGAGGCCATGGCTCAGCAGCTGAATGCCCATGGAGGGGCTATGCGGCTGCAGCAGGAGGAAAGGCAACGCCTAATAAAGCGGTTGGCTACACTGACAGAGTCACTCAAGTCTACAGGGAATGAGCCCCTTATGCGACAAACGGAAACGGATCACACGGCTGTGTTGGGAGAACAAGCCCCTAAGTGTGAAAAGTTGAAAACACAGTTTGAGAAAGAAACTAGCCTTCAAGAGGTGGAGCAGCTGAAAACAAAAAGTGCAGCTCTCTTAAAGGAGAAGGAGCATTTTGAGAGGTTGGCTAAGGAGGAAGCTGATCGCCGAGTGTTGCTGCAACAGATGAATGTTCAGTATGAACAGCGCTTAAAAGAGATGAGAAGTAAGAAAGAAAAGTTTAAGCAATATCTTTCATCAGCCCATGAAGAGATACAAGACCTCAGAGATGAGGCTGACCGCAGGGTATGTCTGGAGGCACAAGCTGCGCAATATGAACAGGACTGTAAGAAACTGCAAATGAAAACCCGAGAGTTGAAAATGCAGCTAGCAAAGAAAAATGGTGACTGGGAGTGCCAAGTAAGTCAGCTCAAGGAAGAGCTGGAAATACAGAAAGCTGCGTGCAGTAAGACCAAAAAGCAAGCAGAGTTCTTGGAAGACTTACTGGGTCACAAGGAAAACCAGGAAGTGCTGCTTGAGAGACTGGTGTCCCGGCTACAGATGAGCTTGGATGAGGAAGCTGAAGCACATGGAACCCAAATCCAGGAGCTGGAACGGAGTCATGCTCTAGCTGTGGGGAAACTGTCCAAGCTGGTGAAGCAACTTGAAAAAGTGAAAGAAGCATTGGAGAGTGAGTGTCTTGAGCTGTCCCAAAAGGTGAAGGGGTTGTTGGGAGACAAGTATGCATATGAATGCAAGAAAGACACCGTAGAGATGCAGCTTCAAGAGCTACAAATAAAAATAGCCGAAGGTGACCGTGTGCAGACCGTATTGTCTGAGCAGGTGAGCAGACTGCAGGAGAAGCTGGAAGCTCAGACTGAAGAGTCTCAGAAATTACTGCAAGAACAGAAGCAGCAGACGCTTGGTCTCAGTGCACACCTGAAGGCTATGGAAGATGAGAAAAATGTGCTCCTCAAGCAAGTAGGGGAGGATGCAAAAGCTAAAAGAAACCTATCAGAGCAGATTGCAACACTTCAGGCTGAGGTGGTGGATCTGGAAGATAGACTGGAGAAGAGTGCTTTGTGTCTGGTTTCTGTGGAAGAGCAGAAAAGAGAAATACAAGGAGAATTAGAAACTACAAGGCAGCAGTGTGTAGAGAAGACAGCTGCTTGTGACGAGCTCGAGAAGGTTAAAGTACATCTTCAGCAAGAGATAGAAGGT